>NC_050511.2:45214613-45517439 GCF_012460135.2 Molothrus ater
GTATGCCAGCTCTAAGAAGATACAGACAAATTGGAGAGAGGCAAGAGAAAAATGTTAAAAGGCTTAAAACATGAGTTCTGAAGAAAGGCTAGAGTTTGATCTAGAAAAAGGAGTGGTTAAACAGGACTTGGTAAATCTTCAAATGTATAGAAAAGATTGAAGAGGATGATCATCAATTGTACCTTGTAGCCAAGAGAAGCAGAAGAAAAAGTAGTTTGTTTAATTTAAGGGACAGAAATATAGGTTAGGTGTTAAAGACTTTTTCATAATTTTGTCACCATTACATGCTATAATTGAGGCAGTCATTAAACAGACGTCATGAGGAATTGGTGGGCCCTGACTCAGTGAATGGCCTCCCATATGGGCAAACTGGAGGAATATTAGTCAAGGGTGGTTTAGATGTTGTTTGCTCTGCCATGGGGCTTGGTCCTGTCACTGTGTTACAGTGTGCATTAGTTGAACACACCACAACCTTACCAAGATAGTCTGCCCTTTGAATGCTCTGTAACACAAATGCCATGAATTTAGGAAAATCAAAATTACTAGCAGCAAGTGTAGTTTCCCAATTCAAGTTGTTTTCTCGTTTGATATTAACCCATAACTGAGGAACACAGGAGGTCATGTTATATGTAGAAAGCAGCAGAAAAGAGAATAACCATTCATGGATCATGAAAAAGAGTGAAAAACAAATAACAAATTTCAGCCTGGTTGAGATATCCAAGACCCTCTGGAGCGTCAGGACTGACATGACACGTAGCTTGACCCCATAATTTACCTACAGATCTACAGATAGCAAAGTGTGAGAGCAAATGAGACCTGAAAAGCAGAAATTCAGGAGTTATAAGTGATCCTGGTACCTTGTTCCCTTAAGAAAGGTGTGTTTTTCTTGTGCCAAGACCTTGGCCTGTTTAAATTATCCCTGCTTGCAACACAAGGCATTGATTTAATTTAATCCTGTAAGCCTCTTGTCTGTTGAAGTTAGCTGAAATACTAGCTTTTGGGTTTTTTCTGATTTTTTTTTTTTACTATCATAATTTTTTTTCTAAGACATGTTTTTCCAAAGTATTTTTATTTCTTCCTCTGTAGACTTCTAAAATACACTCTTTCTTCTCAGTGTCTCCCACTAAATTCCTTGTTCATTTCTAATGTCAGCTACTGTAGGATCCACCTACCAAAGCCCACCTAATTGTTAGTCATCTCTCCACCTCACCATCTGCAGGCCATGCCATTCATGGCATCAAATCCCTGCTCACCATATTTCAGTTACTCATATCTTCCTTTCAATGTACGATTTACTTGGGTGCTGTGTTGTTTTTTCTTCCTTCCTGTACACCTCTCATTCTTAAACCTGTTTTTCTTAACCTCAGGCTTCAAAGTCACAATCAAAATATTTGGTTGGATAACAAGAGAGAGGGTCTAGCAATGTGGTGTGCACATCCTTCATTTCTGAGATCCAAGTGTCCCTGCATGGTGATGGCTGAGTAGTCTTTCTGTTCATGGAAAAAAAAAAACAAAACCAAAGTGACCTCAGCTGCTCCTTGTATGTCTTACTCTTGAGGCCCTTTACCATCTTCACTGCCCTTCTTTGGTCACTCTAAAAAAGCTTTTTGCCCTTCTTATATTGTGGCACCCAGAACTGCCCCCAGCAGTCACAGTGAGGCTGCCCCAGTGCAGAGCAGTGCAGAGCAGAGTGGGACAATCCCCTCCCTTGCCCAGCTGTGATGCTGTGCCTGATGCCCCCCAGGACAGAGCTGGCTCTCTTGGCTTCCAGGGCACTGCTGGCTCACTTGCCATCAACCAGGACCACCACCTGGTCCTTTTCCATGGCACTGGTCTCCAGCAGCTTTTGAAATAATAGCTTCTAAAATTTAATAATTGCTGGCTGTTAGTCATATACAAGCTAATAACCCTTTCAGGCATTATCTCAGTGACACAGATCACAGAATGATAGACTCATAGAATCATATGGGTTGGAAAAGAACTGTAGGATTTTTGAGTCCAATCTTTAACAGACAAATCTTCCACCAAACCATGTTGCTGAGTGCCACATCTACACATTTTTAAAGTACCTTTGGAGATAGTGACTAAACACTTCCCTGGACAGCCTTTTCCAAAGCCTTTTGGCAAAGTTCTGGTGAATAAATTTTTCCTAATATATTTGCAGTGAAGTAAGAGACTCAACAATTTTTGGATCTTGAGATTTTTAGTCATGCTGGACATTTGTTGGGAGATGCTGGACATTTGTTGGGAGTATTGGCTACAATGCTAATGGGATGGTGATTAGGTGTAGCATTTCAGGGATAGTCATGACAGGATAAAACAAAGCATAACTGTGACCTCCTAAAAACTGAAGCAGGCAAATAGTCCAGATGGGCTGTAGATTTTTGATTACTGGGAAATCAAAACTGTGCCACTGTACTGGATGAGTGGGCAGTGAGATGAGACAATTTGCTGAATGGCAGATCCCAGAGGTCCACCATCAATGGCACAGGGTCAGGTTGGAGGCCTGTCACTGCTGGGGTCTCACAAGGTTCAATATTGGGCTCAATGTTATTTAACTTATTCACCAATGACTTAGATGAAGGCACAAGATATCTTCTCAGCATGACACAAAGTTCAGAGGAGTGGCCAACATCCCAGAGGGATGTGCAGCCCTTCAGAAGGACGTTGACAAGCTGGAGGGATGGGAAGAGAAGAAACATCTGAAATTCAACAGGGGCAAGTTTAGGATCCAAGAGAGTCAAGGAGCTAGTGCAGAGGATCCAACACAGGGCTGGGAAGATGACGAGAGGACTGGAGGACCTCTCTCATGAAGAAAATCTGAGGTAGCTGGGCTGGTTCAGCCTGGAGGAGAGACAACTGAGAGAGCATCTCATCAATGTCCCTGAGGGTAATGTCCCTGAGTCCCAATATATCTGAGTATCTGAAGGGAGGGTGTCAAGATAAAGGGGCTGGGCTCTCTCCAGTGGTCTCCAGCAACAGGACCAGGAGCAATGGGATCAAGCAAAACACAGAAAGTTCCATTTGAATGTGAGGAAAAAATTCTTTATTTTGAGGGTGAGAGAGCACTGTGAAACAGGCTGCCTGGAGAGATTTTAAAGTCTTCTCTGGATGTTTTCAAACCCCATCTTGATGTAATCCTGTGCAATATGCTACAGGATGGCCCTGCCTGAGCAGGGAGGCTGGACTACATGACCTTACTGGAGGTCCTTTTAAACCCTCCCTATTCTGTGATTTTGTGGTTCTGTTTTAAAAAGTCAAAGGGCAAGGGGGCAGCAGTGTGACAATTAATGTAATGCAGTGAGAAGAGTGTAAACAAGTGTCACACACAGATGCATGCCTGTGGCATTAGTAAGTCAGTTAGTAAGTCAGTTAGTAAGTCAGTTAGTAAGTCAGGTGTAGATGCAGTCCAGGAGGGTCAGATGGACCAACACCTAATCTCCATTAATCATCCACCAGCAGTGAGAGAGAGGACAGCAGTGAATTTTGTCTATTTTATGTGATGAGTATGATCAGTTTTTGCTGGAAAGCAAAACAGAGGGCCAAACAACCTCTTCTGTCTCACTCTCTGATTCTGTTTGACAGCCTGATCTGAGCCACGTGTCCCACTCATGCATGGATGTCTTCCCTGACTTGCTGGAATCAGAGTCATGCAGGAGTATTCCAGGCAGGGCTGCTGGTGAGCAGCACATTTTACCTGAATTCTGGCTGTTTGCAGGGGCGTTGTTCATATTCATGCAAGGGTGAGACCCTGAGGCTCAGAAATGAGAGTAATTTAGCAGTATGAGAGTTTTGGAAGGACATGTGAAGATCCTTCTCTTCTGCTGTCTGTGGGAGGGAGGGTGAGCAAAAGAGAGCTTATTTTAAACACGAACAAAGTGATTTTTAGTGACTTCTTTGAAGAAAGAAAAGACATATTTTTTAGTCTTCCTGAGTAATTTAAAGTGACAGAATCTAGTGAGAGACAGCAACATTTTATTAGGCATAAAATCCTGAAAAATATCTCACAGTTGTAACCCTGAGACAGAAATAGAGGTGCAAAAATTTTGTAATGTTTTGAGTGGCTTGGTAATATCAGCATACTCAATCCTCTCTTTTCAAAAATATGTCAGCCATCAAAGAAAGGAGTGTGGCGGGTGAGAAGACTGGTTTGATCAGGGATGGAGAAGATTTTTCTGAAGTTCCTCCTACAGCAAAATCTCCTTTACATTAGAGCCTGGAAGAAGATAGGGAAGGAATGGAGATCTCTTGCCCTTGTTGTTTCACCCAAATCAGAAGTAAATTTCCAAACAATTTGTGTGTTTACTGAAAATAATACCTGAATCTGATGCTGTCCATGAGGAAACAACTTGGTGTTTTACAAAAGGGGAAAATGAAGCACAGGGCCTTACAGTAGTAGAAGCTTTTCAACATGGTAAAGAGAAAGAATACCAGGAAATAAGTAATGATAGGGATTGCAAAAAGGAGAGCATAAGAACATTTTCAACATGGTGAGGTTTTAGAAAGATTCAGTCCAAACAATGTGCAAACCAGCTGTATCTACCACAGCATGAGAAACATTGAAAGGCAATTCTATTGTTACTTCCCACAAGGGCAACAACTTTTCCAGCATGGTGCAGGGAAATAAGTAGGTAGGTCAGTGTTTTGCTGTTACCTTTCAGGGTAGAGATTAAAGCGCCTTGAAGCTGTGTCTCTGGTTGGTAACTAGCAGCAACGCAGCCAGGCAGACTTTCGAGCATGAACTCTGAGCTGTTGTTCATGGTAATGGTACCAGCTGCTCTGTGCACACATGTAGTTTGTCAAGAATATGAATCAGGATCTCAGAGGCAGTAGCTTGCAGCTGGCACCATGAGGACCCTAAAGTGAGTTCTTGTTGTGTAAAATACCACTATCCAGCCTCTCCTCCACCTGTGGGTACAGAATTCAGCCTCTCTGCTCATGGGTCCCTGATGAATTTTACTCCCATGGTGTTTATAAGGTATGGAAAGCATGTCACTCTTCCTGCCTCAGTAGAGGTACAGAATGAGATTTTTTTTGGACACATTTTGTGTAGCCAGAGCAAGAGTTTCCATAAACAGATGTGTGCAGTCCATTTATGTTGTAAGTTGCATGTTTTATGTAGACTGTGCAGAAAAGCAGTGATTGCATGAGAGATATTTGGTGTCAGCTGAATAATGATCACAGATTATATCTGTGCCTTCCATCTCTTTTATCTCCTTCAACCTACCTGTTTTCAACAGACCAACGCCCTTTTAAGATGCCTGTGTCTCTTTATGGAAAATTGGAAGCATTTTGGTTTGCCTACCCCATGCAATGAAGAGGCATTTTGATGTTATCTCAGGTACAGAAATGTTATGCATGTGTGTTAATACAGCCCCTGTTTGGTGACAACTAGCTTAACTAAAAGGCAAGATGGATTAACCAGTGTGGGGTGGCAAACTAAGGTGTCCTCTGTACTTCTGTTGTCCCAGGTTTCTCCATAAGCTGCTGCATCATGCTGCCTAAACTCACCCTTGCTTGAGTTTGATGGCAACTGGGTCAGGGTAGTACTGCCAGCTTGAATAATTTTACTGCAAACTGTGAAGTTTGGGGGTGTTTCCACAGCTTCCTCAGGAAGAATTGGATGGAAATGTGCCCACAAATCTGCCCTTATTCAAAATTGGTCACCCTCTGTAGCTGACTGTAAGACAGAGCCAAGTCAAATGGCTGCTCTTCTTCACTTTTATCCTGAAGTGTATCATCCATTTTCAGCTGTGTTGAAGGGATGCCCAAATGTAAAAAGACAGCTGCTCCCAGCTTGGAGAGGGTGAGATGCTGTGGGGAGCCTAGCATGGAAAAGCGAAAGGGTGCAAGTAGTACTGGAAGGGCAAGACATGACAGAAAGAGAAGAGTTGAGCTTGGAAGAAGGGCTAAGTGTAGCATGGCAGGTTATTGGGTCCCTGCCCAGAAAAGGGGGGCAGAATTATGGCATTACCACCCTCATTAGCTGGATTAGCTGGGCAGGAGCAGGCAAGGCAGAAAGTCTCAAGGACATAAGAGGGATACTGGTTCTCACAGTGGTGGGAGGAGAAAGGTAAAGAGGAACAAAATGTCTTTCATTCTGTTTGGGAAATCATAATTAAAAGATTTGAAGTAATCAGGTTCAGATAAATAGAAATTATGTACTTTGAAAGTATAGGAATAAAAGATTAAAATTACCCACAGACTGTAATTATAACTCCTGCCCTCTGATCAGATTAAAGGCTTTCCAACAGGTATAAATGTGGCAGCTATTGTAAAAATATTGTTTTAGTCTTACATGTAAAGAGCTGTGCAGTTCACACAAGATTTAACAAAAAAATTACTTGGTAACTGGGTACATGAAGACAAATATTTCTTATGGTAGCTATGGCCATTTGTTTTCACTCTGTTTTCTTTGTGCTGGAGGCAAATTTGAAACTGGGGTGAAAATGGGGAGGAAGTGGGAACTGTATAAAAGAAAGGGTGCTTGTTCCAGTGGCTTGGGAGGGTACCTGGAAGGGAAGCAAATTCTGTAACCAAGCATCCAGGCTGAATCATGGCTACTTGCATATCACTTTTGTCTGACTTGGGGACTGAATGTATTACACATGTTTTGGCAGAGGCATAAGGAGGCATAGCCATTTTAGAGGCTAGGCTGAGGACTGTGGTTTGTGTTTCCTCTTCTTTCACTTTCAACCCCACAGTGATTGTAAGGGTTTCATGGACATATTTTCCCATGTCATAGAGGAATCTGGATAGCAGGCAGTACTGAGGATGCCAAAAGAACACCTTGCTGAAGGCAGTATTTCTAGAGTCTTGCAGAGGCTAGACCTGGGTCTCCTGCTCCCTTCCTTGAGAGTCAGACACCACCCTGGACTACAATACTTTCCGTGCTCCTGCCTGTGTTTCCCCCTGCGTTCTGGAGAGGATTGGAGTTCTCCACCTAGGAACTGGCAGTTCCAAAAGGAGCAGACATGCTGTTTTCTGCTGTGTGGATCTGAGTAAAAGGATCTTGCAGGCTACATGAAAAGCAGATGAGGTAGCATTCATTGAGGTACTTGTGCAATCCAGACTCCTCACAGCAGCTCAGCTCCTCTCTGATCAACAGCTACATTAGAAAAATGAAATTTGAACACAGCTTTGCAGGCAGTGCAGAACGTGGGTCATGTGAATTTTCCACCTGAGTGTCTTCCATTATCTGTGTTCAGTCAGGGTAAAAGAGAAAGCAAAACTCTGACATTGCCAGTGTTATGCAGATTGTGTTTTCATAGATTTTACTTTTGAGAGTGGAGTGACTTGCCAAACCTCTGATGTGACATGTGATTTGGAGATAAATTTCCATATGCTGTTTAAACCTTGTCACTATCACAGTTCACTTGTCATTTATAAAAGAATACTCATACCTTAAGTGGAAATATCAACATGTAGAGTTACTACCTTGTAGATACTGTCATCCTGCAGATCTCTTGTCCCAATCCACTTCAACTTTGTAGCAGCGTTAGGATGCAACAGCTAACCTGAAGTCTGTCAATAGGGATTTATGAAGTTCTCTGTATTTCTGATACCTTTTTACAGTAAAAGAAAGCAGCTTTCACTAGGTAATTAATTGCTCAGTATCTTTGTGTCTCAGCAGCCACATACTAACTCTTAAGATTCTCATTTCACCTTTCCCATCTGTTCTATAAATATTTATTATGCCTTGATCTACTTGATCTTTGTTTTGCATTAACATTGCTCTGGATATTACAGGGTCTCTGTCTCTGAATCTGGTTTTCATAGCAGAACATTTTTAACCTTTTCTTGAGTGAGCTTCTTTGTAACTCTAGATGTGTCCCAGAGAAGGAGGGGCAGTTGCTCAATCTTAAGTGGAAAAGACAGTCATGTAAAGATTGACAGGAACAACCTGAAAATCTTGTGAAGTATTTGCTACGTCCTTGTTTTTATAACTACAGTGCTGTTAGCATTCCCAGAATTTGTACCCATTCAAATATTGAAATTTGAGTTTTCTGGTTTGCTTTTATGAAAGTTGATGTGAGACAAGTATGTCTTCTGGTGTATTAAAAGGGATGAAGAAAAATCAATATTTCAGCATTTAATTGTAATTGAATTTTTAAAGCTACTTTTGTTAGTTTTCCTTCGCTTTCTGATCTGGATGCACAGAAAATATTTTTATCCAAAGGATAAAATATAGCTACGCCCTGAAAGACTGTATTTCTGACATGCAATTGTATTATTCCTCTTGCTTTTGTTTCCTCTGTTAGCAATTTTTTTGCACCAGTATTGTCTCATTTCTGTCTCATAACTACTAATCAGAACGAGAACTCTCTAGTGAAAAGAGCACTATGCTGGGATGAGGGGCAAACAGGAGTAACAATATGTATCACTATTTAGCTTTAGGGCTCCTGGGCATTACTGTAGTACAAAAAAAATTGCAGTCTAGCATAGTCTAGTGGGGACATTAGATATCTTCCTGCCCTAAGTCCCTAAATCCCATTGAAAATAGGTTAGATCTGATTTTCTGACAGTTATGGAACAATTAAGAAGCAGTATCAATGTTAGGACCTTTCATTTTGCTAGTTTAAGGTGCCAAAGACAATTTAAGCTCCTCAATTATTTCCTGCCACAAATTTATAGTCAGGCAATTATTAGCAGTTTTATTTCTTTAGATTGCCTGAGCAGAAAGAAGCTTTGTTCACAGGATTGCCATGGGGGTGTGAAACAGCCACTTGAATACCCTCAGTTAATTTTGTTTGAACACGAAAAGTCTTTGCCCCTGAAGAGGCAAGTGTGTGCACCATTGAGGAGAGAATGTCTCTCCACAAAACTGAATGGCAGGAATGGGCAGTGGAACACTTTGTGGGATTGCTCCTCTTAAATAGGTACCAAAGGAAGGAGCAGTCACACTAACCACACCATAGCTATGCTTAATCCATTGTCCTGAAAGCAAAGGAATAAATGGAGAAACTGGGGCAAGGGGTATTCCTGGAAGGATGCTTGCTGGGATTGACCTTTACAGACCAAGGTCATGTAAAGGATTTAGGACACAAGTTATTGATTCAACTTTCCAGTGTTTAATCAACCTCTGCGTACCATGGCTGTGTGGGTACAAGATTTCATGTCTGTTAGGCTACAGACCTCTCACCATACTGCCAGTCTTCCCAGCTGCATTTTGCCTTGTCCTGCCTGTCAGTTCCCTTTTATGGACATTAATGCCATTTCCAATCCTTCTGCAAAACGATATGCTGGCTAAAACCTGCTGCCATTGTACCCACAAAGACAGGAACTGGATGAACTTTGACATCCTGAGGATGTGGTGACATGGTTTTGTGTGTTTGTTGAGTCACAGTGACATGGAGAGCCATGTCAGTGCAGCGCAGGCTTTGTCCGGCACAGTGCATCACTGCTTGGTGGGATATCTCTGTCTGTGTTACCAGATGGAAGTGGGAGATGAGAATGGCTGTAGAGGGCAAAATGAGGTGAAACAGTAACCAGCAATCATGAACAGTGGTTGCTGACAGAAATAAAAGGTGTCCATGTGGGTTTTTCTTGTGAAATACATGTGGGCCAAAGATGCTACTGACCCTAGGGGTGAAAGAAAACAGAGTGAGCAAAAGCAATTGCAGAAGGTCACTGTGAAAGTCCTCAGAAGAAAAGGGAGAAATGTATGAAATCTCTGGGTCACACACGTAGATTGTGTGAAAATCCTCAGCTGATTTTATCAGGGTCAATCTTTTTCATGTTGCCATTATGGTATTTCTTTGGAGGCCATGTCACAGAAAGTGAAGCAGTTGTGGGGGAGTCCTGTTGGGAGATTCATGAACCTCTGTAAGAGACAAAAAGCAAAGGAAGGGCAAAATCACTGGGTTTCTCTGTGAAGAGAGCTTAGGAAACTGAAGAGACTGGGGAAGTCATATGTGTGCCTTGGCATTACCACATGGATGTGTCCTCCCTCTGCCAAGACCCTTATCACCACAGGGCTGCCTCATCAGCATGCCAGGGATAGTCAGTCTCTGGAGGTACATTGCCTTCACCAGTTCTGGTAGCTTAGGAGTCTGGGATGGGCTGTGTTTGGAGATAACAAGCTGGATGGGTCTGCCACCCATCTTTCTCCCTCCACAGAATGCAAGCCCACCATGTGCCCCCTAGATGTTTCTCAGGGGCCTGGTGCTAGGCTGCCTGAGCTCTTGGGACCTTCATCCCATGTTTTCTGGCTCTGACCTTTGTCGTATCACGAATTTGAGACATCATCATATATATCCTCTTTATTTTGTAACAATAAGGACAACAAAAGAAAAATCAAGGCAGAGAAAAGCTTCCAGTAAGTCATTAGTTTGCAATCATTAGTTTTTCTTCTCTCATGCAATGATTGTTTCCATGGAGACTGGAGCAAACCAGTGGCTACAAGTGTGCATTCTGCTGGTCCCTGTTTCCACAGAAACATGTACACTGGATTGCCAGAAATTAAGTTACTCTTGTCCAGACAAACAAAGTGGCATGATTCAGGAGTAACAAGTTTCCTTCCAATTTTGGCTCAGATGATTAGTCGCAGAGAGTCTGGGCATGGCAGAGCATCTTACAGCAATCCTTGTAACAGGTGCAGTGTGCTAGTCCCAAAGAGTTTTACTGGCTATGGGGGGAGGTTACCAAACAAAAGACATCATAGAACATTGAATCTAGAAAAAAAGCAGAGGTGTAATATGGTCAGTAATTGTTGCTGATTGCTCTGCCACTAGAGACTGCCCTGTCATAGCATTTGGGTGCCACTCTTGATCAGCTACAGGAGCAGGAGGAGCTGCCTTGCATGCATGCACAGCACGCCTGTGCTCTTGTGAAGGGCGTCCAGCACAGCCACAGTAGAAAGATTTCCCAGAAACAAAGACTTGTTCCTTTCAGAATCTGGGGATAGCTATTTCATTATTTTCACTGCTGAAGCTTTTGGATGACCAAGGAAATAATCTGCTTAGGTGACTTGTGCTTGCTGCTGCAAGAAGTTCTCCCTTTTCATTGGTGTAACTGCTGAGGTTATCTTGCTGGCTGGTACAAAACCCATGTGCATTTTGGAAGCAGATAGTCAGCTAATGTGAGCTTTAAGTTGGATAGGGAATATACTATAGTGTACAACATTGTCAAAAACTGAGTTTATTTACATGCCAGGTTTAATTTAATTTCTTATCAACCCTTATATAAACTGCTTTATATGCAACAGATAGTTAGGAAACAAGTTGATCCCTTGTGTGGCTATAAATGTACAACATTTTCTATTCTTTTGTTTGTAGGATTTCTGTCACCAAAAACTGTTGATTCTGTCTAGAAAACACACATTTTTATTGCAGTTTTTCTACTCTTCAGACAAACTCTAAGAATATTGTTCCTGGCACAGCAGGCCACTAGAGAAGGGCTTAGAAAATGACACCCACTCTAGCTAACAATGGATTCAGTTGAGGCATTAGATCAATTTCATGTTGATCCAATTGAATTTCTTTAGGAATAAAAAAGGAAATTGTTTTGAGATTGGAGATATGGTTTTAATGTGCTGGATTGTCATTAATAGCCAGATTAAGGGCCATTGTGAGATTAAGGGTATCTCACAAGTCTGACTCTTACCTTCAAAAGGATATTTGCAATAATTGTTGGGTCAGGTATATTTTACTTCATTCCAGAGAAAGACAGATATGAAGACCAGAAGAGACATCCAGCCCAAACTGCTGCAATAGAGATGATATGCTTTCATCTATTACTGCTGTATATAGGACCATAACCTTGTGGAATAAGCTTCCCTGCCAAGAAAATATTCTTTCAGAATTTGAGCAGAAAAAAAGAATCCACTGCTTTCAGAAATGGCTTGTCCTAATGGTTAATCATCCTTGCTGTAACAAATTGTTCCTTGTTTCTAATTTGTCTGGCATTAACTTCCAGACAGTGAGTTTATGCATGGCTTTTTTATCCATTTTAAAAATCTCTTTAATATTTGTGATTTTCTCTCAGTGAATCTGCCTGTACTCTGTAATCAAGTCACCCCTCTATCTTCTGATATTTTTTTTTGTGATAAGATAAGCAGCTCAGGCTCCTTGAATCACTTATACAATAAGGCTGTCCTGAAACCACAATTTCTTTTCTCATGAAAGTGTCTTCAATTTTTTTAACATCTCTTTGCAAGTATAAGGAAATCTATTTTTAACATCCCTTTAAAAGCATAGACAAGTGAACAATTTATGGGATTCTGACATTGAACTCATCAGTTCTGTTTAGAAAGCTGGAAAGACCTCAGTGCTAAATCCTATTCCCTCATTCATACACATGGAAACCCATACCTGTTAAATATCACGTTGCACTAGGAGCTTATGGGTGATTTTGTCTGTTGTTAGTCCTGAATAATTTTTTGCTTCCTTTTAACATATAGTTTGCTGATGTGGCTTAGATCTTAAAGCTGGCTGGTGGTACCTGTTTAAATCAGACAATAGCTTATAGCTCTTAACTTGAAGATCTAAATTTTGTTACCCAAGTCTTACTCATTTGTCCAATTTTATGAGTAATTAGGGGTGTCTAGATATGGGGCTTTCTCACAGAGCAGCTCTTGTGGACTCAGTGTAGTACTGGGTCTGAGTGACCAGGTGCTGCTTGTCATAATCTGGCTTCAAAGACTCAGTCTTCCTAGAGACCTGGCAAAGAAATTAAAATGTGCATAATACATGTGCTCTGTACTAAGGAGTTGTACAGCTGCAGTGCAGGGAACTGGAAATGCTCTTCACATTGGAGTGGTTACCTTCCCTGCAACCATTACTCATTTATTTGCCTTCCCCTGTGCTACACTGTGGAGCCTTTCATCTTCTGCAAAGAACATTCATTTCTTTAACAGATATTCATTTTAAGTGGGTGTATTCTATTTTTGACACATCCATTTCATATCATTAGAATATCACCCTGCAGTGCTGGGGTGTATTTATTTATTTATTTTTAATTTTCAATTTCTCTCATATTTTCAACTAGCTGATTTTTTCTCCATGTGAGTCAGGAGGGAAGCTGATTTCTCAAGTCATCTGTATCTTCCATGTGTCAGCTGTCAGCTGTACACCAACAGGGGTGGAACAAAACAATTGGCTGTAAATTGCTTTGGGGCTCTGCTGATGGGGGAGGCATGGGCTTCTCCCACAGCCCTGGGATGCTGGGAAGGTTAAACCCACTGATCTCTAGCTGCTGTAGCCCTGACCACTGCCATGCCTGAGGTCTGGAACTGAATTCAGCTGCCTCCTGCTAGGCTTTGCTTAACCACCTTGCTGTCAAGAGATGAACGAGAGTGCCCAGTAGGGCAGGCAGCCTCTACCACGAGGCAGAGAGGTGTCTGCGTGCCCTAGACCCTGTGGGAATGGGATAGAGCACACAGCTTTCCACAGCAGAAAGTGGGCTGCTCAGGGCTACCTCTGTATCTTAGAGGTCTCTACCATCCTAAATGTTTCCATGACTCCCACATCACTCTCTGTCTGCTGTGCTCCTGCACAGTTGTAAGGGCCAGTATGGAGAGGCTCAATTTTACAGTAAAGTTCTCCATAAGGAAAATAACCCTTTTTGTCCTGGAATGAACTGAAAAATATCTGACCTGCTGGTTACTGCAGAATGGAAATTTGAGAACAAGGATCAAACTTGCGATATTAATAATATCGTTATTGCCTTTGCAGGGTGGGCTTTTGTTATTCTGCTGGTAGCTGCCTGAACAAGATTCTGGACTGATCAGTGTTGGCTCCACTTGCTGGCAACTGTTCTTCTGTTCATAGAAATACTGATGATATGACAAGCAGAAAAGAAATGTATTAGAGTAAAAAAAGGGTACTCTTTGGACCAGAATTTAGAATCTGAATGCACGGAAAGAACAGCTGGAGACATTTGTTAATTTTTGTCATGTAAAGTACTTGAAGTATTTACACAGTAAAAGCATAGTAAGAAACCAAATTACTCCTTCAGCTCCAACAGTTGGAAAAGTAATAAAAAAAAAAGAAAGGGTTAAATAAGTTATTCTAAATCCATGACCAGTTTTTGCTGAATGAGTTACTAAGTGCACTCTGGTGCTTTTCTTTCCCTCTCAGGTTGTTTTATGGTAGCAGGATGATACAAGCAGCAGTCTGTCTGCAGCCAGCTTGGCCTGCACAGGGAGATGGACTGAGGGATTCCCAGCCAGGAGAGGGCAGTCACTCTGTTGGAGCTCAACAAACTCCTGATAAATCTTTGCTAATTTGGAAGGAGTGTATCTGGAACAGGAAAACTGAGGCAACAGGTGAACAACAGTGCAAACAGCCTTTAATTTAATTCCTGTTCATAGGATGGCTGATTTGCTTCAGAATGGGAGAGAAACAAAACACAGTGAAGCTGACCTGGGCATGTTTGTCACCCAGAGCCTTCACTTCAGCTCTTTCCAGGTTATGGCCCCTTTAAATAAAGGCTGTGTGGGTGAGTGCAGAACTGACTTCAGGGCTACATAACTAAGAGTGCATGCAGCTCTGTGCTGCTGCCAGGAGGGCAAGAAAAAGACTAACTCCTGAGTGTAGAAACGTAGAAGATTAGGGGGCTCTTGTGTGTGTCTCAAACACTGATAGCCAGATAGTTATGGAGCCAGACATGGATAACAGCTAACAGCCAAGAATTGTTGGTAATAATATATTGAGAAAGAGGAGGATGTGGCAGGAGAAGAGGCCATAAGGTGGTAGGGCAGCACATTTCTGGGAGAAATGTCCTTGTTCTGGCTCCTGGAGATGAGGAGAACACAGCACAAGTGCAGGGATGAGGCTGAGAAGTGGGCATGGACCACCCAAGACCCCTGAAGCCCTCCAACCCTTTTCCAGAAAAGTCTAGAGGAATGACTTTGCATGATGACAAATCTGCGTAGAAAGTGAAAAAGGTGCAGAAATAATATGTACTCCTACCAAGCCCAGGTATAGGCATCCCCAGGACACTCCAGCTGGTTTGCCACTCCAGCCAGGAATGGTGATCTCTCTTCCTCTTTACTTTTCATTCTCTCTCCTCATCTTTAATTCATGTCTCTCTCTCTCTTTCCTTTCAGTCTCTCCCTTTATCCAAAACCCACTGCCACATGCTCATGCAGGATGTCAGGGACCAACTTATATAAATTTCCATGCCAAGAATGTAATTTACTAATAGAACTCTGAAAGCTTTTGTGGACCCCCCTGACTTTTGTCCTTACTTTTGACCATGAGCATTTATGAATTTTGTATGTTCCCTTCCCTTTACAGGTAGGATGTCACAATGAGATAAACATAAAGCACCCATGAAACTGAGTGTAAACGTCAGTGCAAGCTCCAAGTTCTCTGTAACATCTGGCATATAGCCCCAATCCAGTCAACAATTTTCATCTCTGCCCTGGTAGAAAGAACATGACATGGCAGATATTTCACACATGTCTGCTTGTGGGCTGAGAATTACAATCTGAACAGCAAACCTGTGTTCAGATCTCACTGCTCTGAGAGCTTTCAGCTGTCAGTGGTTACTGCCTTCCCCACTCCAGTGCAGGGTGGGGCTTTCAGCACCAGTCTACCCTCGGTCTGAGACATGAGTGCTGTCATATTCTGCCAACAGCATGGCTGCCTACAGTAGGCAGCAGTGCTGGGAATATCTTAGCCCAGCACGTCCTGAGTCACAGCTCTCCCTGTCAAAGACCTGTTTGGAGATCCCTGTTTGCAGATAGTTGTGCATTCTTTTCCAGTGATACCTGATACATGTCACATGGAGCACTGAGCACCCTGACGCTGAGCAGGTGCTACCAAGGAAGCCATGTCCCTGTGTGCTCCTGGCCCCAGAAGAAAGTAAACACAGGATACACAGATGAGTAAACACAGATGAGTGCTGCAGTATGTAGAGGATAGAGTGGTGCCATAGAGTATGGGTGAGAGGCTATTTTGCATGTAACTGGGGGTCTGCATTCTCTGTAAGTGCAGCGAAGGAGAAAGAAAGTCAGGAGGAAACCTAGTGCAAACCTCGTCCTTGGCTTGCTCCTTATGTGCTTATATGAGGCATGTTCTAGATACATTGCCAAGGATTACAACGTCTCTGGAGTTTGCAGTAAATTCAGCAGTCAGCCCATTAGGTTTACAGAAGAGGATTTACAGTTATTGTGAAACTTCCCAGGAGATGCTGTTATGTATAGGCTTAAGTTCATCTTAGTGTGGAAGCAGGGTACAGCCCTCAGAGGAACACTTTTATTCTTGAATTTTTGATGTAGAAACTTCTCTGGAATATATCTGTAGCTTCCCTGGCTTTAGTTTTCTCTGTGCTTTTTTTCTTTGTTTAGCATCAGTGCAGGGAAACCAGGCATAATAGTTTTGACTTGTGATTTGTGAGTATTGCTGCTACTGTGTGAGAAATATACTAGTATCCTGACAGAAATTAAATTAGTTATATGGTGTTATGCAAACTTCATACCTTTGACTTCTTTTCCTTTACAAATTCACCCTATAAAACTTTGACATGTGCTACCTCCCAGCAGAGAGAGGCTTCTCTAAAAGTTAGTATTTTAATCACTTCAGTTACTTCGTACACTCACCAGCAAGTCAATAGTTTACTGTTTCCTTGCAAATGTGCATCTACATTACACAAAGTGTCTAGCAGGAGACAAATTCAAACACTAAAAGCTTTTGAGAATGGATTTTTCTCAAGACACCAGATATTGATCATTGTACATTGTTAGAGCTATGTATCAAGAGATGGTTATGAAAGTTATGTTTTCTGTTACAGCAGAGGAAGAGAAATACTTCAGTTTATGGAAAGCCAAGGTGATATTAAAGTAGTACCTTTTGCATCTTTGCTGAATGCACCTGCAGAGTAGACATATTTCTAGTGCAGATGCAAATGCATTGTGTTTACCAGGCTGGGAGAGACACTATCACATTGGACAAAGGAAAATAATTCATTTTTTGGCAGCTCAGATACCAAGAAAACAGGAACATAAAAGGGGAAGAACATTTCTCTTATGAGAGGAAGTGTAAGGACTGAGCATCTGTAACAACAGAGTGATTTTCACATTTATGATGTGTGTTTGCATCAGTATACACAGAGAAAGAGAGACTGGTGCCTTTATACTCCTGAAGAAGTTTGCTTAGCTTTAGTGAATCATTTTATGAGTGCCATGTCTCAGCCATGATTTACATGTCCAGGTTCATCCAAGCAATCCTGGCCCCTGTAAGTCCTGTAAGACTATCCAGAGCTGCAGCAAGGGTTGAGTCTTGGCTAGTCCACAAAGCAGAGGCAGCTGACACCACAGGCTTGGGGTAGTCCTCTCTATCCCAGGGACATCTGAGTTGTTATGATCAGACTTGAAGGCTTGTTAAGAAGGTTTGTTAAGAAGGCTTGTCATGAAGGCTTCTTGCAAGGATGAAGGGTCTGTTGTGCTAGCTAGAAGCAGAAGAACAAGGTAAAAAACTCATCAAGGCAGCCTGTCCCTGTAGTGCCTATCCTCTTTGGCTGGAAAAGTAGAACAACAGCTCACAGTCGCTCTCTTTGATCCCATCTAGGTGCTCTGCAGCATCACATGTGCTTCTCTGGAAACAATCCTCATGTGCTTCTCTGGAAACATCTTACCCAGAAAGATGACTTCTTTCTCAGCTGGAGAAATGAGCAGGTCCAGGGGAGATGCTATACAGTATGTTTTTGAAGTGGAGATGCTGGCTAGGAAAGCTGCCCCAGCTTCATGGTGGTGATTAAACTGAGTCCTATCTGCCCTACAAGTAGTAAATAATGCCTCATTTCCTACTACCTGTTTCATTTTGAACAGCTTCTGGGAAAACTCTGTGGTAGCTACATATAATGTGGAGTGCAGTGGTTTACATTTTAGATTTCATTTTGCTTCTTAATAACAATGTGCAATAGATTTACCAAACATAGCAGTCTCCAGGTTAATTTGTATTTGTTCAGCCTGATGTAGAAAATCTTAAATGCATCTAAGTGATAACCATTTGCCATAGCTCAGGCTGTAGCTTTCTGGACCACTTTAGTACAAGGCACAGATGTAGCAGACAAATCTAGCAGTTTCTGGGGAGAAGCATCAGTTGTACATTGGGAACAATTAACAATAAGAATGAAAAAGTCTCCCTAAAATAAAGATTTTGTTCAGAGATCAAATACATATTAAAGTAAGTATCCACCACATGCCAGAGAAAGATCTGGGACTGATTATGTTTTAAGCTTGAGAAAATCCATTCATTAAAGATGATACAGTTTTAAAAATACACTTAATTCTTGTGCTCATGCACAAGTCAATTTGCAGATACAGGTTTTGAACACACCACTGAAAATGGTGTTTTTACAGCTCATCACAATTACAGCCTGTTAATTGACTGCAGCACCAAGGGATGAGAATTAAGAAAGGGTTTGGGATGAGAAGCAGACACACCAGGGAGGATGACAGGATACTTGCTGGGATTGCAGAAGAAATTTCTATACTCTAGCCCTTTCTCTATTACTTAAGTAAACAGGCCTGGATTCTAAACAAGATACGATTTCTGTCAGCCTCTTTCAGTGCATTTCTCAGTATTGTAGTTAACCCCAGATGGCAACTAAGTGTACTTCTCTTCCCTGTGGTGGGATGTGGAAGAGAATTGGAAAGTGGCAAAAACACCATGGGTTGAGATAAGAATAGTTTAATAAATAAAATAAGGTAACTATATAATAACAACAACAACAACAATAGAGAAAAAAAGGATATAACAAAAAGATAAAGAGGAATAAAACTCAATTTTAAATAAGTGATATGCAATAAAATTGCTCACCACCCAGTTAGGACTGCTCAGTCCATCCGTGAGCAGTAATGGATGCCCTCTGGGCAATTTCCTTCCTATAGTGAGCATAAAGTTCTGGGATACAGAATATCCCTTTGATCAGTCCAGGTCATCTGTCCTGGCCATGCTCCCTCTCAGCTTCCTGGGCATCTGCTCACTGGCTGAGCACATGAAACTGGAGAAGTCTTTGACATAGAGTAAGCACTTCTTAACAACAGCTAACACATCAGTGTCTTATCAACATTACTCTTGTAGTAAATGCAAACCACAGAACTGCACCAACTACTAGAAAAAAAAATATTATCCCACTTGGAATCAAGGCACTCAGGAAGCAAGAAACATGGCAACCAATGCATCAGACCTTGTCTGAAAACTGGCAGTAACTGTACAGACAAGGGCCACTGAGTTGGTTTGTGTCTGTTCAAGAATTTGACTCATTATGCCTGTGCTATTCATAGCAGGAACCTCTTCCCTGTGATCTCCTGTCTTTGCAGGAGTTTGTAATTAAACTGCCCTTCAGAATTCTGGAACTTTTCAGCAGCATTCCAGGCAGTTCACCAGTTACAGAAAACTGCTTATGCCAAAGCTATTGATTTTAACTAGACAAGCAAAGCCAAAACCCAAGCCCCCATCATCCCCAGTCCCCCTTGACAGATGACTTAGACCAAGTTCCACCAACCTTTTCTGGGCTGTGCATGAGTTTTGCAAGTTCACCTGATCTTGGAGCCCTAAAGGGGCTGTTCCCTGATGCAGGACTGCCTGGCTCAGAAATCTCTAATGCATTTTTGCTATAGTATATATATATGCGTGTATATATTTTTAAGTTTTTAATATTTTTATATTTTTATGTATTTACACATACATATGAGTGGCTAGGACAAAAAAACCAAGAGTAAAGAGGCAACAAGTCTGTGTTAAATTGAATTACAAGCTTGTCAATCTCTTGTCCAGATCACTGCCCTTAGGACTAGCCAGAACCACTCATCCTGTGCTCTTCTGCTGGGCCAAAGGGACCTACATGTAGTAGTAGGTTATTCCTTGGATTTGTTTCCTCTTCAAGTTCTTCATTCTCTCCTTCCAACTTGCCTCATGCAGAATGGCAGACCTTGGCCTATTGATGTGCCTGGACAATTCCACAGAGAGAAGCCTTGCACTGCACTCAAGGGAGGTTTCGCGCTTGCAGCCATCACTCTGACTAGCTCCCAGTGGTGCCAGCTCCACACACGGGAGGACAGCAGCATCAGAAGAGCTGGAAGGAGTCATTGTTAAAGAAAGGAGAAAGGAAAAAAAAAAAACCAAACCAAACCTTACTTGGCACCCTGTATCATAGCAGCTGGGTGTCCTCTGTCTCTACTCTCACAGCTTCTGGATGAGTTACATATCGGTCTTTGAGCAATGCACAGGGTTCATAAAACCGTAATAATGCTCCTTCATGAATATTTCAGTAATTTCATCAGATTACAGATACAATGTTTTTTGTTCCCTAGAGTTTCATCATTATGCTTTTTTCTGTGATTGTAGATAGTTATGTAATGCAGCTCTGTTTTCCTTCATGATTCTGGGCAATAGCTTTCTACAACAATTAGTGATATGGGTGTCTCTGTTTCCTAATTTCTGGATGAAATAGTATCTTACTTTAATTGGTCAGTTCCTAGATTTTTTTTTTTTTTTTTTACAAAATCAGATATTATTAACAATTTCTGCACCAGAAAATGTTTTCCAAAGCTGAGACATCCTCTTACTTCTACTTTTGGCAGGCATAGCCTCGGAAGAGGAATTGGTTCTTGTGATTTTTGGAAAAAAAGTTTTCAATGGGGGAAGAAAGATCTGGCCTTAGCATCTCCTGTGCTGTCCATGCAGAATAATTTTCAGTAGCAGAGAGGCCAGTGCCATCTCTGTCTTTATTGATGATTTACATGTTTTGTTCATGGCTGAGCTCTGTATCTGCCACTTTTCATGCTGCTTCTACTGACAGTATTATTATACATACTTTTCAATACTTTGCCCAGATATTATCACTTTCAGCAGTGCATGTCTTCCAAGACCTGGCAGACATCTATTGCATTTTTGCAAGCACAAATCCATTTCCCTTAATAACCTCTCTCCCAGCCCCCTGTCAGTCACATGGAAAACACTCTTGTCTCTAAGCATATCATTTTTGGTAATCTCAGACTGTTGCTGCCGCTCATTGTGTCTCGGTTTGGCTGTATATGTGTCAATTCCATTTGTTACACCATGATGAGGCAAAAATTGCTGCTGCTCAAAAACAATGTTCAATTTAGGGTTACAGTGTTTCCTAAATATTTTTAAAATGTCCAGAAAAATAGATTTTCTTCTAGTTGCAGTGCTGATACTATCTGTTGATAGAGTTCAAAAACTTCTTCACCCACTGTGTGGAGAGAAACCCATGCACCATGTTGCTTGAAAACTTTATCCTATTTCACTTTTAGGCTTTAATTACCTAGGTAAAAGCATTTATGCCCTTTCTCCAGTTGTTTCCTGTAACCCAGGAAATCTAGTGGCTGCCTGAATAAGTCTGGGATGCACTGCTTTGGCTTTGGGCGACTTGACAAGTTGTGCACTTTTCTCTCCCTCTGTTCTCTTTTCAGACCAAATGTTGGAATCCCGCGGTACATAATATGAATATTTGTCACAATGATCATAATCCACTAGGTAAATGAGGGTATGTCACTGCACTAAGCTTTTTCTAATATTTCATAAGTTTGTGAGTGAAATGTAATATCCTTCTTTTGCCTCTGGTCATAATCTCCCTCTCTTTATGCATATCTACCCCATAACCTGTAGGGAGCAGGATGGGAACATATCAGGGGGTGGATCAGTCTCAGGTCTGCTTGAACAGGTCTGCTGGAGGGCAACATGCCATCCCACTGCACCAGACTGCAGAGTGACACTGACCATTCCCTTTGCAGGATGCAGGGTGGAAAGCAGAGTTGTCATGACCTCACCTGATTCCCGGTTGTGGTGGAAATAAGTGGCAGCAGGAGAGTGCTGCGCCTTCACTGATCCTTGGGGAAAGCCAGTTTGGACTAATGGGTGGAAAAAACCTATTTCTAATTTTTGCTCGGGGTAGAAACAAAAGCTGAAGAAGCAGTTGCAAACTAAAGATGTGCACGTGTCTTTGGGCAGGCAGGGAAGGAAGGTGAGCATCTACTTTAGCAAGTGAAAGGAGTGTCAGTTTACAGCTTTGCACACACTTTTGCTAATGGCAAACCACAGATGCTGTCCTGCCTGCCTCTGTATCATCAGTGGCCTCAGCTGATGACACAAGAAGAAACGACAAGGACTTTTAACTGCAATAGAGTAATTTTTCCATACCAGATCTGACTATATTTAAAATAAATTTAGTTGAATCCACTGTATTGTGAACAATGACAGTTGTGGGAATGAGAGGTGCATGTAGTCTTTTTTGGGAAGAGTTCCTGTGTAAGGACTGGTCCTGCTTGCCCTCTGCATTTTCCTTCATGCCCAGCCGTCTGTGGGAGCTCTAGCTGAGGCCAGCAACAGTGTTAACTGCATGGTGCAATTCTCTCTGGGTGACCGGGCTGGCACCATAGAGGCTGGTGCTGCTCCTCTGCATTCATGGTCTTCTTCCTTTGTGACTGGCTGCAGCCAGCATGGCAGCCACAGCCTGAAACCTCAGCAGCAGGGTCTCTGTTCACCCACCACTGCTCTGTTCCTGGGACAACATCCCTGTGATGGGCAGGACCAGTTCCAACAGCCATGTCCTTCTCACAGCCAGGTCTTTTGTAAGGATGCATCCAGCATAACACAGGCAGAAACATCAGCCATGCATGAGTGAAAAAGGTGAAGAGGGCTGTGTTTTGACTCTTATAAGAAAGGCTAAGCAAGGTCAAGCTTTAGAAAAGATGTCAGACTGCTGCTGAGTTCCCACCAGCTGTTGGCCTTACATGTGTGGAGTCTCAGATGTTAGGTATTTCTGTTAGGTGTACAGAGACAGACTGTACACCACAGCCATGACCAAGTGCTGTGGCAAAACTAATGAGCATGGAGGAAGAGCTGTTCTAAGAAATCATGTTGGTATAGCACTCACACCCTCTTTCTTGATTTTGTGTAATCTCTGAATTTGTGTTAAATCTGTTAGTGGCTCTCCCCTCCTCCTTTTTTTTTTTAATCTCCCTGTGTCTTCCTCTAGGATATATCATGTGAACAGATAAACTATTATATTCACGTTATATAGCTTATCTGAAGAAAAGGTGGGTTTTTGCAGCACAGGAGAGATGGTAGGAAGATACTTTCCAAGTCGTTTAGATCTCAAAGAAACGTTGATCTGTTTTCTAATAATCTGTTTTCTAATAATGACAAATAATAGTGACCTCAGTGATAATGGAAATGAAAATAAGTATGAAGTTTATGGCCTGTAGGTATCTGCTCTTTATTTTTTTTTTCTCTCTGTTCTGTTACTCAGATCTGTTTCCTAGTTTCTTTACTATCCTGAATGTATTTTCTTTCAGTTTTGTATTGATCATAAACATTATGAAACCTCTGCCTTCTTTCCGAACTGGTGGAGGAGAAAATACAGAGGGAGTAAACAACTTAACTAGGGCTATCCTTAAACAGAAGTATTTAAACAAGCACCTAGGGTGAAATAATTCATGTAACAGGATATGACAGGGCCATGAGATTAACTGGAACTGTCTGCACAAGGAGCAGATGATAGCTCTCTCTGAGTTCAGACCTCTTGGGAAGCCCAGAGACAGGTAGCCTAGATTTGTGGTGGTGCTAATACAGCAGAAAGGCTTTGGGCTCAGGGCTGTCTTTTAACCAGACATCTCAGACATTAGTTATCTCTGTCAAGTACCTTGCAAGGCATTGTTTCTAGTTTTCTCTCTGCATAATAGATAAATACCCCATTCCCTTATTCCAAACCAGGAGTGACTGAGATCTCAGACTAACTCTGTCCTCCTTGGAATTGCCTCTCCTGCCCTACTCCCCTCCACACACACAATTTCCCTCCTGTTGAAGAAATACGTGGTGGGGGAGGGTAGTGTGAGGACATATTACATAACTTTGTTCTGCATTTGTGTTGCTAGTGGTTACCTTCTAAATTCTGGTATTACCATTTCAAGTCCCCTGACACTTGTAGGGCTGAAGTGGAATGAGGCATTATAGTATTATGACATTAGTCACAGAGCACATTTGTAATGCACATAGATTAGTAATTAAAAAGATAGCTTTAGCTGTCTGGATGGGTCAGGAGAACCTGATTTTCCAGGGTCCTCCCTGCAGAAAGAATCCCAGCTAAAGCCTTTATGGCATCACTAGAATTACACAAAGGGAGTCTTCTGTGTCAGAGTGCCTTTTCCTGAAAGAGCTAGCAAACACCAGCATTTTTCTGAAATGGAGTGAGTCAAATTGAGATTAGCTCTGGCATCTCTCTAAGTGGTCCTTCAGAAGTGACTGGTGAGGATGGAGTAATGCACTTCACAGGTAAGAGAGAAACAACAGTATACTTCATTGATATAAAGTAGTAAGCTGATGAAGTTTAATGGTGAAGTGGCAGTGGTTGAACATGCTAGATGGCATGCTACACTTCATTATTGATTTCATAGGGACAGAGCCAGACAAAACATTCAGGGAGATCCTGCCATTGACTCATAAGCTTCAGAAAGGACCCCATTGCTTTCTAAACTTCTCAGAAATGAGTCTAGGTGCTCCTGGATTCAATTCTAGCCCTAGAACTGGTCAACAGTTTATGTGTAAAGGATTGTATGAACAAGATAATCTCTTTACTTAGCTAAAATTCCAAAGTTTAGCATGCTACTAATCACTCACCAAAAATGTGCTAAGGAATCTCTTGGCCTCAAAGAATAACCTGGAATGGTGTCTCTGCTCAAGAAGACACCCTGTTGTGCAGCCTGCTGCCAGTGAGCTCTGGGCTGTCCACTTCTTACAGAGTAAGATGGGTATGGAGGCAGAAACATCTTGGCAGCAACGGTTTCACCTGGTAGAAACTGTTTTACTGGAATGCTTCACTTCAGTTCCCCTGACATCACCTTTGCAATAAACGTGTCTTCTGCTCTTTGCAGTGCTCAAGTTCAATGAAGAGTCAATGCAGGGACCATGCAGAGACCCAAGCCATACATCGTATTTTGAAGCCTAGTCACTGTTTTGACTGCCTGCAGTTGAATTCTTCTCTGAGTCCTGCCAGCAGTCCACCCTACTGGCTTAATTTGGTTGGCACAGCAAGTGATCAAGGCATGATGCAGCTGAGTTCAGCAAGAGTGTGTGCAGGACCTTGTTCTGTCAGAGGGTTTCCTGCTGTGATGTTTAGCAGGAAGCCATGTATTAGTGATCTCCCTCCTTTCCACTGTTTTATGGTGCTATGTCTGGAATTATCTGCTACTCACTAATGGTGTAGGACATATTCAAATTGTTCTAACTGGTCTGGTTTCTGTTCAACTCCCATCTTTTAGGTAAGTCTGTCACTTGGAAACAAGATATTTTCTTTCCATGCTGTGAATCACAAATTCTGTGTTCCTTCGTCACATTTACTCTAGTATTGCTTCTGATCCTATTCTAATAAAAAGTCACTAAAATACCTGAATTACAGCACTGCTTCTTTTCTCTGGGCCTTCATTTTCTCTGGATGTATGGAGGAAACTGTTGGGTTTCTAAGTGGCTGTACATATAGGTGTGGAAGAGATCTGATTTCTCACATCTGGGTTTTTCAGGCTCTGCTTGACTCCCACAAGAGTTTTGAGAAGACTTTAAGCACCACTCAAGGCTTTAAGCCTTGTTCTGTAGGTCTACTCACTGGTCAGTGATGCTAGGAAGCTTTTTGCATATAGGGCACATCCTATGACTCTGTATCCTTTGCGCAATGCCACTGTTCATGTCAAATTGAAGCAAAGCTGAGGAAGACCTTTGTAGCCCAGTTAATGTTTGCTGTAGTTTGCAAGACCAAGAACGTTGTTGGGTGATCTTTCAGTGCTGTTTCTGGAGGGCTCAGGAGGTGGCCAGCATGGCTGCTGTCCAAGATACACTTACTGAAGTTGCATTGAGTCTGCTGCTTCCAGTGAAATTTCAGGGTTTCTGAGCTGGGTGAAACTCTAACTGGAGCTGCAAGGATTGCACTCCCACTGAAGCTGAAGTTTTCAATGGATTCAGACTGTTAAACTACATTTAAACAGTGTAATTTGCACAAATTTTCCACCAAATCATTTCATCCAAATTGCTCACTAACTTGCCAAATTGTCCTGCAATTTATTGCACTAATTTGTGACATATAGATGGTCTAAAGGAACAGAGATAAAAATTTACTCTAAGTCTAGAAAAGTCTTATAGTTTAGTCAAGTAATGATTATTAGTCTGTTAAATGATGATAGCTCTTATATTTCAAATTATATACAGTTAGTTTTTCCAGTCCATATCTGATTTCCCTATTTATGGTGACTATATATTAAATACCTCTTGGCTGCTCTCTTTGCTACATCTGAAGCTGACATTACTCAGATCATAAGGTTGCATTCATTTGCTGACTAGTAGCTGACTTTGGTGAGTTTTAGTAACCCTGTTACAGATCTGGTTATACTCATAAAGTCGTATTTTCAAGTCCTCTGCTCTCTTGCCATGCCTGTGCTCCTCTGTGCTACATTTATATTCTAGGTTGATAAGTAGTTAGTAAGAATACCTACTTGCTATTGCTGTCTGTTTTTCAAAAGCAAAAATAACATTTAGGGTCCTGTCCCCATGAAGGCTATATGGTTCAGGCACCCAGCTGCCATTTGTGTTCAGTATGCATTGGAACATGTTAAAAAACTCAGTCACTTTATTTTAAATAGATAAACTGTTCTCATTGGTTTCACCTCCTTTTTTCTTTCTTTTTCCAATAACCCTCCTGAATCAGACTTGTTTTTCCTCTTGAAAGTAAATGAGCTACTATATTATAAAGGTTCACACTTAGGATACCATACTTACAAGAGGTCCACATTTGCAGAAGTGTGCTGTTTTGTCCCTTTCATTTAAAAATTATACTTTTCTACTTTAATATATATATATATCCTGGAATCTTGCAGGTTTTATAGGACTTGAAATTTTTATTCTGCTTCTTAATTCAGTTGTGTTCAGCTGAATTAGAAAAAGACAAAAGCATTGCAAGCTTGTTTTCTTGAAGATGGAAGTGAAAAGGAACAGAAGATATTCAGTATTTGAAAAGGCTAAGAGAAGAGCCTCCCTCATTTAGGACAAAACAGCCATTTCCTGGGAAAGAAAACAGTGCAGGAGCTGAAAGAGTACTAGATGGGTACAGAATATGAATTGCTAAATGTCTGCACATCTGGGCAAACCCATGTTCATGTTCAGAGCTGCAGCAGCAGGAAACAGCTGCAGCTTCATGCAGGACTATTTTGGGACCTTGCTTCTTCAGGTGGAGATGGCTGTTTGCCAAAGCATCTCATTCTAAGATTCTTCCTTAGACATTTGTGTGAATGGTGGGGAAATACAATTTTCCAGCAAATAGGTTTTAACTAATTTTTTCTGTAAAAAGTGCTACTCTCTGATCTTACAGCTTCCTTACATTATAGAACCTCTGGTGAAAGCTTGTGAGGTGTTTTCCCAGCCTGGACAGTCCCTTGGGGAATATGGGTCATCTTGTCAGATAATGTCTTTTCTTTCATGGTAGCTATGGTAACAGTGGCACCTGAGCTCAGATTGACCAGAGGAGCTGCATGGTAGGCTGTGTCACCCAAATGTTTTCAGAATTTTCCCATTCATGGAAATAGTCTGCTTCAGGCTACATGAGGGTTTTGTTTTGTTTTTCTTTGGTTTTGGAATTTTCTCCCACATTTTCTGTAGGGTGAGTGAAAATCTACTTCTACTGTCGTTAGTTGAAAAGGAAGCTAGCAATGGCAAGTGGTTCTGTTTGAGGTCTGCATGCACATTAACATTGCAGTAAATTGATATACACCTAAGAAAAAAAATTGGTGATTTTTTAAAAAAGCAAACAAATATAGGCTGGATACTCCCTTCAGTGGCACTTCATAAATAGTTTATTACTTTTGAAGTTTAAAAATACCATATCTAGAGTTGCTAAATGTCCTTGATTTCTCTGCTTTTAAGTAAAAGTGCGTATGGTTGCACATCAGCCATCCACAAAGCTCTGATTAATGTGATGTCTAAGACAGTAAGCATCAAAGGGAAGTACTGTGTTTTAAATCACTCTTTCTTCCAACAGCAGAGTTCACCAGTGCCTTGAAGGCTGTTCTCTCCCTCTGGAAAACAAGAATTTCTCTTCTTTCACTTTTCAGTGATTCAGAAATATCAGATGCTCATACAATATGGTGCTATGTGAAATGCAGCAAATGAAAACTCACAAGAGGTTGCTCAAGTCCTGGTTAGAATTGCAGTGGGAGTTGGTCAGTATACAGGCTGCTTTCGGCAGCTCAGGTGTCCTGACTGCTCAGGGTGGGTTCTCCACTAGACAATTCTAGTTCACCCCGGGGCAGAGAGCTTCCTTGCCATGACTGGAGTGGGGGACTGTCTGGGAGCTGCACCAGGGCTGCATGGTTCAGGGAATACTAGTAGGATGGCTCAGTGTCTCAGAGATTGTCAGCTGCAGCTCTGCTGGCAGGACTGGAAACACGTCTCTGGAAAGGTTTAGAACAGCTGATGGAAAACTTTATAGTTTAGTTATGACAAGGTTTCCTCTTTGAAGGGACCCTGTCCTCAGCTTGACTGTCATCTCAGACAAGGAGAGAAGATAAGAGATTTGCATTTGAACATTGTCATGGTTGTTATTTGTGTTTATTGACAGTGCCAGCTGGCTTAGGACAGGGAAGTGGCCGCAGTGCCAGAGTAGCCTCTAAAACCACCATGAATATCCATAAGCCTGTGCTCTGTCTGTCCACAGGGATAGATGGGCCTTGCAGAGGCTCACCTGGAGCTGGAAGGCTGCTCAGTGGGTAGGCTGCCTTCTCTTGCACCGCCTGCTTGTGCTCCTCTGGTGGACTTCCTCCAATAGCCAGGAGAGAGCTGGGTGGGGTTGTTGGCAGAAAAGAGGGGGACATGCATAGATCAGCCCAGCAGAGAGGAGGCAGCTTTTAGAACAAAAAAAAAACACTTAAAAAGACAGTGAAATGGGAATTTGCAACTTCATCTTAAACACCATAACACAGTATTCTTCTGGGGAGATCCTGGTTATTCCTTTGACGCTAATGTGAGCCCTCTGTTCTGAGAAAGATGGAGGAAGGCACTTGTGCCACATTATGGAGTGACACCTTGGCAAGGCAGCCTTCAGTACTTTTACCACTCACTCACAGCTGGGCTTCACAAAGAAGATGAACCAGGGCCTAGCATCTTGTGTGACCCTTGCTGTTTTTAGGATTAATCTTCACACAAACTATTTGTTTATATCCTGATGAAACTTATTAGTAAGGCTGAGAAAGTGTTGTACTATGCAATAACCAGTAACATTTGCATTTTCTGTAAAAGCAAATTCATTCTCTGTAAAACCATTTCAAGGTTGACAGAAGGACTGATTGCTGCTGAGAAATGGATAATTTATTATTCTAACCTGTTATAAAGTATTAAGCAGGTGAATTTGCTGTTACCTTAACTCTCTCCCTGATGCATATGGATTATGATTTAGTATATAATAATGCTATCAGTATTATTCAAATAATGCATTATGCTACCATATATTTTGCAAATGTATTCCGGCAACTTGGTGTAGTTATCTCTTGATTTAGCTCTCTTCCATCCCCCAGTTACCTTTTGTCTATACCCTGCTTACCATAATTATTTGTTTCTAGACTGTGTCTTCTGAGAGTGGCACTGCATCCAAGGAAGGGAGAAGGGGAGTTCTTATTGATATTTTAGCCTTTTCTAGGGCTGAGAGGGTAAGTGTTCTGTTGGGGGCATGGGGGGGGAGTCCACAGTTGTGAAGGTTAGGTGCTGATTACCACCTCTAGCTGGGCTGTGTGTGCACAGCAAATGTTCTACCCTGAAGGAAGAAGTAACAGGTGATGGAGCATAGGCTGCACATTTCTTTTCCCATACCATCAGCTGCCTGCCATCCTCTCTCCCTCTCTTTAATCCAGAAGGCAGAGCTATTAGACAGCAGCTTCTTCCCTAAGCCCCTCGCAGCAGTGATGTCCAAAAGCCCTCTTACTCTTTGGTTTGGTTTTTTTATCCATACTATTCCCTTTTCTCCTCCCTCTGGATAGTTTTTAATACAGGGAAGACCCACAGGCTACCAGGTAATGAGGAAAGTTCCTTCCAGTTCCTGGCTGGTTAGTAATACGAGAATGGGTGTGTGCGGCTTTCACAAACAAACTCTGTAACTAGTAGCCTGAAAGAACCAATCATGTTTGGAAGAATGGGTGTGAGGGCTTTTACAAACATCAAACTGCACAAGTTTGTTACAGAATCCAGGGTCTAAACTTTTGAGCTTTAGGGAAGAGTGTGTGTGCTTAATAGGCTTTGAGAAGTAACTTTTCTGTCAGGGTGGGCTTTAAGCTAATTTTGATGATCATAGGATGTATAATATGTGGGGGTACATGTTAAAGGGGGAATATGTGTTCCCCCTTTAGGGGAACATGTTCAAGGGCGAATATAGGCAGTCCAGGTCCCTCAGCCAACTGGGAAATGAAGAGGGCAAGCTCTGGTTTGGAATTCGGGATAAAAAGGAAGCTACATGTTCCAAAACCTCAAGAGATGCCATAGAGGTATGTCCCAGTGAGCTCTCTTTTTATTTTAATAGAGTTGATTCTTGCAGGACTTTTCTGTCTCCTTTGTCGACAGTGGCCTTTGGCAGTGTGATCTCCCCCACATTAGCATGGGTTTGTCATAAACAGGAAAAGGAAGTTCACTTCTTTAGTTTGGTCAGGCTGATGCTGTGACTGCTTCCCTGGGAGCCTGTTCCAGTGCCCAGCCACCCTCTGGGTGAAGAACCTTTTTCTAATATCCAACCTAAACATGGCAGAGTTCATATCATTCCCTTGGGTCCTGTAACTGGTGACCACAGAGAAGAGATCAGTGCCTGCCCCTCCTCTTCCCCTCACAAGGAAGCTGTAGACTGCAATGAGATCTCAGACTCCTTTTCTCCTCCCTGAACAAACAAAGTGACCTCAGCTGCTCCTTGTATGTCTTCCCCTTGAGGCCCTTCACCATCTTCACTGCCCTTCTTTGGTCACTCTCTAGAAGCTTTTTGTCCTTCTTATATTGTGGCACCCAGAACTGCCCCCAGCAGTCACAGTGAGGCTGCCCCAGTGCAGAGCAGAGCAGGACAATCCCCTGTCCTGCCTGGCTGTGATGCTGTGCCCTCACTTATGGCTCACTTACACTGACACTAGTGAGTGGTTAGCTACGCAGAGGCATGGGCAGATGCCCATATCTGGAGACACATTGAGGACTTGCATGTGCCCCACTTGCTGTGGGGTAACAGATTACGGCCAAAATGGGCTCTTTTTCTGAGGCAGTTTTCTCATAGCAGTCTCATTTGGGACAAAATCTTCATATTGCAGTTAGAGGTTGGCAAATAACCATGATGTGTTGTTACTAGATTCATTCCTGCTTGTGCTGGCCAAAGGGTGAGCTGCTGAGAAGATTAAGAGGTTCATGCACCCCATTTTGTTTATTCAGCTGAGTTCTCTGAGTAGTATCATTATCAGCCTAAGTACTCAGAGTGAGAGCTGCATTATCCACTACAATCTCCAAATATATCAAAAGAGACTTGGAAAGAGATATTTTTAATTAGGAAAAGCTGGGAACAGATGATAGCCACAAATTAAAACTGCTATCCACCATTCTATTTCAAATTTTTCTCTTGTCCAAACCCCATGAATGGTGCTGTGAGCCCATGGCAGTGGGGGTGTTGCTTAGAATTAGGCTTGACTTTTTGGCAGGTGATTGTCTCCCTCCCTCATGGGATTGTTGTGTGTCATTGGAGTGCCCTCATTCTCTTTCTGTGCGGATGGAGGCTGATGGAAGGATCCCTACCAAAACTGTGCTTCTCTGATGTCTTTGCTGCACATGCTCTGCAAGTTGCACTGTCTTGCAACGTCTCCAGACACCTTCTATGAAAGGAATATAAGCACCTATATGACTTTGAGCTGCTGTATTTTTCTAAGACTTAATTTCTTTTAAAAATTACATTACCATAATTACAATTTTCAGGAACAGTTCTGACCTAAGATTCTTAGCTGCCCTTTCCACTCCTTTCCATCGTCCCTGCAGAATTCAAGAACCTTCTATTATTGTACTGAGCAACATACGTTATGCCTGACTAAGCCATGTCAGTGCCGTGCTGTTTTCCATTCTCTCCTGGCATCTCTAGGGAAAATGGTTTATGTAGCACAGTACTCCCAACAACCTACTGTGTTTCACTTCTTTCACAGGGGCATGTGGTCCTCTGTTTCCTGATGGGATTGTAAACTGAGGAGGCTTAGCGATACTGATTATTCACATTGTTAGATTTTAGAGGAGCCCACCCACTGATTTGGGGCCAGAATAATTTCTATCCATGCTTATTTGGAGCAGGATGGGGTGGAGGATAGCATGGTCTCTGGCAGATAGTGATGCTCTAACCTATAGAAATATGTTCAGCTTTGGAAAAATCTTATCAGTATGCATATCTTTGCTCTGGCCTTCACAGCATTTTTGCTTTTCAGAGAGAAATCAGCAACTGGTAATGCAGGTGTGCTTGACTGTTGTAATTGGGTGGATAAGCTCATTTAAAAAAGAGTTGCACCACTAATTGTTTTGTCAACATAGGAGATGTAAGTCATCACTGTGCATTTTTTAGGGCTTTGCAGAAGCTGGAATTCCAAAAAGTGCATACACTGTGAAGGTTGTAACTTTTCCTTGCACACGATCTGGCCAGGCAGTTTTACACTTCTGGTGGGTGATTACATTGCTCTATGATAACTCTGCATTCTGTTTAGAACCCCATGAAAAAGATTTGACTGTATTAAATTTTAACTGTAATTTAATTAAAACAGATTTATCTCCCAAGATTTACCTGTATTAAAAACACCCCTGTGCTAAAGCAAAACAATGAAAGATGCTTAGCCATACCTTGAAGAAAATGGGTTAGTGCATGTTGCCTACTTACTGTTAGTGACTGAGTTCTCATGATCCTGAGCTTTGCATTGTCCTTTCCATCAGGTATCACCTCTTTTCAGTACCTCACAATGTGCAAACCAGAGCAAAGCTGAGACACAAGGAAGCAGTGGGTATGTGCTGCCAGGCACAGGGTTTGCAAAGAAAGGCATAGGGGAGGCATTTTAATACAAGGACATCCTTTCTGAAATTATTATCTCTGTGGGCTCCATTTCATTGCTTACCATCATGGGCTTGTGTTTTCTTTAGCAAAAGCAACAATGGTGATTCAAATGACTTGTCTCCTTACTTTGGCTTTACTGCTGTCTTCACACTCACCCAAGGTTTTTGTTAATGCAAAAACAAGGACTCAGGCTCTGAAATAGTCCATAAGCTTGCAGGCAATGTCTGACAACCAGAGTTTTCTTGCTGCCAGCCAGGAAAGGCTGAGAACTGATATATCTAGGTGTGATTTTTAATATGCTAATATAGCCCTCAAATGGAATATCCTATTGGTTTAAAGAAAGTGATTGTTAAAATTATGATATTTGTGTTCTTCTTACAAAGCGTAGGGAGGAGATCTCGGGCAGATAACATCTATCCCTGCTATTCTCAATGTTTTTCAAAGAGCTAAAACTTTTTGATTCATCTTACAGTTCACACTGGAGGCTAATAACACAGTCTCATCACGGTGCTACATCTGTGCCTTCTGGCCCTGCAGTGCTCCTCCTTGATCTGTGTGTAGTTCTGGTTTATCAGTTCAGTGTCTGTGTCAAACACAAAGAATCTTAATGTAAGTTATCTCAGTGTTGTTAAAAGTAAAAGTTGAGAGTTTTGCAAGTTCAGACTCTGGAAGCAGAATTATGGCTTAAATCAATATTTATACTTACTAACTCTAATTCCAAGTGTCTTTCACTCTCCTGATGCATCTGAGTCAGAATCACCACATTTATTTATTTACTTATATTTCACTTAAACTTAAGCCAGTGTAGCCCAACAAAGACACCACTGATATCCAGAATATCATTGTAAATTAGAAACCTCTAGATGCTCTACTGTATGTAAATACAGTGATATCAACTGCACTTGGAGCAGCTCCAGGTCCTCAAGTCCCTCAGTCCTCCACTCTCTCTCACAGAGAGCACATAACTGGTGCCTAGAAAAGATAACCACAGCCTCTGTGTAGGTACTTCCTTGGCACGAGTTCTAAGCTTCCAGTGATTTGCAAATCATGGCTCAGGGACTTTTGAATGAAGGTTTAGATCCCTTTATTATATCATGCCAGACCCTCTAGCTCTCTAGCAGAGATATGCCGGGTCAGAAACTGCTGGAAATACTGAAATCACAGTAAAGGTGTAGCAGTATCTCGTCCATAATCCTGGGGCAATGGAGAAAACTGAAGGGGAAATGCTCTCTTTTGGCATCATCTCGATCTCATTCTGGCTAAATCTGTAAAAACTGTACTAGGAGCATCTCCCAAATGTAAGTTATCATTGTTTCACCAACTCTGGACTTGCTCCTGGATCATGATGGGAGGACAGGCAGGGGACACATAGTCTTAACAGGCTCATCTTGGAATAATATGTAAAGAAACATCTTTAAGATTTTCAGAAGAGAGTGAAGACATGGTAGTACTACATTACATGCAATGGATTGCTTTTCTTGCCAAAAAACTATTTTTTTCCAAGTCTAGAAACTTGAAAATCTTTCAGAGATATTGAAAAATCACCTAGCATTAGGATAGGGCTTTGGATGACGAGAAGAGTGGCACTGAATGTGGCCATTCTAATGCCAGTGATGCAGGAGTGAGATCTTTAGTGGTCTTGCTTGTTATTCCAGCCATCTAGTCCTCATTGCCTGCAGAGTGAATATGGTGGCCAAGACTGTTGCAATGTGATCCTGGAAAAATAATGTCATTTTCTCGTTTTCTGAACCCAAGTGTAGAAAAGGATCTCCCTCCTTAAGCTGAGGTAGTGATTCTCCTCCCTTTTCTCAAGAATCTCTTTTTTTTTTTTTTTTTTAAATTTGTGTCCCCGGAAGGATGGCACAGAGGCTGCCTGATGATTCACGGTATGTGATTTGTGATCAGACAAAACAGACCTTCCTTCAGATATGTTGTTAGTCTCTCGGTACATCCATCTTAATCTTTCCTTGCTGTCTTCTGAACAGCTCAAGAAAGCAAAGGCTTTACTTCTGACCAGGCTAGAGATCCTCCTAAAACTGGGTGAGGCATGCTTTTGGAGATTTGTCTGGGCTTTTAACAACCTCCCATTTTACTTGGGGAGCAGGGAAGAAATTAGGAGGCACTATTATTGTGTAGACATTGGTGTAGACATTATTTCTGCTGACTCATCACTGCTAGTTCTCCCCTTCCCCCTGCTCCAGGATATTTTCATGGATAATGAGTGGGCTCCAACAGTTCTAAAAACACAACTGTGACTGCAGCAGAGGAGTATGTTTTCTGGGTACATTGCCACCCACAGGAAACGACAAGAGGTTTTTGTTGCTGATTTGGGGTTTTTTTTGAAATTTTATTAGAATCATGGTATACCTAATAAATCAAGTCGGCTGAAACAAGCTCCACATTTATGTTTTTGTATGACTTAGGGTGGCATACTATACACCTAAATCCCCAGACATGTGATTGTGGCTCAGCTCTCTCTGTAAACTCCTGTCCTCTTCTGAGTACTTTTACAATTACATTATCATCTCTCCCTGAAGCCTGGCTCCTGGTTCTCTGTCATCAAGATTCTTAAAAGCAACAATGAGGATATAATGATCAGCAGTAGCTTTGGAGCTATCAAGGACTCTGAAGCAAAAAACATGGTGTTCATCTCACTCCAGCCTCTAGAGATTAGAAGAAATTGGATATTACTGAAAGTCATCAGAGGAAAGGAGCTGCTCAGTTCTGTGTGCATGCAGACCTCAGCACAGACAGGCCACACAGAGAGCAGAGGGTGCTTCTGCAGTGTGGGTGTCTATGATTTATGATGTCCTCAGACCTCACTGACCTTAGCACCTTGTAGGACTGAGAGAACAGAAGCCTTGGTTCTGGCTCAGACACCAGGGGATTGGTTCTGGAAAGTGCTGTGAGTAAACAGCAGCATCCAAGCCTAGAGATGAATAGAGATTTGCCCTGAATCCTCTTCCTGTTCCATTATTGCTACTGATTTGAAAAAACTTCTACTTGTTCCTCCAATGAAGCAAGGACCTTCAGGCTTCGCACAGTGATCATTCATGTCCTGACCATACCTTTCCCTGATGCCAGGACACCATGGCTTCACTGTGACTTTTCCACATAGCAGCCTCCTGCCTGGAAGGGAAGGCAACTCCCTCTCTGTGACCTCAACATCTCTGAGACCTGCACCCAAAGAGGCATCAGGGCAAGAGCTAAATCTAGGGAACAAAACAGTTCTCTCCTGTCTGTATGGGACGACAAGAGTCCCTGTTTCTGTTAATCATGGCCAAATAGGAAGCAAAAACCCAGTTCTCCTTCTTGGTTGAAGGCTGAAGGATGGGGTTAAGTGTCAGGAGTAAATAGTGTCAAGAATAATAACACATCTTGCCTCTTTCATCACTTTGTGCACCTACACACCTCCCTCCGGCTCTTCATGTTGTCAGGCTGTTGCAGAAAGCTCTGCAATATTTTGTGAAGGACCTGCAGAAAACAAAGAAAGGGAGTTCCAAAAGAAGATGGAAGTACTTAGAGAGCTCAGAAGAGTAGGAAGGCCCACAAGGCAAAACATGTATTTGCTCTTTATTACTCAACTGATGATATTCCTTAACTCTTCCCTCTCCACAGTCTACTTTTAATTAAGAAAGTGAACCACTAGTAGTTGAGTGATAAGAATTTCAAAGATCATGAGTTATGTGCCAAAAATTCAAGGGATTGTTCAAAATAATGGATTAAAAAAATCTATATATTTTCTCTTCTATGATTTCCTTTTTGGTATCTGATTCTGTAGTAACCGGTCATTTTAAATCTTCTCTCCCCACAACTTCAAAGATATTTTCCCTTCATAAAAAGACTGCTTTTCTCCTGAATTCAGTACCTAGGGTTAGAAATCAGGAAAATAACCCCAAGCTAAATATAAAAATGGAAAAAAGCCACAAAAAAATTTTAGAATTTAAGTATTCTGATTTAATGACATGGAACTACTGATGATATTAGTGTAGATGTTATGTATATGTATACATATTTGCACTGGTGGGTTCAGGGCAATAATCAATCATGATCTCAATCTAAAGCAAACATAAAAGGATCTTTTGTAGTGTTGGAATTTGGCAGAACACACAAATACCTAACAAGTTTCAATTTGTTTGCAAAATCAAAACAGAAAACTCTGGCTGCCTTTTTTATAGACCCATTATGAAATACAATACAGTTTAGCATCAGTCTTCATACATGAAGAATCAGAGTAGAGTCTGGTATGTATGAGTGATGTAACAGCACATATATTTTTGACCAGGATGCTTTTGGGAGCATAGGGAAGCTGGTGGGAATAGTACAATGATGGTGGAGTATTATGAAAGGAGATGGATGCAGGCCGTAGAAGAAGTATAAGAAGAACTGAAGGTAGTGTTCTCAAAATGAGCATGTAACTCCTTGCTCATGCACAAAAATAAGTGGCTTGCTAAGTCCATTCTCTGTCCAAGTGGAGCTATGGGAGGTCTTGGACACATGGTGGTTTTTCAGCTCTTCCCTTTGTTCCGTTGCTGCAATTGGATGTAGGGGCAGAAAAAAGGCCCAGGCAGGAACCATCTTATCCAGCCCCCAGCCACAGACAGAGACAGTACTAGATCTGGATTTCCTGTGGTGTGTGGCCATAACATAACAAGGCAGTCTTGCCTGGGGTTATGGTTTCTGAAAATTAGTTATTCATGCTGTGGCGAGAGGAGGGAGTTTGCTGCTCAGTGGGGCGGATGCACCCCTGACCTGCATGCAGGAGCACCTGCTGACTCTGCACAGGTTGGCCCTATTCACAGAAAGAGGAGCAATATACTTTCTTCTTTTCCAGTCCCTTTCCTCGGCGCAAAATGGAAGCTGTTCCTGTTATGTACACAAAGATGAGGGATATTTTTGCAATGCTCCTATCCCACCTGCAGTGATATTTTTTTCTGTCTGTTAACAACCCTCTCCAATCTCCTTATTTGTACTAGCTACTTTCACCTAGATTTGGCAGAGTACAGGGTTTTGGAGGGTGGAAAGTGGGGGGGGGGAAAAAAAAAAGAGGAATACAGTTAGAAGAAAGGGGAGAGGATCCCTTTTTGTGTGCCAAGCAAGGGAAAGTCAGCTGCTCTGTGAGATCAGCCTCTGCTCAGTGCTAGTGGATTTATACTGCAAACAGCACTGATGGGAGCCAAGCTGCATTCATTCTCCTGTTGGTGCAACCGTTTGTATGAAGCAAATCATCGGTATTTTTTAAACAGATTTTTACTGACTTCTCACATATTGATGGGATGTGCAATTTTTATTGTCAATCACTCAGCAGAAAATCAAAAACTGGTCCTGAAATTGACTCTTTCCAGGAAGACAAAAATTTTGGTTGGACTAGGAAGTCATTTATGTCCTTCCCATTGCATGGACTTTGTATGGTGACAGCACCTTCAAAACAGAGGTGTTAACACATCTGGGAGCTTAGGCTGGGTGAAATTGACTGTGTAAGGGTGCAGAACATCAGATTATTGAGTCCTTGGGAATGTCTGTATTTTTTGGCTCTAAAATGCTAGCTGAATAAGCAGCATTACAGATCATAATAGCATTGCATGGGTTTTACACCTAGCACTTATGTGGTTCTTTCCTGTCTGAGATATTACTTTTGGATCTTTGTTATTTTAGTACAATAGAGATAGCCCATGGAATTGCTTAACTGTGCCACTATGAATTATTTTCATTAGTGCCTAGGACTACCTAGGACAATAGCTCCATTATGTTAGGCACTGCTGACACCTGTTGTAAGAGATAATCCCTCCTATAGAGGTTTTGCAATCTAAGTAATCAGTGACAGACCAAGAGGAAAAGGTAGAGGCAAAACCCAAAGTGCTACTTTGGAGAAACAGAGGAAAGAAATTGGAGTAATTTTCCTTTTTAAACATTTGAGATTTTGAGAACCTTGTTTCATCAAAAGAACACACCATGTTAATTTCACAAGTCAGAAATTACTCAGGGAACATCCACTAAAATTGCTTTCCTCCATCATCTTGGTAAGGGAATGTCTTCATACAGGAGGGAGAACTGCCCCAACAGGAGCCATCCCTGAAGGGATACCAGTGGGGTCTAGGCCAGCTGGTGGTTTAGCCCACAGATAAGACCAGTTTGGCACATCTCCCACCAGCCCCTAGTGATGTCCTTCCCAATTCTGGTGAGCACAGCGCACACACAATCTGCCCCCATGAGTCATATGGTCAAAATGAACCATCTTTTGCTGTTAAATTTCACTTTTCTGATGCTGTACATTTTGAATAGAGGCTTTTCAGATCTGGTAGCATTCATTTTTTATTGTGGGAAAGTGTATTTTATCCACTTGTCGTGTATGCAAAATGTCTGTCCTGCTACAGCTCAAACTTCCATAAAAAATTTACCATGGAACAGAGCTGAGCATAAAAAATGTGAGCCTGCACAGATGTTCCTGCAAGTCCTAGCCAGGTAACTTTCAGGGTGTGGATTTAAGGTCTTGGTAGACAAGCTCCTACTTCTTCTCCTCCTTACATATATGCAAGCACTTTAGCAAGACTCAGCCCTTATAGAGGAGCTCCTCCTGTCATTATGCAAATCAATCCTTTCAGCTGCATTTGCATAATTGAGGAGCTGCACGGAGGGGCTGTGTCCCTCCTCCCTGACTGTTGGAAAGGGTTGCTTTAGCTTGTTTTCTGAACTGTTGAACAGATAACCATTTTTCTAAGTGATCCTGTTTGTCCATAAGCCTATTAGACTGTGCAATTTTTAATTCTTTAATACAGTATGTTATATAAAAAAATACAAAAACCAAATTAAGTTAGTTACCATAGCAGGTAGCCTCTTGGACTGCAATCAGTGAAGCAGATATTAACATGGAGAAAGGCTCATTAACTTTAGCAAAGAGACTCTTTCCTTGCAGCTAATAAGTGAGTCATACAGGTGCATATTCTTGCAGAAACTAGATACTTTTTCCCATCACAGTCATTGAACTGCCCATATTTTATAGCCATCTGTCTGCTTAGGGGTGTGTGTGTGTGAATTGTGTAATGTACTTTAAAATCCTAGCTTCAAAAGCAGAAGTAAGAAAAAAGGATTTGTTTACTCTTCAATATTTCCATTAAGGCTGGATAAAATCTTCTAAGTAGCACAGCAGTATTGCCAGATATTATGTCATTTAAGGAGGTGAATATAGTTTTTATCATATAAACTGAAGACTTGTAACAGAAAAAATTTTATCCTGTGATATGGATTTTAATTGTGTATCTGAAGCTCTGATCCTCAGGATTTATTAACCATCCCCTCATCTAATCCTCCACTCATTAGCTACTACCTGACACTTTTGTAGCTGTCCCCAGCTTTGGGAAGGTCCTGTGATAAATAAGACTGCTCTGTGGCAAAAGATAAAATGGTTTTGTTCAGTGCTTCCTTGCATTTGGGGGGAGCTGCACACCCTGACAAACACCTGATAGACTCTGAGGTTCAACCAATGAGGTTGATCACAGCTCTGTGCAAAGCACATCTCATTCCTTACCTTCTTCTTGGCCAAATGTGAGGACATTTTCTGCTGTATCTTCTCTGCTAATACATTTTCTGTTCTTCAAAAGTAATAACAACTTTCTGAAGATATGAGTGATCCCCACCATCTATGCCAGCCAGTGTTCAGTGAAAGAGGTGATGAGGATATATAGCACAGTAAAACACAGCTTTTACTGCAAATATTAGACCTTGGCCCTCTAATAGGATTTCCAAACTGAAAGAGCTGATTTCTTTGGTTTGCCACTGAATAAATAAAGACCATATTGGATTGTGTCATTCAGTTTGTGCTACTGCATCTTTGCATCTTTAGACACAAATAATGTGATGTTTTGATATTATAACACAAATCTTTCTCCTGAAAGAAGTGCAGATGAGCTTCCATGTTAAGGCTGGCAACTCCCAGGCAGCAATGGTCACAGTGAAGACTTCATATAGCTGAAGATGGAGGGCACTAGCACTCCAAAACTGACTATTTGTTATTCTGGTCAACCAAAGCTGTTAAATGATACCTGACAGGTTTTTTTTTTTCTGATAATAAGAGAACTTGAGACAATAGGGAATTTGAAATTAGGTCCCCTACTATCAAGTAAAAATAGTCCCCTGCTGGGGACTGCCACAGAAGCACAATGCACAAAAGGTCACCTGCCCATCCATGATTGTCATAGACATTTTGCCAGAGTTAAATGGGGTTTTTTTGGTTTCTTTTTGGAGTTTGGTTTCTTTTTGTTGCCCGAAGCCTTCTTGGATCTCTCTTTCTGTAGCCAGAGCAAGCTAAAGTGAACCACATGTTCTGGCTAGCACACAGAATTTGTACTTTTGGTTTGCTGTCATTGTTCTGATGCTGGGGCCCAGGAAGCTGGGGTCTGGGTTGTTTAGCACCTGAGAACTGAAGTGTTAGACACATACCTGAGAAGAGACTACCAAGACAAACTAAATCATGAACACCCCCTCTCTGGATTACAAAAATAAGAGCAGTGATCAGCTCTTTTGTTAGTATGAATTGGGCTCGGAATGCACAGTGTCCTGTGCCTTATCCAAAAAAAGATGACAAGCCAGAACGTGTTTGTCTTCCTGAGGTGGTATGGATAGGTGCTTAGAATTCAAACCTCAGGAGACACAAATTGGTCTCACGTAGCTGATTGCAAGAAGAAAACACTTCTATAATCTGTTAGACATTTGGTCTTATTCTACTTTATATTTTTGTTCAAGACAGAAAATCAGCCAGGTATCATACAAATCATAAGAGCAAGGACATTGCTTTGAGGACTTGAAATTAAAATTACTTCCACTAGAGGCAATGGTCCTCTTGAGCCAATCAGGGAGAAACAGAAATCATTATCGGAAATTAAAGTTGTCTTTTTATTTCACTGTTCATATATATGTATATATTTAATGCAAGCACTGTCATTCCAGTATTCAAATTACAAATTAGCCTTTGATCTAGATAGATTATTTTAGCAAACAAATGCATTGCACTCTTATACTTGGTATATTTAGATCAATTAGATCCTCCTTATTTAAGAGAAAGAACTTTAGGGTAAGAAAAGCAGTAAAACCTATTGATTAAATGAGCTCACATATCACATATATATGTGGTTGATAAGAGCCACTTAGTATTTCCTGAGTAGAAAAGAGAATTCAGCATTTTCATGTGGCTTCTATTAGAGTCTTATTAAACATTCATGTCATTTTCTTCCTTTTCCCTTACTTGTCTAATAAATATACCATTACAGCCATTAATTGCCCAGAGTTAAGTTGTTTAAGTGCTATAAGATATGCCAAGTAAATTGTTGGCTCCTGAGGTATTGGTTTTCTGTCTAGCTATCTGGTATTTTCGCAGTCCCTTGAAACTCCAAATTCAATCATCTCCACAGTAGCAGAAACGTAATTGAAACATTAGGCACAGCTAAGTCCCCAACGGAATACACAAACAAAAGATAGGCAAGCTTACTGTGGTATTCCACAAAGGTGGGTATATTCCATACTAGGGGGAAAAAAATCTTTATTATTAGAATAAAAAAAACTGCTGCAGTTACAATTCATAATGTTATTGAAGTAGTACAAATGTAAATCCTATTTTCCCCATTAATTGCATAAACATGGGGTTATAAAGTTGTTTAAATAGTCTGGCAGGTAGATAGACACAGCTTGTGGGAGCTTTGAAATCCACAGCTCAGGATCATTCCTGATTTGGGGATATCTGGAAATGTCAATCCTCACCTTAGATTATTATTCCATAAAACACTCACACTTATTTCACTTAATGCATATCCTGTGAAAAGCACTTGTAGATCTTCTGGAAGTATGGTCCCCCCAGCAAAGGACAAGGTAGATGTGCCAACACCCATTAGAAGAGGACAAGAGGTGATTCATGCACAAGCCACCTTGAGGCATTGCAAGTAGGGCTGCTGCTGCTGTTTAGGAGGACCATGAAGTGAGAGAGAGAGTATACCCTTTGTGGCGAGGACTAGACAAAGCAAGCCCTGAGCTGTCTTTTTCACAGACTTGTAAAGAGGAGAATAAGGTGGAGTTTGGCAGTGGAGACTCAGACATGACAAGCAGGCAAATGGAGAATGACAAGGGGCTCTGAATGTAGCTCCAGGAAGAAAGAGTGAGATGATAATTAGGGAGGTAGACAAGGGAGTGGATGTGTGGAGGTGATTGCTTTTGGCAAAAGCCAGCAGACAAGAAGGGGAAGCTGAGCGTAGGAGAAACCAAAACCAGGATATGTTGGCCACTGAAGGAAGATTTAATGACATTGTTTTCAAAAGAGAGCACTAAAAAATGAGTGTGATTTCGTAACAGAGATGATAGCTGCCTGCTGACTTCCTCCAAAAGCTGAAGCCCTAAATCCACCTGTTTCCTCTGTCTGAAACCCAAAATCGTTTTGGCCAGATGACTTTTAGTCTTCTCTCCAGCTTCTCGTGCAGAGCCATTAGCTCAGAAGAGGCCGCACAGCAGCTGCAGATAAGAAACAGAGGTGTTTCAGCTCACAGGTATTTCTCAGCCAGTGACTGTCACTGGGATTGTCAAGGTGACATGGAGCAGCAGTAAGGCCTGTTTGGTGTGACATGGAAGGTTACTTAAAACAAGCAGAACAGCCTCTTGGCCTAAAATTGTCAGAAGTTCCTCACAGGATCTTACATTTCCTGGAGACCTCACTGCTGAATGAGAAAAAATTGTTTTTGTACTTGCATTCTGCCTTTGTTGCAGGATGCTCCTTGTGTCAGGGGTACTACACATTTGTGTGTATGTCTTGAACACTTCAGGAGACATGGCCTCAGTTACCCACGGTAAGGCTATGAGCAGTCATGAGTGTCTTCTGGGACCAGCCTAGTGCATGGGTCCTGGCCTCAGCTCACTTTGGGGAATAACAAAAAAATGGCAGATTTATTATCTCTTCTGACAAATGTTTCGTGATTGAGTCTGTCACTTTGAACTTTATATGTCTAAATTAATCCCCAAATCCTTACACTGTACCTCAGCAATTTATGAACAAAGGTTTTGTCTCCATCTCCCCAGTGCTTTTAGGTCTGTGCAGTGTGGTTTGTGGAATGTTCCCAGTTTTCTCGGCTTTGTGTTCACTGTCCTCCCTTCCGCTTTAAAGATCTGCTCTGACAAATGACAGGTGCCTCAACAGCACATTACAAATCAGAGCCAGTGAAGAAAATCTGCCCTTAGTACACTTTAGGACAGCCTTTTCCACTCTCATATATTAAGGATGTTATCAGCTTTGCCACTTCTCTTCTGCCCACAAAACAACCAGGATAGCCTTTGGTAGACTGCTTATGATGCTGGAAAGAGGAGAACAATCTCATTACACCTCTGTCACTGTCTTGGTGTTTTATAGGAAGGGTATTGTCCTGAACGGCAGGCATTATTGCACTGGAATGTTTCTAAGATCCTCCCACTTGTTAACTGTAAAGTCAACTTTTGCTTGCACAAAAAGGAGCAAAAATATTATTCATTTATTGAAGCTACTATCCTCTTTCTACTCCAGTTTTCTCCAGTTAATTATTATGGTGCTAACCAAACTCACTCCTTGGGAAGTAAAGGGCTTGACTTACTTAGCTCTCGCATCTTCCATGCAGAAGAAAATCCTTCTGTTTAAGGAGCAGAATCCTCTGCAGGTGACCATTTTCCACCAGTCTTTACTCAGGCATGAGTCAGCTGTTGCACAAAGTCAGCAGGGGCCTTTTCAGCAGCTTCAAACAGCTGCTGGATCAGATGCTGCCTGAGTGTGCTTGCTGAATAGGAGGGAGCAGGAAGGCTTTTGCTGCCTGTGCTGTCTGAAGCTTGACAAAGCTGAATTTTACAATTTACTCCCTGTCTGCCTTGAGCACACTTTTCATAGAAAGCTGCACTGGGTACCTCCGGCTCACTGCACACAAGGTATGTTTCACTCAGCTTGCCTCTGCAGCCAAAATGTTCTGCTGCAGCAGACTTTGAGCCATGACAGAGAAAGCCAAGTGGGAGATGGGTGTGAGGGATGCAGTCAGGTGTTGGTGCAGAGGGAAGTGACTGAGCTGTTCCCAAAGTCCAGAACAGAGTGCCCAGGCATCAGCCCTCTTCCCTGCAGTTTGCTGACTTCTTTTTCATGGAGTGTTGTGCAAGTAGCATTTCACAGCATTTTCAGATTACAGAAAATCTCTGCTTGTGGTCAGATATTTCTGACATCCCTAGTCTGTCATCATTAAAAGTTACAACCTACCTTTTTAATGAAGGTTTTTTTTCAGCAGTTATAAATATTCAGCAATGACTAAATACTTAAGAATCACTTTTTATTCTTACAAAATTCCATCTTTGCATTTCCTATGAATAAATTAATGCATGTGGGAACTACAGGGATTGTGTGCCAGGAGATCTCTATCACCATGTTCTGCTGAACTACGGAACGGAGTGGAACATTTTCATGTACATAAATTAGTTTCACATGCAAAAATTGGCAGATGTCACAAATTAGTTCTTGAAAAATGCAGTCTAATAAAGCATGGACAACCCCACTGGAATAAGCCCGATCTCCCAAAGCATGTAGCATTCTGACTGTGTGTCTTGAAGCTATTATAATGTAAGTGGAGTAAACATTTGGCCAATACAGAAAATGGGCAAATCTCCCATTTATGAACCCTGCTGTGGTTTCTGCATTCACTCGGCAAGGGCTGTGGGATTGGTTTCCATAGGAACCATGGGAAAATGAAGGAAAAGCACTTACCTGAAACCCAGTTGCATAATATTACCACTGCAAGGCTGTAGTGAGGCACTGAGTACAGACCACTGGCACTGATCTGACCCTTTGAAGTGTAAGGTATCCCTGCCATCCCTGCAGCATGGGAAGGCACATGGGGCCTGCGCCCTGGGCTCTGGTGTGGCTGGGCGCTGAAACCTGTGATGGAAGATGGATTTGCAGCTGTGAACACCCAGAATTACAGAGGCCTCTTCAAACACAATGCATTCAGCACAACTCCCTTAGAGGCCTCCTGATTTTCAGAGCAGTGTTTGGATGATGGGAGAATTGAGCACCTCCTCTACATTTCCTCTGGGTGGGTATGCAAAATGCAGAGGTGTGCAGTCCAAGGACATTATCCCAAGTGGGCTTGGCTGCTTCATCTTTGTGCTTTTAGTTCCTCCTACCTCTCAGAAAAACAATTGTGTCTGCCTCTCTTCATTTCCTTCTGCTTTGCTACATCAGCTGAAAGGGAAAGGCTCAGTTTGTTCTCTCTCTGGGCCTGGGGTCACAAAAGCAAGTCTCTGCCTCCCTTAGCTTTAGGCCCAAAGGCAGATTGCCAGTGGTGACAGCCCAGCATGGGGAATACGCCTTGATGTGCATGATTTAATGGAGCATGAGAGGTTCATAAAGCTTGGTCCACACCATCAGCTCCCACTCTTCACTTAGACCTCCACTGTTTCTGACTTTGGAGTCTCAGGGATACTTTCCGCAGCCTGCAATCTGCACTGCAATAAGCATTTCCTTGCCCCTTTTAGGATGAAAAATATACCTGGCACTAAATTTCAAAATTAGTAAATTTCCTCTCCACAACACTATCACTGGTCCAGCAAATTCTTGTGGCTTTCAAAACAGGACAGTGTACTGTATCTTAAAGGCAATACCAGCATTATGGTGAGCTGAGGGAAGAGAAAATTTGCTGTGTTCAAAGGTTTCAGGGCAGGATTAATACCTTATGGAATGCATACAGTAGTCAGTACAAAAACATATGTGTAAGGCACAGGCATGTGCCTTATCACTCCCTTTATCACTCCCTCATATATACAAATATAGAAGAACGGCAAGGTAAATTACTTACTCTGTTGAGAAATTGCAGTATTCTTCAGGGCTGATACTGAAACCATTGCAAACTATCTTGGAAGCCTATTTATGAATATGAGTTTCTGAAACTTGTTTACCCACCTGGGCTTCTCTGCATGTGGTGTAAACTGGGGAGTCTACCACAAACTTGGCATTTATTATGCAGATTGGTCTGAAAAAGCAGGCAAGAATTGTCTGCTTCTTGGTCTTTGAACATCAGAAAAATAAAACTGTTTTAAAATTCTGGCTCTACTTTTTACGATCAAGAAGAGTCACTCATAATTTTTTTTCCATCCCATTTCAGTGGAACGTTGCTCTCTCTGAAGGACATTAAAAGAGTCGTGACAACTTATTGTTGAAAACAAAATGATAGTGTTTGCTGTCATACCCATCAAAGAAGCAGATCATTGTGAGAGCTACTTTGCTAAGGCTAGAAAGTAACTAGGTTTGGTTTTATTTGAGTGTCATGTTTCTTTTGGTCCAACGAAAACCTCTAAATGTGCCCTGGAACCTAAAAATGGTCCTGATAAAATCATGAGATCTCTGTCTATGTCTTCTACAAGTGCCAGCAGATTGGGTTGAATTATATTGAGAACATAATTAATGTAATCCAGAAATGAGTGAAGTCCTTGGTCTCTCCCATTTCTTTCTCTGCCAAGTTGCTGTACTGGATGATGCCATATTAATAGTTCTGAAGTTGGAGATGACTATTTATGAAGGAAGGGAAGTATTCAATGGCTTGAGACAAATTGGTTTGAGGAGCTGTTTCCAGAAGCTATGCTAGAAACTATACTCATTGACACTGGTATCCCTATAAATTGTAGATAGGCCTTGCATTTGGTCTTGCTACTGCCAGTGACGTTGCATGACTTGGCTTGTTCCCTTCCCCTTCTACTTCCACACTCTGCCTACATAAAGATCTTTGTGGGAAAGATGTTTTTGCCACGGGAGAACTTGGACTGGGCACTGAAGCTTCAGGAACTTCCAGCCTGATGACTGACAAATGCAGTCCTGTGACTGCTCCAGCCCCTTTGCCTGCTCATGTGTCTCAACATCCCTGTTATGCACAGATAGCAAGGCACCCTTCCTTGCATCCTATGCTTTGCTCCAGCAGAATCTGTGTGACTGTTCCTGGATGAATGCCTAGATCTGGAGCTCATCATTGTATGATGAGCCAGTTCTGCCCAGCATGTAGCCTGATGCCTAAGTATTTGGTTTGGGATCCTAGGCAGCAGAGATTTCTCAAGGGGGAAGGTCTACAAGAGCACTTGTCTGCAGCGGGTGATGAATGTTTCAGGAAATTTAGTGTATCTATCTATGCACTGCAGCACCTTTTCACAGTATTTTGGAATGGGTTTTGAGATGGGAGAAAATGGATTTTGCCTGTAACATGTTTTTGCATATTACTTATAGCTCACATTGAAACATACACATTAAGCAACAGCACACATCTGTAGTAGTAGCAGCCTTTGATTGACACAGAGTCACAGGAAGGATGTATCACTCAGAAGGCAAAAGAGAAAACAGAAAGCAATCTGGTGAAATGGCAAAGAGGAGGGATATATTCATACCAAAATATTGTTTAAGAAATGGAAATCTAGTTCTTGTAATGCTAATGGAGTGGAAACTAATCTTCTACCTTACCTGCCAGAGTGGAAGCAGGATAAAAGGAAATTTCAAGAGCAAATAGCCAAGGATACCAAGGGCAATAATAAATTATTTGCTGTGTATCAGAAATATGAAATGTGCAAGACAGTCAATGTCTGTACTAGACCATTAGAGTGTGAAATGGACAGTCCCTTTGCACAGATACTAAATAGTACTTTTCTCTTGGCTTAAAGGCAAAAGTTATTGGAAAATAAGGATTCTCATTTTATTTTCTGTTACAGCTATAGTTGGTAAGCATGAAGGCAAAGGCCTTTTTGAGGCAAAGGCCTCAAAAAACCTCAACACATTCCTTAGTAATAAGGTATTAAATTAAGGCAGAATTTATATATACTAAAAGAAAGAAAGAAAGAAAAAAAAAAGGGGCAACTATCTTTAGCCCACATACAGCTGTAGCAATAGCAGACAATGTTGGAAGAGACCAGAACTGTACAATCTGAGCAGGCAAGATGAAGGGACCAGACCTCACTGAAGGATTCAAGATGAAGATGACGCCATGGATTTTTTACCTAAATTTTGAGATTGTTTACTATTCTGTTTCTGATTTGTCTGACACATAAAATTTTTCTCTGTCTTTCTCCAAAATGCACTGTCCACAGTGAAAACTACTCTTTTTTTTATTCTTCTCTGGCTGGGGAGGAGCAGTGGTTGTGACTAACTCAGAACCCACCAGCACATTCAAGTTGTTTCACTTGTTTCTTTCATTGTGCACTGCCAGTTTGCAATGCCCTTCCCTAAACTGAAATTTAACTACAATTGTGTGGCCAAATAGTCATTTTCAGTAGAGGCATTCTGATGTTCTTCATAAGGCTCTCTATGCCTCACTAATCTAAATCTGCCACCTAACTAGTCCCTTTCCTCTTCAGGCCATTACAAAGCACTCTGAGGCACAGTGGCCCTAATGCTTCTCCTGACACTGCCCTGCTTTCTTGCTGAAAATGGCTGGTCTTGTATGCTGTTCATTTTCTACCTATTAACCACATTTTAATATATTACAAGACCTATGCACCTCACTTCGACTGCTCCAACAGCCCTGATAAAAGCCTTCAGAAATCCTGAGGAAACATCAGTTCTGATGTAATGAGGTTGTTTATCTCAAAGCCTTTGTTTGGGGTCCAGTCACTTCATCTTGCTGAAGCCACAAGAAGAAAGGGAGAAGGTAGGGAAAGTGGCAAACATGACAGACATGGAAGGAAAGAAATATTGCCTTCTGTGAGATTTTAAGATTGAGGGCTGTAAGACAACCTCGTCTTCTCCCTGTGATAGTAATAGGATAAATAAAATAGAAGTACAGAGTAAAACCACAGACATCAGGAGCACCAGTAAGACCTGCCAAAACAGTCCATTGTGTGGACTTTGCCCAGCCAGATCAGCTCTGCATCCATGTTGTCTGATGTGGGGAAGGTGTCCACAGCTGCTGCCCTGGGTGCCCAACCACCCATCTCCCAGGACTGAATTCCCCTTTGTAGGGATTTGGGGCAGTAGTCATCAGCTGAGGGCTTATCTACAGGACCAAAGCTGTGGTTTTTCTCACTTCAGGCACCAGCACCTCTGCTGCATGGCACTGCCTTTCCAGGGAGCCTTTCCAGGCCCAGGAAAGGGTTCAGCCAAGTAACTATGTCTACACAGCAAGCTGGCATTCACTTCAAAAAGGCTAGATTCATATTACTGACATAAGGATGTCATTTGGAGTCCCTCTTTGCAAAAGCAGAGTCCTCTGCCAGCCTGGTAGGAACAGGATCATTAAAATTTCACATCCTGGGCCCCCGGATTCTTCACTCTACTCTTATCTTGGCTTTTCAGTCCTTAACAAGCAAGCAATCAGTTTTCTCCTTATGGACAACTTTCTATGTCTTTTTAAATAGCACACTCAGACATGTGCTGTCACTGAGGTGTCTCCATTAGCCCATTCACTGTGGACGGTGGAAGCAGTCTGACAGGCAAAACTGGGCACTGAGATGGTTGTAGGGTTCCTCACAGAGTCCCCCTGAGCCTCATTTGTGGCAGTGAGAGTCCAAACAGCTTCAGCTCTTGTAAAGCAGACAAGCTGCCACCCCACATTCTCCCCCTGTGGTTCAAACCAGGGTCATCTTACAGATAGCACTCCATATAGATGCCATACCAAACAAGTGGGTGAATGATGTTCTCCTTTCCTCTTTGCCCCATCAGGCTATGAAGAGCTGAATTCTCTATGGGGATGCAATGGACTGATACAGGATCTATCCTGTGTGAGCATTGCCTCAGGTTGCCTTGGCAGAGGAGACTGTGGGTGGCAATGTGAGGGCTCACCTTGGTGATGTGACCTCAGTCTGCACTCAGAGCACCATCATGTTGGGAATGCAAGCTCTGGTTTCTCTGTATTTTCTGCTGCTTACTTTTCTTTGGCAATTCCTCCCTGCCCAAACTGTGATATCTGCATGAAATGAATGCCTTTCTCTCTCTCTCTGTGTGTGTGTGTGTGTGTGTGTGTGTGTGTGTGTAGGCCTGCAATAGCAAGGAATCAGGTAGCAGATCAGTTGTACATCATATTGTTGTGCAAGGTGTGGTGTTCAATGCATAAAGATTTGTAGGCAGTGTTCATAGCTGATGACTTGCACTGATTCTAATGATAAAAGAATTACTTTTAAATGAAAAAATAATAAAAAACCCCTGGGGGATTAAAAGTAAAGGTAAATTCTAGCTAAATACTAAAAAATACTTAAGGAAAGGTTGTATCTCTGAGATATCTGTTGTCTAAACTGGCTGGGTGCATCACTGTGATGGCACCCAATGCTATTCAAGCACAAATGTCAGGAAATAACTCATCATCCAGGACAGGGAAGCTGTGGCAAAGAATAGCCATGGCCCCTCATACACCCATTACCAGGGAAGCTGGGGCTGGGGTTTACATAAGGGATGTGGCAGGTCTTCCCTTGGTGCTCTACTAGGTGATCTGGTCCCAGTTAGCTCCTTCTGCCCAGAGCTGACCTTGACCCTGGCAGAAGACTAAAGACTAGATCAATTCTGGACACTGCCTTTTGTGAGCCAACAAACTGATTATTGGAAAAGAGAACTTCAGATGTAGTGATTTTGTCAAGCATCAGATATTTGTCTTTCTTTGTAGTCTGTTATGAAACTTGGCTCATTGCTGTAATGTTCTGATTTTGTTTTCTAGAGCTGTACTCTCTATGGTTCTCAATGTTAACCAAATACACTTTAGAATTCAATTTGGCTTCCCCTAAGGAAGAAGCACAGGAATTGGAAGAGATTTTTGCATAATGCTGGGTCATACTAGGCAACTTCTCAGCACTTTGTACATTTATGTACACTTTGTACATCAAGATTCTGAATCTTGATTCTTGTGGAAGAAAGTAGTAACCCTCACAGGTACTAAATGCTCCAGGGATTGAAGACAAAGAATTACCAGTGGGCTGCATGATTCATCTCTGCCCTCACTGCTGAATATATGAGACAAAAATAAATTGTTTCAAAATCATATATCCTATCCCAACAAAAAAATTTAAAAATCAATACTAAAATAGTACATTCTGGGCAAAGTTCCCCTAAAACAGTAGGACAGCAGTTTCTATTTTTAAATTGATTGTCTGGGTTTTTTTTTTTCTGTAGTACAGGAAACAGCTGCACTTTGCTGTAAGAAGGAAAACTCAATCAAATAAAATGGGAGAAAAAAGTATCTTATCTTTACATTAAACACATCCTAGAGGTTCTTTACTTACACATAACTGTGTTAATAGTTTCTCATCATCATCACAACTGCTGACGCAAGCCATGGACTCGTTCTGACTCAGAATACATTCTGAGAGAGGATATGGAGTGAGGTGACACCAACCTCAACATTCTGCTCCTGATGCATCAGCCTCTGGAGTATAAATCAGACCCTGACTCTCTTTTAGCCACAGTTCCTCACTTTGATACCAATGCTTTTGCTCTGTTGGATGTACAGAGGGCATCATAACAGTGTCGTACCTGCAAAAACTAGACCAAACATCAGTGGATTCATAAAAAGGGTGTAAATGGCAAGACAGATATAATCTCCTGCAGACTGTCTTTAGAACAGGTTTCCCAGGAAACTGAGTTCTGCTCCTGTCCCAGACCTACATTCCTGACAGGATTAACTCTAGTGGGCTGTAGAAACATCCCCCCTGCTCTTCTGTGAGCAAACTTTTTTTCAGCCTCAGTGGCTCTTAGCCATGTTTCCAGCACACAAACCTGTACAATGCTCAGCTTTTTGTAAGATGGGCTCCCTAGAACTCCATTGCTTCCCAGACACCCCATGCAGACTCTTCTTTGGTCTGCTCCTTTTTAAAGACTATCATGATGGTTGTCTGAACTGTGCCTTTAGCTCCATTATTGATCTCCACCTCAGTGGCTGCCCACCTGTAGCTGTGAGCTACACCCATGCATCTTGCTGGTGCTATTAGTCCCTGGCAAGCAGAATTTAGCTTGAGATTGGACCTTGCTGTGTTTCAATATCCCTCCACTTTCTTTAAGGCTTTTGACTTTGGCCCAGTTCTCCATGACCACATGACACTATGATCAAAGTACTACAGATGAAATGAAAAAGATGAAAGAAATAAAGAGTAGAAAGGGAATGTGTTGGTTTTGACAATGATCCTTTATTGGGTGGTGATACAGCATTCATCAGGGGTGCCCCCTTCTCCCTCGCTGCTGCAGTCATGAGGTGGTTGGCTCCATGAACTCTGGGAATTGCATGGAGGTGCAGGTGAGAGCACAGAGGGCAAAGCTCTTAATTTCAGTATCCTCTATTAGCAGCACCTCCTGCAGTGAGACAGTGCTGGCTATGGCTTGTGTAGGTTTCTGTCTGTGGGCTTTTACACATAGGGCTGTGGGCTTCTGCCATGTGGCTGCCCCATCCTACTGTATCCTGGTTCAGACATCAGTTCTGCATCACTTTGGAAAAGTAAACACCCCAAAAATGTGAATTTGCCAGCTTCTGGTATGTCCCTACTTCATACCATATATTCCAGCTGAGCAGTTCAGTTCCTTGTCCTGTCTTGCCACTTTCTCTGCACCAATTTAATGCAAACAGCCCTTTAAGTGATGCTGTAGAAAGCACAAATGAGCTGTACTATGAAAGAGTAAGCCATTTCCAGCACTGGCCATAGCCTAGAAAACACTCTAACTTTACAGTAAGAAAACATTTTAGTTTGTGAGAATTAGAATCAGATAGTTGTCATAGTACTGACAGGCAATTATAATGATGATCTCTGGTCTGGGTGGCAGTGATTGTCTCCAGGCTCTGGCATGGTTCTTGACCTCACTCAATAAGTCACAGAAGGGCAGGAAAAAAAGTGCCTTTCACTGCCACCAGCAAATGCCTTGACTCTCCCAGGACTGCATTGCTGAAGATATGTGAACTAGGCATCAGTTAAGAAAATCCCCTGATGGCTGTGACACTGCCTCTCTATCGTGTTAAATAACCAATGGCAAGACACAAGCCAGATGAGCTGGGAATTTATCAGTTTGTACAAAGGTTATAATCAAGTGGAAGAAGAGCTTTTGTTGTTTCGTCTTTGAGGGTAAGTCCCTTGTAAGCTCTGTTCACCCTATAAAGAAAGAAAAGGAATTCCTGGGAGAAAGATGAATACAATGTAGGAAGGCAATATCTTGGCTGATTGAGGGTTAGTTTTGCTTCTTTTTTCCCATCCAGCCTGCAGTGTTATTTTGAGTTAGCAGAGTTCAAGATAAACACTCTTTTGGAAACTTAAAACATGGAACTCTTTGTCCTCAGCTAAAGGCCTTAGAGCCTTAATTTGTTTTCCATTGCTCCAAAGGAACTACAGTAAAAATACATAGTAGTTTGTTTCTCCTTTGTTATTTAACAACCCCAGATGGAGGGTGTACTCTGCCAGGGCAGCAGCTCAGTTGGTTGAGCTACTGGCTCAGAAGGAAGACTCTGCTCCCATCAGCTGACAGAGGCCGCAGCTCCACTCCCGGAAGATCCCCAGCACATGACATATACAACAGAAATATAAAAACTTACCTCATATTTGAGGTAAGTTGCTTGCAAGCTGTATTTTTAGCAAAACAAAAGAAAACTGGTTAAAATGGACAGGTCTATTCAGTTTTCATTTTGATTCTGGAACTTAGTTCACATTGAGAGTTTAAATCTTTTCTGGGAACACTGGTATTGTTGTAAAGAAGACCCTGAGTCATCTGATGGTCACCTTATTAATGATGTCTTCTCTTGAAATGAGCAGAAGGGTGGACAGAGAACCCATCCCAGATGATGTGGCACCTTCAGGAAGGATTTGACTAGTGAAAAGGAAGGAGAGGTAAGTATGACATGGCTGCTCTAGGTCTGGGTCTGAAAACTAAAAGATGAATTTATATAGAGGAAGGCCAGGTAGATGTATCTCATTGGAAGAATACACACATAGCCTATACCTGTTTGGTATATGTGACCCTGAATGGTACTCCTCAAAATAGAACAGCAGTCAAGATGAGCATTTTTTATCAAATTTTGCCAAATTCTGCGGACAAATTATATCTGTCATGCTGATTTTCTAATAGAAACTAAATTACTTTAACTACCAATGCCACAAAACTAATCCCTTGTTTTGAAACTTGCCTTATGTGCTCCCCACATAATTACCAACCTATTTTGAAGGAGGAGTTGTTATACCACCAATGATTGCAGCATAATCACATGGAAGGGAGACATGACCATGACTGCCGGTTTCAAGTAGGGGCCACTGCCACTGAAAAATGCCAGCAGAACTTTCAAATCTGTACAGTCTTCAGATACTTCCACTAATTTCCTTTCAGTTTCAAGAAACATGGGACCATACCATCTTCCTTTGGTGCTGGTGGAAGAACTGTAGGTGGCTGAAGACCTGCACTTCTCCACTTCAGTCTTTCAAGCAGAAAGGATCACTGATGTTGAAGGACTATGGTATCTAGTCTGAGCATATCCTCAGCTCCAGCAGGCAGCACTACTGAGGTCAGCAGAATGGTCTGCGTGAGCAGCAACAGCAGAAAAGAACAAAAATGGATCTCAGAGTGTCCCCAGAGTAAGGCTTGTCTGAAGAGCCTTGCACTGTCTGCCATACTGTTCATCTGCACACAGGCCTGCTCTGGAGCAGCAACCCTACCCTTCCTTAAGGCATGAGAATGTTGCTACAAAACAAGTTCTCCCTGGAAAATCTCTCAATTTCTTGCCAGCCTTTCACCCATTTGGATGCATTCAGAGTCCTTTTCTAGTTTGATCTTTTTCGTGGGTTTTTTTGTTTGTTTGTTTGGTTGGTTTGGTTTTTTGTTTTTTTTTGGTCTTTTGTTTTGCTTTGCTTTGCTTTCTTCTGCTTCCTTGAGAACAAGGAAAAGGTTTGTAAAAACTTGAGCCTAAGATGCATTTTTTATGCTGTGTTCATACCATAAAGGGATTTAACTTGTATATTAGAACCAGATCCTTGGTGTAGCTGAGCATTTTGCACAAGGTCATTGCAAAAGGAATTGTTTCTTTTGTTTCTTAGCAAATTATGCTGCTCTCCTCAAATAAAGTGTTCAAGAGAAAGGCATAGCAATTCTGTATTTAGACAGGCATACAAATACTACAGTTGTGATACATAAATGTACTTCTCTTCTCCCTGCTCATAAGTGACTTAATTTTGAAAAATAACTAGAAAAGGTGAATAGGTGAGGAGTTTTCTCTCAGGATTACCACAGTGAGGCAATTTTCCTTTTGCCCTCTTCTGTGGTCTATAACTGGATCAGTTATACAATGTAACTTTAATTATCTGAATACAAAATTTATTTCAGGTTTCTCATGACTCAGATAAACATGAACCTTCTGAGTCTGCAAATGCTACAAGGAAAAGCTCAGATACTCTTCAAACTGCAGAGAAAAGGGTTTTCCCTGTTTAGCTAGGATTTTTTTGTTCAGTTTTGGTTTTTTTGGTGGTTTTTTTTTTTTTTTTGGAAGCATTTTTATTGCTGTCATGATCATCAACATCATTATCATCAGATTTCTTTGCATTTTTCCTCATCAGCATGGGAGCTGGCATTAACCAGGGTTTGGATAAGCAAGGTTTTCAAGTACACAGTGACTGGGAAGACCCTATTTTTATTGTAGAGGGTACAGCACTCTGTCTCACCTGCCCCTGCTGTAGCAGCTCTATAGAACTTTTCCACTGTGTTTAAAGGGTAACTGCTTTACATAAAATATTTTTTTTAATTAAAATATTTGTTACTGGGTCTTCAGCCAGAATCTAGCTGTGTAAGTAAAAAGTGGAAGCAGATAGGCTTTCTTATGTTCATCCATGCAGCTATGTTTGTGCTACAGCCCAAAGCAATCAGCACCAGCAAGCAGAGCAAGCAGCAAAACTTACTCTGCCTTGCTGCCTCTAAGAAAGCCCTTCCCGAAGGATACACTTTAGTGTCAGAGGATACAATGGCAGATTATTCCAACATTTCTGAAGATATTAGGCACATACAGTTGATATTTCTGTGTTCAGTGATGCTTACTTCATCAAATGGGGCACAGACTCGAGGTACTCTAGAGAGGCTTTTTATGAATATGTAGGAGTATCAGAGGCAGAAATTTCAAAGCTCTGTACCAGTCAGTGTGCTTTAAGAAGCTTGGGAGACCTCCTACTCAGCAACATTGCCCTTAAATGGCAGGTCTATTGCAGGCAAGTGATGTTATCTTCATCAGAAAAAGCCCAGGCAAGCACAGATGCAGTTTTCAACTTAGTGGGCACTACCTTTTTTATGCTTTTATCATCCATAGAGCTATTATTGCCTCTATGACTTAAAAGTCCTTTCTTTGAAGAGTGTGGATGGAGGTGTTATACCATCTTTGATTCTCTTTTCTGCAGGGCTCTTTTATTTTCACTTTAGTGTCTCGACCCTGTCTTAGTGTAACTTTTCTCCCACAGAGAAGGATAGGTTATGCTTACTGTCCAAAGAATCATTTGGCTCTTGGATAAATTATCCAAGACTATATGTAAATTTCCTGTTGTTTTTTCATAATTTGTTTACAATTGGCTTTACAATATCCTTCAAAAAACATCCATCTGCATGCACTTAATCTCGATCTTCTAGTAATGAACTTGAACGAACTTGAACTTGAATGAATGATGAAAAATAGTTTTCCTCCACATTAAAAAAAAAGGAAATAAAATTAAGGGTTCAGAATTAATTAATTGTTGCAATTCAAGACTTCAAAATCATAAACAAGCTTTTTTTCAGTATCTTTTAATACAGGAAGAGGTACTTATCACAAATAAAGATATTTGGGAGGAAAACCTTATTAGTGAATCTTTTGATGACAATGATAATGATAATGATTTTGAGGCAGCATTACTGTCATTCCAGTTCCACTAAAGTGGCTAGGAAACATAACCAAATACCACTTTGGAGTGTCATGTACATTGTACTTTAGTTTCACAGTGGAGCATTAATGTTGGTCAGTCATTTGCAATGAGGAAGTCTTAGTAATCAGTTCTGAATATAGGATCTTAGGGTACATTTGAGACTGTTGATTACATCTCACTGCAATGCAGGGCAAACAGATACAGACATGAACATCCAGTGCTTCATAAAAAATGCATTAATGTCATATTAATGTGCAATATATTAATTAAAAATTATCCTTCCCCTCTCCTCTCCACCTATTGAAGAAATGAGTACCAATGTTGTCCTTAAAACCACTAATCACACCTTTCTTTATTTATGTCAAAGTTAATGTTACAGTCCCACAGAATACAGTGACTTGAGGGGCATAAACACTCACATTATAGATAGATTGTAAATAATAAAAATCTTAAAGTCAAAGTTTTATACAGTTTATTGATAATATCTGTTAATTTTTAGATAGCCTTTCAGATTCTGTAACGCTACAGTTTTTATCAAGTGTGTTACAAGACTGTAAAATGCTTGTGTCTGTTGGGATTCTCTCTGAACTACCTTGTGGCTATTTAGTGCAGCAAGCATGTGCCATATTCTGCCAAACACAAGAAAATGTGAAGCTAGGAAAGCAAACAGCAAACTGCTTTATTCCCAATTACAGGGCAGAGAAAAATAGCTGTTTACTATCTTTCATCTGAGTGATGGTTTCAAGCATTTTGTGATATATATGGTTGCCTTCTTACTGTGCAGGGAACTACACCACTAATATAGAAAAGTACTTACAGAAACAAAGCTTGTTCTTCCCTGTATGAAATGGGAATATATTCCTATGGCTGTACTTCTTCGAGCACATATGAAACATTTCTCCATTTTTCCCATGATGATACTTGGTCTGGAATTTGTCACTGTAGTCTGAACTGCAGGGAACCCAGCAAGGCATCTACTCCAGCATCAAGCCCTAAACTGTGTAACATCAGGCCTCCTCCACTGCAACTGGGAATTGTCCATTATCCTCCTCCACTGCAAAGCTGCAGTGGGTCACCTGTGCTGTTTAGTGTCACAGAGAGATAGAGTGAACGACAATTGGTAATGGATCTGGATGCCAGGGTTTATTTAAAACCCACAAAGATTAGAGCTTTTACCCTTCTTGATATCTTACATAGACATTATTTGTAATGTAGTGCTCTTTGGCATTACATTCCTGAGGTCTCAGCTGCTCTCCCCGCAGTGAAGTTTTTGCTAGTGCAGGATACTTGGGCAGAAAGTCATGTTGCTTTATTCTGTACCACTACACAGAACTACCTAACTTTGGCATCAGCAGTCAAGGATCATGGTCATTAAATTTAATTTTTCTCCATCTCTCTGATCTCTAGAGTCCTCCACCACTTTCAGGATCTTTCCTCCAGCTAGGTGGTTTACCTTCCTCCTTTATCCTCCCATTTTCTTTCTAAAATCACCTCTTTAAGGGAGAATTTTTCTTTTGGCAACAGGTCTCCTGTCTGGAGATTCTAGCACCTGATTTTCTCAATTCAAATTGTCCACTTGCAGAAAGACAATATATGATAAGCCTCCTAAGTGGTGGTGCTGTCTGATGGCTCTCACTCATTGGGTGATTTGGAATGTGCCTCTTTTCTTTAGTCCAGTTGCTGCCAAGTTTACAACCAGTCTGTTCTGATGGTGGGTAGTAAACTCTCAGGCTTCTGCCTGTGTGTTCAAGACACCAATTAAAGTCTGTCTCGCACACCCTTGCATGTACTCATACTCAATTATTTGCCACCTGTGATACCATGCTACCGTCTGTTCACTTCTCACCACAATACAGCACAATGTATGACACTTGAATATTGGGCCACCATCTCCTCAAACTGCTTGTTATTACTGTGCATGTGAAAAGGCTCTGTCGACCTCTGCTACTATCAGTATGCAATTAGATTCTAGCATCATCTGGACACCTCTCCAAGCACCACAGCCTCATTGCAGGGCTCCTTGATACCAAATGCTGCTTTGGGTTGCCACCTTCATGGAAATCCTGCTTAGGTGGAATTACAGCTTACCCTTGCAAGAGCACTGTAGCACAGCAAGTATGACAGCGGCACAGTGCCATGGAACTCTGGCAGGTTGATGCTTTCTGTCACGAGACAGCATGTGAAACAAGGTGGTACATTTTGTTTCCTCACACCACCATCATAATCATAACACTATACCCTGGAGAGACATGGGGGTGAACAGTGAGCAGCAGCCAAGAAGAAGTTCCTTAGAGCTAACCAAAGCCAAGTGCCTTTCCAAGCTGTACAACTAGAGGACTGGATGGGCCCTGAGAAATGGCCTAGATCATACCATGCAATGCATCAGGACAAATCTAGTTACATTTATACTGAAAAAAGTGAGGATTCAAATCTGTGTATAATGTGTTCTCAAGGACCCTTCATCAACTCCTGTTAAAAACATTTTTTCTGCAGTCCAATAAAAGTTTTCCCGCTGAATTATTAAAGATGTGAATTTTTGTTCTACCCAGGAAGGATAAGAACTCCTTTTTCTCTTTCACTTTGCAAATTACTCTTATGCTTTTTATGTAGCTTGTAGGTTGTTTCTGTTCCACTCTCTGCAGGGGTTGTCCAGTCCTCCATTTATGCTGTAGAAGTTGACATGAGTCATGGTGACATTCTGAAAATTTTACTGGTAGGAAGATTTTTGGTTCAATGGTTTTTCAGGTAGTCATTTCTTGAGAAAACTATGCAAGGTATTAACGGTGCTATTTTCACAGAACTTAAATTTTGGGTAAATGTTAATATTAAGCTTGTATTGTCACTGTTCTTCAAAGCAATAAGTCTGTGCAATTCCTTTCAGGTAGTTCAATCCCTCCATAAGAATTGCCGAATATACCTTACTATAGCACAGTAATTCCCTGTAAAGTCTCTGTTATTCCAGACAAAGGGCTTGGTTTTTCTGTAGGAGGAAACAGTTTTGCAGCAGGCTCTCCAATTCATTTCCTCCTGTAGTTGTCCTTTGTGCTCATGAAGTGCAGCTTTATCTTAATGAGCTTGAAATTGAGCTTAAACATCCCACTTTAAGACAAGTAATATGGATTTATATTTTTGTAGGTCACCAAAGGTTTGCAATGTTATGTTTCTAAGCATCAACTTCTGCATGGAGACAGTTCTGAAGATTCAGATTCAGATTAACTAACTTCTCAATATCTTCTCACAAAAAAAAAAGTATAAAAAAATACCTGTTCAACAGTTGGTTTACCTCTGCATTGCAGATGAACTTTGTCCCTGAGCCATTCCTTCTTATAAAACTCAGTTCAAATATTCAGTTTAGCAGTTGGTCTGAAAATAATTAATGGAAGAAAGCAAGTGTTGGATCTCTTTCTAGTTCAGAAATTGGAATTACATGTCAATGAAGTAACATGCAAGCTCACAGACCAATTTTCCACCATCCCTGAAAACTGCTAATAAGTTCTCAATGACTGACTTGGAAGCAACTAGAAAAGAACAAGGTATATCTAATAGTTAACCAAAGCATTAAATATCTATAATGACATAACATCAATGTAGCTCCATCAGTACTCAAACAACCCTGATCCCAATTTAGGAATTCCTGTTATTGTGCAAAATATGTTATATGCTGCCATCCTAGGTAGCACTTGATTCATCATTTGGCTATCTTAATTTCTAGGAAACAGATGCATGGGGAAGTGTTACTCTGCATCAGCAGTTCTAATATATTTTGGCTGCAGACTCTGATGGAGAATTCTAGCCTATTGGTGTGTCATCTAGCAAATAATTTTTCATGTGGTTGGTAATCATCTCAAGATTTGTTACCATTTTGAATGTGTGGCTCTTCCAGGCTCCTGAAGAGAATGTGTAGCTCTCCTCTATTTGCTTTGGACAATCTCAGCTAAGATAATTTGGGAAGCAGTGAAATCATTACTCATCAGCAGAAGGACATTCATTTCTTGTTGGTTTACTCTGTAACAATTAGGTGAGCACAGCGAGTGGGGTGATCCATGGAGGAGTCTCTGCCTTCAAGGCAGAGGCAAATGTATGGCAGGGACGTGTTTCCTCTGTCTAGGGCTGAGCTACTTTCACAGGGTGGATTGCTGTCCTCTCAGTACTTTGCTTTTATATATTCCTAATAGCAGCACTCTGACACAAAGGAGGACAAGTGTACGCACAATGAGATAACAACTGGGTCTTAGGCAGGACTATAGACAGGCCTTTAAGAGTTACACCCAGAAAAAAACCACAGCAGGCAAATGTTCTTGAAGTAGTAACAAGCTCCTTGGCTAGTAATATAAGATAGATTGTTGTGTGTAATACAGAAGAGGCAGAATTGTCCTTTCTACTCAGTTTTAGCTGGATTATAATTTCAAGGCTTGGCCTCTGTACATAGAATCTTAGAATGGTTTAGGTTGGAAGGGCCTTAAAGATCATCTCATTCCAACCTACCTGCTATGGTCAGGGACACCTTCCACCAGACCAGGATTCTCAGAGGTCCCATCCAACAAAGCCTTGAACACTTCCAGGGATGGAGCATCCACAGCTTCTCTGAGTAACCAGTTCCAGTGCCTTACCATCCTCACAGCAAAGAACTTTTACCTCATATACAATCTAAAAATGCCTTTGTAAAAATCCCCCTCTGGCTTTGCTGTAGGCTTTCTTCAGATACTGAAAGGCCACATCCTTCTCTAGGCTGAACAAACCCAATTCTCTCAGCTGTTCTTTATATGAGAGATGCTCCATCCCTCTGATGATTTTGGTGTCCCTCCTCTGGACCTGCTCCAGCAGTTCCATGTCCTTCCTGTGCTGGGACCCTAGAGCTGGATGCAGGGTTCCAGGTGGGCTCTCACCAGAGCAGAGCAGAGGGGCAGAATCCCCTCCCTCCCCTGCTGCCCACGCTGCTCTGGATGCAGCCCAGGACACGTTTGGCTCTCTGGGCTGGGAGTGCCCATGGCTGGGTCATGTCCAGCCTCTCACCCACCAGCACCCCCAAGTCCTTCTCACAGGGCTGTTCTCCATCTGCTCATGCGCAGCCTGTGTTACTTCTGGGTTTTGGCATAATGAAAGATAAATAACTGAGTCTACAAAAAAGGTACCAGGAAGACAAGTGATGCATAAAATACAAGGGATTTGGGATTTTTTTTTGATGTGGGGCAAGTAAAATTAAAAAAAAAAAGCATAAAGAAGGAAGATCAATATGCTGGACATTTCTAAAAGGGAGTTAGAAAAATACATGTTGAAGTTGAATTGATATTCCTAGGAAATAAATTACATTACCTCAAGAGGGACCTTCAAGCCTTTCACTGAAAGAAAGCTCCATCCTTGAAGAGTCTGTGTGGGAGCAAGTTACTTGGGCCAACATTAAAATTCAACTCCCAAAACCAAACCAAGTCTGTACTGCCCCTGCACCAGCCTCTCCTCCTCATCACAGAAGGACAAACACATAGAATGACAAAGCTAATCTTCACACTGATAACATCAAGGCTTTAATACTGCTTTTATGGAAGCAAAAGATAAATACTAGATTTTGCTCTCATCCAGATCTATCTCCTTCTCTGTATCCACTTTCCTGCAGACACATTGCTGCAACTGATAGCCCATCCAAACTCACTGTGCAGGCAGGACTTTGGCTGGAGCGAGTGAGGCCATCCATCAAGTCCCAAAGAGTCAGCACTGGGTCATGCATCCCTACCACAAACATGCTCCACCTGCCTCTGGGTACAGAGCAGAGATTCCTGTGTAGGGGATGTGTTTGTGGACAGGTAGTGAAGCAAGCCAAGTTTCCTCCTTGTGTTGTCCCTTCCAGGAAGGTGTTTAGGTGCTATTTTTCATTTGCCCAAACATTTCTTCTGAAAGGTTTCCTGGAGAGGATGATGCCTCAGGAAGGTCCTGGAGATGTCACTCCGAATGCTGTGACACCACAACAGGAAGGCAGTGCTTTATGATAAGCACACACCTTTCCCTTTGATCTTCATTGGGACTTCCCTTTCAAAGCCTCAAATCAAATAGATAAGTGAAATAATAATTAAAAAGCAAGATGTGGTCCTTCTCACATTCACAGCTGTGCAAATCTGGTGGAATTCTGGTGCAATTATTCCCATTTAATTGCTATGGAAATGAACTAAGAATTAAGTCTACTGTATCTATGCCTTTTTACATTTGCAAAGAAGCAGTCTAACTATTTTAGAGGCTTTTATGGCTCTATGAAGTCTTTAACAAAACTACAGAATCACAGAAATTGGAGACTGTTATAGCCACAAGAAAGTGTCAGAATCAGAGAACATTCCAACATCCAGTGATACAACTGTAGTTTTCAAATGGCTGATAGAGGTGCCACTCATGTTTAAAATGGGAAATGGAATCACTGCACATGCATTTTTATACACACACAATGCCAGTCCTAAGCAAGTTTTGAGGTGTAGGAAGGGGAAGTAGTTTTTCATTTTTACATCAGATTTGTCCAAATTTCTAGGGTTTTAGCCAAACCATTTCTAGGGAGAAAATATTTTTTGCTTATTTGGCAATAGCAGCACATTTCTTCAATTTTTTTTTTTTTTTACTTTTCTGTCTGTACAGAGACACATACACACATTTCAAATTCTGCTTTTCTGTGCAAGGAAAGATACCCAGTTTCTACTATAAATAGACAATGATTGTATTTATCCCTTGTGCTGATGTGACAGTTCATAAACACAAGTGTGCTGTATTTGCACTGTGTAATAAGAGTGGACAAGCACTTAAAAATTAGCAAATTTTGTTTTTTTTTTCAATTCAGATTATAACAACTACTACTACATTTAATCATAAGCGTGGATTAAAAAAAATAAGATACGGGGAAATAGAATGCTTTTGATATATTTTCATTGGTATTTAAATTCTGTGCACTTAAGCTAGAGATCAGTATATTGAAAGGAAAATCCAACCAGCTTGTCTCCAAAGACACAGCAGTAACTGGGGACTGCAATGAGAGTAAGCAGCTGGGAATCAAGGAAAACAACATGAGTAAGGATGTTTAAAAAAATTAAATGTGTCACTGCCAACATCTCTGTGATTTTCTTCTAGAGTTTAATATAGGATCATGGGACTTAGGGACATGGTATAGTGGTGAACTTGGCAGTGTCAGGTTAATAGTTGAACTTGATGATCTGAAAGGTCTTCTCCAGCCTAAACAATTCCATGATTTTATGATTTTATGATCATGTTGAAGTTATATCAGCCTTTCAGCCAGATTGCTTGTGTGTTATATCCAAGAAAGAAAACAGCAAAAGTCTTCAGGAGAACCGTCAGTGATTTAATTCAAGGAAAATCTACTTTGTGCTTGAGTGCAAGGCAGGCATAAGGAGGAGGTGAAGGACTTCTCTTCTGTGGTTTCCTAACATTCAGTCATAGCAAGCTCTCAGCAGCTCTGGTAAGTGTTGAAATTCAGACTGTGCTTCTGAAGTGCAGACAAAACACAGTTTTCAAGAGAACTAGTGCATAAGGAGACCAAGGGCTTCCTAAGGCTGGAAGAGTACCCCAAGGTCGGGATGAGCAAGGCTCCTGTGCAACTATTTGTGTTCACTTTGTTAACACTCACACATATTAAAGATGATATATTTTAATTTTCGAACAGAAATTCTGAATCTGATCAACAGTACAATTCTTTTCACTGAAAGGGAAACCTCTAATGTAAGCTAAATATTAGATGTTAATAAATTATGAAAATGAAATGTTGCCATTTCAATCAACAGGCACAACAGGCACATCTCTATTTTCACAGCAATAATAGGTTTTCATGGTGATGTAAGTGGTTTGCTTCAAAGAAGTGATTGTGCATTTTAAGAGTAGGTAGGTCAGACCTGCAGAGAGCAAGAGAATGGTAAGTAAGTCTGAGTCAGAAATGGCTTTTCTTGAGAAGGAAGACTCTGATTTAAAGTCAAAGTAAAAGCTGAAGAGAATCTAAATAATTGTCGCAACTTGGCTTCTTCATCAGGAAAATTATTTTTAAAAAAAATCCTGGAACTTGCTAGAGCAGATTGTACCTGACTGGGAGGTATTTGCCATGGAACAGCTCCTACATAAACAAGAGCTCTCCTGTCAGTGTACATGCAGCAAAACCCATACCTATTAAGCAAATAACATATGGTTCTAAGTACGTGTTGGTACTTGAAAGTAAAAACAAAGCTTACATATTTCTACAAGAGAGTCTTTTAAACTGAAAGATATGTTGCAATTTATACTACATCTGCATTCAGATAGGCATAAGAAAAGTTGGTGAGTGGTGCAAGGAATTATAGGACTTGGCATTCTGGTTGAATGACACATAGGACTTATGTTTTTGGCTCCTGAAAAGATACAGTTTTGTTAAATTATTTTAGTTATTTCAAATGCCTCTCCAAATCTTTGGTCCCTGTTGTGCCCATTATATATTTATACTGCAAGCTGTTGAGAGATGTAATGAACATCATCTGCTAAGCACAGGTTCTCCCTGCTGACTGGATGATCTTCAGTGGCAGGGAGTTCAGGAGGGAGCTTGGTGCTTTGCCTTGTTTTGTGTGTGTTTACAGCCTCTCAGTACACCCATGACTTAAGTTACATTATTCCAACTAGTTCAGCTAAGTGCACTGAATTGCCAATTCTAGTCAAAGCCTTTCCAGGAAATGCAAAGCACAGTTGCTAGTCCATTAAAATTCTTGATTTTGTAAAATGCTTTAAAGTGTGAGGATGGCAGCCAAAGTGGTGCTCCTGCTGTTAATAAGATACCTCTTGCAGAAAGCAGATGTTCTCATACTTTGTTGCTGGGAGAACTTTTGGGCAGTTAGTTCTTTACCTGACCTGAAAAAACTAAACAGCTTTGATTAAGACAAAACTGGAGCAAAACACCTTTAGCAAGGTCTTGTCCTAACTGAGAAATTTAAAAGAGAAAGATGGAGCCAGAGGCCCACAAACCCTCGCAGCTGGTGGCAGGGCCTGCATTCACTGCCCAGGGCCTGCAACATAGGCTTCTGCTAAATAAACATAGCATACTTCACATACGTGGGAAGCATTCTTGGGTGGGTTCTCTCACATTTAGAAGAGGAGGGGACAGCTTTTGTTCACCCTTCCTTATAAATAGTGTGCTGTCCAGACCTGCATGGTTTCAGGACACAGCACAAACCATCATTCTCTCTTTCTAAAAAAGGAAAGACACAAACATGCCCAGAGTCCTGCCCCCATTCTCCCCAGAAGGGAAGAAGCACTCTACTTTTTTTGAAGGGCTAATTAGTAGGGAGGCAAGTTTCTGTCTGAGGGGGCAGAGGGGTAAATGCAGCAAAACTCTAGCCTTAAGATTGTGTGAAATGGTCCTTGCTAAGGGATGCAAAACAGTGAATGTCAACACTATCCATGCCCAAACTCACCCTGTGTGTGAATAACATAATCTTATTGCTTTGAAATATCAACAGCCCTTTTTCCAAGGTCTCATTGTCAAAGGACTCCGGGAGGCTGGTCCAGCTCCTTGAAGGGCAGTGCCTTTCCAAGGTATAATAAAACCTTTGCTCAAGGGGTAGGCAATCTTTCCAGAGATTTTCCAGAGATCAGAGATAACAGCTGAGTGAAGCAGTGGGAACTGGATGTCAACCCACCATGCAGAGAGCAAAATACAAAATATTTTGCTGGACCCAACTTTTCTATAGTTGTACACCACTGGTGATCGGACGTTCTTCCTTTTCTATTTCTGCAGTGTGGGCACCTCTGGGGCTTCCTGTAAGGGCTTCAGGCCCTTCTGTGGACATGTGTCATCAGTTCTTTTGCTGCTGCTGGCATCCCAATGTAAGCAGGGAGATGCCCAGGAACCCCCCGTAATACCAGGTGTCAGAATTTAAGGGTGGTGCCTGTCTGAAATTACATGAATCACAATGTCTCTGCCTGGTCTTTGTTGCCATAAATGGCTGTTACTTCAGGGGTGCTCCTGCATTGTGACCCAGTGCTTAAGTGATGTCCCAATGGACACTTCCCTGTGCCAGTCAGAGGGCAAGGACTAGATCCCAAATTTGCTCACAGCTCTTCTTTTTTAGAGGCAGGTGAGTAAAATGAATGAGGCAGTTTACTTTCTTCCATTTCTTTGTACTTGCAAATTCCTACAGTAAAACAAAGATGCATTTTTCTGAGGTCAGCACATTAGTTTTGTGTGGAAATACACTCTCTCTGCCTTTGCTTTGCTGTTGTTAGCAGACTGATTTCAGGGAACAGCAGGAGTATCTCTCTTTCCTTGAAGTGGGTCAGCTCTGGACATTACATGGTACTCACTGGAAACTATTCCTTCTAGGTCTCTTCAGTTTGTGAAGTTCCTATGTAAGTAAGGGATAGACCAGCACTTTATCACATCATAATAACTGGCTTATCCCAAGGGGAAGACCAAAAAAACATTTAGATGATGTACTGCATGATGGCAGGAGAATATGCAAGAATTATTTATCATCTCTTCCCCACACATACTTCAACTTTAGAGGACTCATCATAATTATGTCACATATTCATGAGTTTTTCTAAATGAATCTTTGGTATTATTTCTGAGTGATGCATGCTAAAACAATTCACTTTGACTGTGGGTACAACATGTCTATGAACTGTCTGTAAATATAGTAAACCAATTTGCTTATACTAGAAATAGTCCATTATGAGTGGGTATCTTTTTATATGCACAGCTGGAAAAAAAATTGGAAGCCTGATATTTATAGAAACAAATGTTTAACAATCACATCTTCAAGCTGAGCTCAACATATCATTTCAAACAAGGTAAAATGGTGAGGGGCAGGAATTAAGATCCCACACTGCAATTCCTTAAACTTTGTCCCTTGTTTTCAGAAGGGAATCTAGTGAATGGTTTGAATGACAGAAGGGAAAAGGTTGGTCTCCCCAGAGGGCTACTTGGGTAAGCTGCCCACGCATGCTCTCCATGCAGACAGAAGGAGAAACCCAAAGGGACTCTTGTTACCTTTTCCTGTCATGCCTGTGGACAGCAAGACATGCCCATCATACCCACAGCTTACCTTTGTGTATGATAATTCATGCTGTGGGGAGACTGAAGGTGACATAGTGCACTTACAGGATGGGGAAAATTGTTTTCTTCTGCCATTTGCACACACAGTGGCTCCAGAAATGCAGTTACAGGTGTGGCAGATGTCTGCTTCCTCGGCACTTTGTGCTCAGCACTGAGGAGCAGTAATGCAAGACTGGCTCACTGTCAGGGATCTGGAAAGCAAAAATCTCCAAGCTTGCTGTCAACAGACAGTCCAGCTTGCCTTGGATTTTCATGGCATCAGCTGTCACTGCTGTAAGATGTGAAGAAGAGTGTAGGGCTTTGCACTGTGACATTCTTGGATAGTCTGCCTGGCACAAGGTTCATCTTAACCACTTGTGGTGAGATGGGTTTAAGTATTAAAGCATGGCATATCCCTCTGCTCTCACAACTCATCATGGTCATTAGGTGCAACAACTACAGATGATAAAATTATACACAATTTGCCTCTATTTGCATGCTCAGCACCAGTAATGACATATTTATGCTGTTACTAATTCAAATATTTTGAAATGCACTATACATCACTGCTATATAGAAATTTATCATACAGAAATAAGTTTTTATGGTATGACTTTGTCTACATGTAGAAGAATGAATATATCATCTTTAAATAGAAGACAAATGATGTTAAGTACTTAAAAGTATTCTTTCTTCATATTTTCCTAATCTTTTATCATCTCAGATGTATAGCTCACTACAGTATCAATATCCTTGTGAGACTTTTTTAGGATCTGCACGACATTCAGGGTTCAGGGTGTGATACAAATCTTCCATCAATAGAAAACTGTACTCAATTTCAAGACTTATTTCTCATAGTGTTTGGCATGCATTTCTGAACAGGCAAAATGTGTCTTAATTAGGAAGCTGCATTGCTGCTTCGTGTTTCGTACTCACTAGTCTAGAGCAATGGTGGAGGATATCTACTCCTAGTCTTCTAAAAGAAAAAAAAAAAAAAGAAAAAATCACATCCTCAGGAGTTGACTGTTAATCAGAAGCTGTGAAAGTTGACCTGGAGATCTTCCTCTCGCTCTCTCCATGTCTCACATGACCTAATGTAATTGGAGCTGTCATTGACTGCATCATGTTTTTGAGCTGTGATACATTTCTCTGTATCCAGTGGTGGCTTTAAAAAAATTGTCCATGTCTGAAAGCTTTAGACTTTGGATATCTGGTATGAGGAACATTAGGTAAAGAACACCATTGGACATCTGTCTTTTCCTCTAGGGAAGAAAATTCAGAAGACATTGTACTCCTTAGTCACAAAAGATTTTTAAGTTACCAAAGACCAAATTCTGCACCTCTTTGAGGAATGTTGGGGCAGAATGTTAACTGTCAGGTTAACAATGTTACTGCAGAGATAATACAGTAAAAGTGAAACAACCCTTTTGGGAATTGACATTAAATTTTTTAAAAACTTTTTTTCTTTTCTTTTTTTTAAGAGTAGAAAGAACATCAAAAGCACCTTAAAAAACTTCTGAAGCATTTGACTTGTGGGACAGCTCCAAAGACAGGCTGCAACAGCAACAGCTGGCCATTATTACAGTGTCCAGAAATCAAAATAGACTTTGTAAAAAGCTTTCTTTCTACTCAGGAAAAGACTCAAGTAATTTATTTGCAATGAAGAAGACTGCCATGTGGTACAGGTAGCTCTGGTGAGTGCTGGAAAGTAAATTCTCTGTGTGGAAAGGCCTGTTGCCAATGACAGCCCCAGATAAGGGAGTTTTCACAACACTGAGAATGTAACCACCAGTTAGTCTGTTGATGGTATATCCATAGGTCAGGCCTGTTGGCTGGTTAGCAGTGAAACAGGTAAGAAACACTGTCACAAAGGACATTTCAGTACAGCAACTAAAATCCTGCTGTCAGCTGAGAGGTCAGAAGTCCCACAAGCGATACAACAAACAGCGCATGCCAGTAGATTGCTGAAGCTGTTTAGACTGTAAAATCTATGAGTTCCAGAAAAGGGAACTATAGGATGGAGCCAAACTTTGTAAAAAGGCTTGGAAGGTCTGGCCTAGAGAAATCACAGGTAGGAAATGGTTTCCAGCTTGTACAGAGGTGACCTTTCAAGAAGGGAAGTGAAATTGCTGTGACCAAGGAGTGAGGATGTAAATCACCAGCCATTAACCAGGGAAGAGAGAAACACTGTCCTTTTTCCCTAGCCCCCACCCTGTGAGGCTGGGGGAGGAAGAAGAAATGCAATTTGTTATGTCTGGAGACAGATGACAGAGGGTTATCTGACAGGCCAAGTCTCCTGACTGATTTAAATGCAATTGTATGCTTTGTGCATGCTAAACACAGCTCTCCTTCCTATAGCTTAAGCTGCTCCACCCCGACAGACACCAAGCACAAGCAGCCACTGCTGGAGAGGATGCAAGCAGCAGCACAGATGAGGGATGGAGTCTGGATCCACATGAGAGGCTGGCATTTGCAAGCTGTCATTGAGCCCTGCTGTGAAATGGAAGTCTGCATCTCATTGATCAGGTGTGGCTCTCAGTGTGCATTTCTGAGAGCATAGCTGAGATATCGTGCCAGCACAATGTTCAGCAGCAGCAGCAGCAGCAGCAGCAGCAGCAGCAGCAGCAGCAGCAGCAGCAGCAGGAGGATGCTCTGGGGTAACTGGAACTGAGACTTTAAGCATCACAGTATCTCACTCGACTGTCTCTTCTGTTATGTAGCGGATAGTTACACTATTACTGTGTACCAGTTTGTTTTCTAATCCTTTTCTCTGGAGGTCTTTCTGTGACTCTATGCCTGAAACAAGAGCATGATAAAGTTATGTGTCTCCTTCTTCTCAATCTGGCTTGCCCCTGCAAGCTGTCTGAAGTGCTTACAGTTTGGAAAACTCTGGCCTATAGGTATGATGAAAGAGGAAGCAGTAAATATAGCAAGGTTCAGAAGCATTTATCTCAGGTGACTTAAAGGTTGCAAATCTACCCTAATTTAGCCCTTTCAGTTTGCTACATTTAAGACCCACTCCCACAAGGTTTTGTGGACATCGTCTATTTATTGGAAATAGCTGAAAACAGTGAGGTTGGATTCCTGAGAAAGAACTGCTTCCTCTTGCTAAGAAGACAGTATAATAATGTTACACGGTATTTTACATTCTTACACAGTGTCAAGATTTACTGCTTGAATGTCTCTTTCAGTTCTGCTTAATCAACAGTGACATTCACTGAGAAACCCTAGAAATCCATGCTGAGTCCAAACTTCAATAATTTTAGTCAGATTGATAACACACAACTTTGGTATGATCCCATGGTCTTCATATGGAATTTGAGACCACATCGGTTTGAGTTCAGCTCCTGGTCAGCTTTCATAAGCTTGAATGTGGGTGAGATGTATTATTTTTGAAAATTTCCTGTCTGTCTGTCTGTTTATCCATATACAAATATGTGTTTATGTCCCCATATGAGGTACAGATTGGCAGAGGGAGTAAACCGTCTGACAAGGCTCTTTGCACTTCAAGGACGTTCCTTAAGGAGTAGGACATGCCCTCAGCTACTATAAATCAGTGCCCATCCCCTGCAGTCTGGCTGAGCAGCTCTGGAGAAGGCATGGGTTAAACCCTGCTTGAACCCAGTGCCAGGCCTGTGATGGTGGTGCTGGCTGTGGACTGGACATGACAGCTCTGCTGGAGAAGCTGTGTCACTTCACACCAGCTGGGCACACAGCCCAGGGCCCTGTCTCTTCCCAGTGCCCAGGGAAACACATCTCAGTGTGGAGATAAGCCAGGCACCAGGGGCCTTGTGACATGCAGAATACTCTCTCAACATGAGAATGTATGTTCTCCCCTTACGTTTTGAGGTAAAAAGCTGAGAGCTGGAAAGCTTTGTTACTTTGCTATGGGTTCAGCACTCTCCTCTGCTCATCAGTATCCCTCTGGGAGCAAGGGAAGTTTTCAAAAATGTTTCTGTCTCTGAGAAGCACACAGAATTCACTAGATTTTTTTTTCCTGCCTTGACCCTAATTGTGGTCCCACTGAAGATGTCTGGCAGACTGTCTTTGTTCACAGGAGCAGGCAGCACTGCACCTGCTGAGGTGGTCCATCCACTGTAGGCAGAGAGTGAGAGAGTAACCTCACCATGCACCGCACACTGTTTTGGAGGTCAGAAAGAGGGTGTTGTTTGCAAGCTGGTGGCATGATTTGTTCAAGGTCTCCATACTCTCACAATAGGATAGCAAACGTGTCTGGAGTTGAAAGGAGTTCCTGGTCTAATCCAGTCCAGCAGAGCTCTTGTGGCCCTGGCCCTGAACCAGGTAAGGCTGACAGACAATCTGACCTGCATCTCTTCTCTGTCTGAGAAACTGATTTTGAGCATCACATTGCAGATGCAGGAAGATTTTAGCCATATAGAAAATGTTCCCTCTTCACTTGATTTCTTTTTTCTGTGTCTTTGTTTCTCTCTTTAACACAAGATACAATCAATATTTAATTTTTCTCCTTATTATACTCTGCATTGCAGGTCTGGCTTTGCTGCAAGTGTTACTATCTGTTACTCTTGGCCAAAAGTTAAGGGATATTTTGCAAAGGGCATTTTTCAAAATATGCTTTCCTGTTTTTCAGTCTTCCTCCCTTGAACGTTTTGAAAAGCTCCTACTCTCCCAACATAATCCTCTTCCCTGCACCTCAGTGAGCTGGGCTGTTTTTTCTCACAGCAAAGCCTAGACAATGAATACACAATGGTGAGAACTGGCTGAACAAAAATATTGACTTCAGTTTATGTCAATTGCAGATAGGGTCTGATAAAGTGAAGGTGCTTCCCAGGTGAGGGGACAGTGGGTAGAAACATGTTTGACTTAAGCCAGGCAACTGTCTGCATGTTGAGCTAATCATCTGGGTTGCTGTACAATGATCATTATTTATAAGAACAGCACAATACTGTGAAAAGAGGGTAGCCTGTCATAGTTTGTACATTTCCATGTGCCCTGCTGAGTGTCAGTCTCTGCTTTCTGCTCTGGGAAAGCATCCTGCTGCCTAAAGATGGTGCTGACTGACTTTTTTTTCTCCACTAAGTTACACAAGTGAGAGGTGAAGCCTTTTTTCCCCCACCCACTTTTGACCTCTTTGGCCCTTGCTATAGATAGTTTCTTCAGTTGTGCTCTGCAAGTACGTATTCATAAACATGTGGGCTTATAAAAGTGTGTGCTTTTGCTCCATCATATACAGGCTATTTCTATACTGGGGTTTCAGGGACTTCCACCCACTAGGTTGAAAAACAAGTGTTTTTCCATAGCTTACCTCTGGATGAAATGAGCTATGGGGAGACGAATAGTTTAGTTTGATATAGCTTAAAAGAGTTCCATGAATCTTCCTGTGGGGTTTTAAAAGCATTTTTGAATCATTGTAGTGATTTAACTATGCAGTTAATCCCCATGTAATTCTTTGTCAGTTCTGAAATGTATAAAATTTCTTTATTTAATACATAAAAATTCATATTAGCAATATCGGATAATGGATAAGGTATTTTGGTCTGCAGGAGGTACAAATCAGAAGGCAGACTGATTTCCACCAGCTAAATTACTTGCTCCACTGACTGTCTTTTTCTAATCGGCTGAGCTGAAGGCTCAGAAGCACAAACTGACAAAACTCAGAAAATAACAAGAAAAGGGGAATGCAAAATCTGACTGAAGAGAAAAGGTTTAGGAAAAATGATTCTGGGCCATTGGGAAAGATCTGGAGTCGAAAGAGTGTCACTACTTTCCAAGCAGCACTAACGGGGGTGGAGGCAATGATGATGGTGATGACAGGATGCAGGGCTAGTGGAGAAAACTACTGTCAAAGGACCTGCAGACCACATCAGTGTCCTGGTTCTAGCCAGGATAGGCCAGTAGCTGGGAGAAGGCATGGCTGGTGCATTGAGGTTATTCTACACCACTTCACATCATTACTGGGGCAAAAGGACTGTTTTCTGGGAGGAAGCGGTTCTGTCTGGAGGAGAAAACATGGTGAAGGGAGCTGTCTGGCTTTGCCTATTACCAGGTTTTTTTGTATCTTTCCTTATACCTTTTGTTATTGATATTGTTGCTGTTGTTCTTATTGTCATTGCTATTGTCCTTATGTCATTGCTATTTTCAGCAAATAGTCTTATCTCAACATGTTCTTTAGTGGTAATACTAAACTGGAGAATATCGTTCCTAAAGTACAACCACCGTTTGTCTTCAGAGTTTTGTCTCAGCTTTCTCAAGTTGCCAATGTGGACTTCACTTCTTAGTGCACTGCAAACAGAGGAAAGAAATGGGGGACAGGCCTTTCCTTCTCCCTTGCTTCTGGCAATATGGCTGAAGAATTTCTCCCCATGAAGAATGGGGAGAAAATTGTGAAATGTGTGATAGGAACATTTCAAAGGCATGCAACAAACAGAGAAAATGTTAACACAAACTCCCTCATCACCTTTCTCAACAGTAAACCTCTCAGCTTCTGCTCTCCATAGTCTTGGCATAATTTTCTTGTCTCCCTTCTTGTAAAGATACCTCTTTTCATTTTTTTCAGGCTTATCAGCCACCCATTTTATTTTATTTTGTTGGAGGACTCGTTTGTCAGTTTACTCCATGGTATGCATTAGCATACTTTTATTTCAGTTGGAATTAAATGCCAAAACCCTCTAAGTCACTTTTCTTTTTTTCCCTTTTGTTTCACAAAGCTCTCTCTAGTGAAAGTTACCATTTTTTGAAATCTCTCATATTTCAACAAATTTGTAGCTAACTTCAATCTCTTGATGATATAAATTCCCAGTAATTGTTCTGAATTTAAATGTTTGATATTTTTGGATTTGGTTTGTCACTTCCAAAAAAATGGCTGAGATTGCTTTTCTGAAATTCCCTGAGTTGCCTTACAGACAGTTTCAGTCACTGGTTGTCTTCAGGATCCATAACAGGACTCTCCCTTAGATACAGTGGCTGAAAGTTAACATTCAGAGAAGCATGTTTGGATTATGAATTCAAGATTGAATCCCCCATCAATGGATCACTGAAACAATTGCTCAGCTGTCAGTTTGGAGCCAGAATTGTCATCTCCACTAATGGTTTCCACAGGTAGCCATTCCTGTTCCTTATTTCAGGAAAGTGCTTGTGAAGGTGACATTTGAGTTCTGACAGGCATCCCTTTATTTTTCTTGTTGCAAGCTTCAGGATCTGACAGCTCATTTTCAGCCATTAACTGGTCCTGGGCTTCCGCTGTGTCCAGATCTTTTATTACCTGAGAAACAGAGTTAGAGGGTGTTGAGGAAAGCCTCAGTTTTGACATGTTTGCTGGAAGCTGTTACGTTCATTCCAAACCATTAAGTAAGGCATGGTAAACCTAGGGAAAGAAAATAGTTCTGCACCTGCATTTCCAGGTGACACACAGTTTTTAGTGTCTGAGAAAACAAAACCAAGCTAAACCAAACCACCCTGCTCAAGAACATTGTGGTGGCAGCTGAGGAAAAAGGTAATTTCCCTGTTCCTCAGCAGGAATAAACTAATTTTGTTACTTCGTTTTTAATTGTCAAATGAAAAAATATGTACACATCTACACATGGTGTGCTTTAAAAGTTATTAATTTATGAAGCAATGTCTAAATAGTAAACCTTAATCATTTATGTGTACAAGGAGCACTAACACATTGAAGCCTTTTCTAACTCACTTCCTAATGAGCCTCCAAAGCTCTTTTCCCTGGTGCATTTTTTCCAGTTACACTAGCTGTGCAAATCCTGAACTCATTTGTATCACCTTCCTGAAGGAAGCAATGCATTGAATATATAATCATTTGAATACCTTCTACTATTTTTTCAATTCCAAAGCGTGTGTTAGGTCAAGTTTTGTGACTATTTTTCCTTTCAGTGTTACTGTTATTATGATTCTCATTGCAGGAAGCAAAAAAAGTCAGTTGTTGATGGAGGTTTTGCAGCCTTGGTAATTCAGTTGACTATTCTGAAAGATGTGGGCTAGCATTCACAGCAATAAATGGATAACTTTCACAGTTGTTGTGATATACATATCAAACTTCAAAAGTTTTGTCTTTGAAGAAAGAGTTATTTGATTTGGGATGGCAGGAAACATTATTTGGTTTCACTGGTTTGTTAGTTATATCTTTCCAACAAAACACAGGATGAGATGACTGGTGACCGGGTCCCAGTGAACTGTTCTGCATGCCACATGTGTTGTGCCTTTGTGCTTTCCTTTGAGTTTGTGTACCATGGACCCAAGGGCATTCTTTTGACACCTGCTTCTGCTAACTGGAAGTTCAAATAATTTTCTGACCTATTTTGAGATTTCTAAACTGCATAATCAACTAAATGTGAAACCCCTCACAGTTACAAGTTTTGGCATTGTGCTCCTGCTTTTAGAAATCCTTGCACTAGATTATAAACACAAGGAACACAGGGAAGAAAAATAATTTAAAGATTAATTTGTTTTGAGAAAGGGTGGATGTGACTGGGATTACTTTAGAAAATGAGGAGGCCAGCAAAACAGCACTGCAGCAGTAATGTGGTATCAGCGGCTAGACTGTCAGTGGTGGTGGCCAGAAAAGTCTTGGATGGCTTTGAATGTCCAAGTCTAATTGTTTCTGCACTTTTTACCTGCAAAGGCAGGGAAAATGCTGCTGTTAGACAAGGTGGAAAGACAGCCAAAGGAGGAGAAGAAGATGTAGATACCTTAATGATACTGGCTTTCACTAGAATTGCTACCATTTGACCACTTTTGCCTTCATGAGGAAGCAACTTTGAATAGCAGAGATATTCAGGAGTGTGAGATGCCATGGGACTCTTTAGAGTCAGACAGAACTTCTACTGAAATAGGTATGAGGGATTCTATGTACTTTGAGCTGTAAACATATGGATATGAGATACAGGATCTCCTGTAGTTTGGGTTTTGTTACAAAGTTAAACTTCTGTTTTCTGCTGGTTTCCCATGCTCTTTTAAAGATCCCCTGTGTTCTATAGCCTACAGCAGAATAAAACTCCCAGGTGGGTGAAGAACATGTTAGGTAAATTGTGTCTTTGCTGCTCTGTACCAGCAGAGGTGCACCCAGAGCAGCTTAGGCCCAGCCTTGGTGCTGTAGACCAGAAGTTTTCTGACGGGATGGCCACTCTGCGTGGACTTTTCTGTGAAGAGTGCTGACTGCCATGGTTGACCCAGTGTTGGTCTGGACTGACTATGGGTTTCAAAGGTCTGAACTCTTCTGCAATCTGTTCTTCTTGCAAGAGTTTTCCAAACATCAGAGCCTTCAGCTACAGCGTGAGAGTACTATTGACTGTCTCATGTTCCCGCCTCTGTGGCTGACTCCATGGCCCCTTCTCTATGTCATATAGCCAGGTTGTGCACATATTCACTGTTGTGTTTTGTGGAGGTTTTCGGGTACCTCTGACCTATTCAGTGACCTCAGCTTCTCCTTCCTCCTATCTTGGACTTCCTTCACAAGTCTGTATTTATCCACAGACCTTTGCCTGTCCAGCAGAGAACAGTGTGGCACTTCCATGTACATCATACTACCTAGCCAGCCGAGATACAAGTGCCTCTGCATTAGCAAAGCTGGGGATGAAACTTGTGTTTCTGCTAAAAGCAAGGTGGTTTATGTTTCCAGACATCCTCACAGTCCATTATGAAGATTTCTACGTCTTTGCTTCTAGATTTTTCTTCATTATGTAATAGCTCTGTCACCCTGAAAAGTTAGTTACCTTAGAACTGCAAATATGCTACGGATGTGTTTTAAATCTCACTACAGATTCATGGGGTATTTGTGTTCCTGTATCTGTTCATGGAAAAAGCTGATCTTCACTCTGTGGGAAACTCTCAGCAGACAGGACTATAATCAGCCATAGACAACTGGGACAGGACAGAGGAGAAACTCTGCTTTGACACATGGATGTTCCAGGTCTGGTTTGGGCTGTATCCTCAGGGAAGCAGCCTGAGGATCCTTGCATTTCTAGAGCCTGTGCTGTTTCACTGCTAACAAATAAAGACTTTTATCCCTTGAGTCTCTATTTTTTCCCTTGAGACAGTATCAGCAAGTGGGATTTCAAAAGCACAGGAAATTGCTTTACCCTTCTGCCACTGAAATCACTGAGTGCTTTACCCTTGGGATCAGTAGAAGGAGAATTAGGCCCATACTGAGCTCTTCTGAAAATCCCATTCTTTAATAAAAAGAAAAATGGGATGGTGATGGCTGTGTTCTAAAACCTCTTCATGAAGATGGAATTTTAAAAGCATGGACGGGTGCTGCAATTGCCTGTGTGACCTGCTATTTCATCCCCAGATGATAGTTTTCCCTTTGTAAATGATACTTTTAATTGCTTGTGAGATACTCTGCCTCATCTAGTGAACATTAATGTGACAGAGCAGATTCTATGGAAAAACTGGTAATCTATAGTAACAGAATTTGGCTGTTCTGAAGTTGACTTTGTGTTGCAGCATGATAACAGAGAAAAAATAGGCCTATTTTGTGATTAGCACTGAGACAGACTAATTGCCCTTTTTTTTTTTTCTTTGTGAATACAGTGGTCAAGTGAACAGTCATAGCTCCCATAACAACAGAAAACAATTTTGAAAGAGCATATGTTTTCTCTTAAAATATTCTCTAATAAAGCACACATTATGCATTAATTGAGAAAACATCTGTCTGAAACCATCTGTAGGTGAAACTGTTTGGCTTCATTTCTGCAGTAATATAGGCTAAGCAATGACACAAGTTGAAAAATTGATGTCCTATTCTTCTGTTATGAAATGGAACAAAATGAATGGCATCCACTCTTTGAAAATCCAGGACAGTCAAGGACAATACAGCCCCCAAACCCTGAAGTTTTGCTGACAGTATCTGCAGAGTGAAAGATACAAAGTCTCAAATTTATAACAGTTCATAAATATTTTGGGACCCTTTCTTCATGATGAGTTGGAATTTTGCTCTTTTCTCCCTTCCTTGGTGGACTTTTGCTCAGTAATGTGGCCACTTATAGTTTTGTTCAGACTGCCTCTCCCTTCTTCCCTCATCTTCTTTGTTCTCAGTACTTCACACCTTCTTCTGCAGACTGATCTGAGTGTCAGGGTTCTGTAATGCATGATTTATGCAGCAGGGCTGCATCTGGCACATGTGCAACCCCTTCAGTGGTTGTTTGGTCATCTTTTTTCATTTCCAGCTAAAAAGTAATGAGAAGGAAGTTCCATCTCAGTGAAGGTAACCATGAACTTCCTGGTATCTACACTTTTGCATTCAGTCTCAGTGGATAGAGGAAAGAGTTAAGAAAATCCTGTGCCTGACTTCTGATTCTTTTTCAGACAGGTGAGCAGCTGCCCTGGAGAAAGGTTCATTAATGCTGGTAATGTTGAAACAAGACTCCAAGTCTTAAATACTCACCTTGTCCCATGTCTGCCTGATCCTTGACTCTATTTGGTAGAAGACAGCATGTGAATAATCTTTGCCACCCAGATGTGCTTTGAATACATTATGGATCAAGGCTAGCTCATTAATTTTTTCTGCATGTTCCATCTTACTCTTAGCCTGACCTGTCACATGTCCCTCTCTGTTTGCTTGAAGACAACCAACTAAATCCCCACTGCACAATTATACAAATTCATGAGACCTGTACAGTGTGGTTAAGATTCAGTCAGAAAACAAAACCAAATCAAAACAAACAAACAAATGAACAACCCGCCCCCCCCCAAAAAAAAAAAAAAAAAAAAGAAACGACCAAAATCCAGAGAAACTTTGATAAACAATAACAATTTCTTCCTTTTTGTACTTTGTTACTCACTTAGGATGTGAGTCTATGCCCTAGCTCACTGGGACATGCAGGTAGCAGCAAGGGCTGACTGTGAGAGGGTGACACAAGAAAAGGCTACACAGTCAATTACAAGTGCTCTGCTAATTTTTTTTTTTTTTTTTTTTTTGGCAATAGCATTTTGCCAGTGAATTTCCTGCACTGTTCTTGGTTTGTACAACTTAGCTCTCTTTAACTCCGATGTGCCATACTGTCACTGCAAGCCAACATCAAAACAAACATTTTAACAAGGTTCTGTCAGGGTGGTCTCTGCTGACCTCAAGGTGACAGACAATCCACTTTATGCATAAACTCTGATGTACCAGCCACTGGGTAGCCCAAAGGCTTCTTCCTGGGCCGAGCAAAATAAATATAGGCAGGAAGTAAAGTCTGTGACCATTTATTTCTATACACACATAGTACCACAAAAACTTTGACCTCTGGGAAGAGGTCACTGTGGTGCCAAGTTTTGACCAACACAAGATTAGCTTGTGAAGCTAAGGAGAGCCCTTCCCTTCCCTTCCCTTCCCTTCCCTTCCCTTCCCTTCCCTTCCCTTCCCTTCCCTTCCCTTCCCTTCCCTTCCCTTCCCTTCCCTTCCCTTCCCTTCCCTTCCCTTCCCTTCCCTTCCCTTCCCTTCCCTTCCCTTCCCTTCCCTTCCCTTCCCTTCCCTTCCCTTCCCTTCCCTTCCCTTCCCTTCCCTTCCCTTCCCTTCCCTTCCCTTCCCTTCCCTTCCCTTCCCTTCCCTTCCCTTCCCTTCCCTTCCCTTCCCTTCCCTTCCCTTCCCTTCCCTTCCCTTCCCTTCCCTTCCCTTCCCTTCCCTTCCCTTCCCCTCCCCTCCCCTCCCCTCCCCTCCCCTCCCCTCCCTGCCCTGCCGCCTGCAGCAGGAGCAGCCAGCCGCACCAGCCGCACTCTCAGCCGCGCTGTGGTTTTTCCCTCCCGGCACTCGAGGGCGGTCTTGTTTCACTTTTGCAGCAGCCGCGGAGGTCCAACACGGTTCTGAGCCCGTCTCTCCGAATCCCCCCGGCAAGAGCCCAGCCTCCCCTCTGACATGCAGTTTTTGGCCTTTTCCAGGTAAAGAGATCCCATTGCCGTGCTACTCTTCAGTCCAGCCTCTTGACACTTGTGGAGGTAAATGTGGTGATTGCACAAGGAGGAACAAAATCTTCTCCACATCTTTGAGGACCTTAAATGTTGGCAGGTTTGAAGCAACTAGATTTGCATATAACAAAGGCTTTATTATGGAGATCACTGCTGCAAGAAAAACAGGGGATTTTGAAAATACAGAAGTTTGTGTTGAACAGAGCAAACACTTAGGAGCAATTATTACACGTTTGGACAACTTAAACTAATTTAAACAGTCTTACTACATTTCCCTGGCTACCATGTAATAAGGTAGACTATATGCATGAGAAAATGACAACCTTGAAATCTTACAGGCCCTTGAAAAGACACTCAGGACCTATGGGCGCCCTGGATGTCTTCAGGAGCACATTGTGTTTTGCCTTAAACTTACCTCAGCACCTTAACAAGGTGTAGATTGCTACAGACTCCCAACACTAGGAAGTGCCTGCTGCCCTAATTTCTTCTGGACAAGCCACTCTACGAACCTTCAGTCTGGCATGAGACATGCATAGGTACAACTGGTCAGCATTCTCCAGTTAGTCCTGCATTATTTAGTGGGGTCTGAAGAAAAGCTGTGTTACCAAATCTGCTTTCACCTGTCAGAAGGATAATTGAGATGCTGAATAACCCAGTTTTTTTGGCTGAAACAGGAACAGAATCCAGGCAGATGTGCACAGTCTGACTTTCCCCTCATATCCACACTCTAGTCACTTTCTCTGTGCTTGGATATTTGCTTCTATTCATGCCTAGATGCAGGTGGTGATCTTAGCACTAAGTGGCAAAAACCATTCTCTGTAACATTTGCTGGGCATCAGGGACCACACAATTATTTCAACCTTTTTTACTTTTCATGAGCCCTGGTTTGTGTTTGAAACCATCCATGTGGCTTTATGACATTACACCAGATTATCTAGATTTATTCATGGAGATGGAACAAAATATTTCCAACAGTCAAGGAGGCCATCAGAAAAAGGGGTAACTGGTGTATTTATTGATGACTTACCAGCAGGAACCACAGGACCACACATATGCATCTCTGCTACAGCTAAACTAGGCTGAATGGCCTAACAGATCACAGATCAGTCAGATGTTCATATGAACAGCAACATGACAAAAAGTTAGAACTATTGAAAGCACCTCACACTGCACTCTCTCCTAAAGCTGTTTTAAAAACAATAAAAACTCATACAATTAAAATGGAACTGGAGGTCAAAATAAAAATTATAAGGTTAAGTGGACCTGCTGTGTTTTAAATCTTGAAGGCTGAATTTCCAGACTTCCTAAAAGATTGGGAATTTTCATCAGTGGGAAACAGTTAGACATTATTTACTTTAAGTGCATGTAGAAGCTCATATTTTTCAGGCAAAGACTGAACTTGTTGTTTCTTGTTTTTTTTTTTTAATAAATCAAATCCTCACTCTTGATAATTTCTAAAAGCAGATATAGACAATACCACCTATTGTTCATGAGGTATGGAAGTGTGTTACCCTAGTAGCACCAGCATGAATCCAAAATCTAGCATTTTTTCACAACTATTCAGAAGGAAACATTAGTATTTTGTTCTTCAAAAGAATTCAAAGCTCTACTCTTTTGAATTTTTAAGAAGATGTTGGTTCAGACTTTGTGTATATTACAGCCAATAGACTCGCTCCTCATGACTCCAAAAGGTAGGGACAGGATGATTTTGTTGCAAAGGCTTTTTGATTTGTTCTCAGCTGCTAGAATTGCACACAATTTGGACTTGCTGACACTTTTGAAAGAACAGGGAGCTGAAGCTCCTTTGCCTGGTGCCTGGCTCAATGAATAAGCCTTCCCCTCAATGTTCATCACTTCATGCATCCTACTCTGTGCAATGATATCATTCCTCCTTTGAAGCACAAAGACTTTTTGCACAAGTTTATCCGACTTTTACTGATGACATTGATTTTCAGACATTGGAATTTATTTTTACCAGGACCAAGCTACTCCATGGGCTGAAATGAGTAGCAATCTCCACCAGTTCCGAATCTCACAGCACTCTGACTGTGCCCCTACTGAGAGTCTTCCTCATCTTTTGGGAGCCTTGTCATGCATTCTCTGTCTTCCAGGGGTTTGGGAAGATGTGACAGATTCAATCCCACTGAAGTCAGATGCACCTGTGTGTCAGGGGTAGGGGCCTGGGGGTAGGGTAGGAGGAAGGAGCAGCCTGAGTGGCCTTCAGGGCTCTGGTCATGCTGCAGCACAGAAAAACTTGCCCAGTATCAGCCCTGAGGATGTAAAATCTGGAGGTTAAGGCCTCCTAGGAGACATGACTCAGTAGACAATGCCATAGAAATAGGAAAGCTTATCAACTCTCATACTTTTATGTCATGCATGTCACTACCCTCAATAATTCTGCTCAGTGTATCGTCCACCAATAAAGTAACTTCTAGGCATCTTGGAGGAACACATATACTATCATACAAGTGACAGGTGAAGTATCATCCATAAAGTACATAAAACTCAACATTTGGAAAAGCTGACTTTTCCTGCTGCATTTTTTTGGAAGTATCTATCAAGGAATGCTTGGCTTGCCCTACCCAACAAGATGAAGTCTCAGAGAAAGCATGGGAAATATGCAGAGGAGAAAGTGCTGTTCAACCTAAACAACATACCACCAGTAAAAAAAGGTGTATGCTGTCCTAGGATAGAAAAAGGATGACAGTGCAAAGGCTTCTGGTCTCAGAAGAAAGAACACTGGCAGGTGGGAGGATGAGACATTTCTGCACTGCTAAGATGGGAATTGATCCCTCAAAAAGCAAGCATGCCACATGTCAGTCTGAAAAACAAGGTGCTGGAGTTCTATCCTAGATGTCCTGCTAATATCCTTTCCTGTGTTGACCAAGTGATTTAGCACATGGAATGTCCTTGCTGTGCACAAGAACAGTGCCTGGAGCACTGGAAGCAGTGCAAACCTAAGGCTTGTCCAGTATGAGTAGCTTGAAGACACTTCCGCAGTCCATACAGTTGCGCAAGTTTCCTGAGGCAAGTGTTATTTCACACCTTAAAAAAAAAAAAAAAAAAAAAAAAATCAGGCAGTGCACATTGTGGGGTGTTTTTTGTGAAAATCATTTTGTTACAGTGAAAATTGGATGGCAATCCCGGTGCACTAATGAACTGTCAAATCTGTGGTGTCACTCAGCCTAGCTGGCAAAGACTGATAAAGATCACAGAATCATACCAGGGTGCTCATCATACTGCTGCTCCAGCTGTGTCCTGCAGACATGCACACCAGTCCTTCCCTCCACCTCTGCTCATGTGACTTAGAGCAGCTGATTAGATGAGGGGCAGGCCTCTAACAAACACCACAAGTCACATCTCTGGAAGTCCATGTATATATTGGATACATCACAAGATTCAGACACATCATAATTCAGGTATTTTAGGCAAAATACATCAGTATCACGCTCAAGGTTAAAGATGTATGTCCAACTAACCCTTAGTGACTGAAGTCTTCTCCTGTGCAATTCTGGAGTTTCCACTCCACCTGAGGATGTTTTGGTCCATTTTGTCTTAATTTATTAAGTCAATTTATCATGGCCTACTGAGATGCAAGATATGCCTGAGGAAGTCTATGGACTACTTCCATGAAAATGTCAACATTCTTCATGTTAGTTGGTGTGATTTCATGTCTTTCTGCGTGGTGATGGCTGTATGTCACACTGCCCATAGTGACAATACTCTGGACATGAGAAAGACGAAGAAGCCCAGAGCCATCGGTTTTTCTTCTTTTTCCCTACTATTGGTAGCATGTGCATTACAAAAGCATCTCTAATACACCACAGGATAAGATCTTTTGGTAGGTCACCACAGCACTGCTGCAATCAGTTCATAAAAAGTCTTTTTCTGAGTATCCATCTGTTTTAGGCAATTTGTCCTAAAGTTGAACAAGGCTGGCCTGCAAGTTCATAACACTGTAGAGAGTCCTTGGACTTCTGAAGATCTCCTTGGACATCTGCTTCCACACATTCTGAATTCCTGCTGGTAACACTGACTGGGGATACCTGCTCACCCTTTCATCTTAGATTTTACCTCACATTTTATGTGAATGGTCTTCAACAAACCTGCCTGCTCTAGCTGAAAATTCCACTTCATCAGAACTAAGAAATTCTAACAAAGTTCATTGGGGAGAAAGAGAAGGCAAAAGAGATAAACATTTTTTTTAAAAAAGTGTTGAAAATATGACCTAGGGAAATGTTTCAATGGATATCCATATCCTCTAAAGTAACTTTTCATGCATCAAGGTTCATTAGGTGTGTCAGTATAAGTTTGGCTCTTCCAGAAAGTGGCATTAAAGAAACTAATTTCCCAGAGTTTAACTGAAAAACATAACCACTGTTACACTGTTCTTTCACCTGCAAGTAAGCAAGCAGTTTAAAGCCAGCTCAAGGTAACACAGGGAAAAGTTAGCCTTGGTAGGAACTCCAGTGTTATTAGGGAACACCTGAACTGAAAAACAATGGTCAGAATACCAGCTTTATATCTCTAGTCTCATGGAAGAAAAAGAGCTGCAAATATATTTTGTCTGTGTTGAACAATGAAAAAAGGTCACTTGATTTTGTTTGTTCATACCAGGCCTTAGTATTTACCTGATTTCATTCCTGCCTGCAGCACCTTTGCTTAAACAATAGCACATGCTTTTCTGGGCCTTCCTAATGACTGTGATATCTGTTCTCTATTGAAACTGCACCACATTTCTGGTTCAAATTTATCTCAATTCAGCTTGCACCGTGCAAGGGACCTCTATGTCTATGCTGCTGCCAGCTCAGAGACCTTGCTATGATCAAATTTCCCATGGATGCATTTTGAGTGTGTAGATCAATCTCTCCCTCCCTTTATGCCCCAGGAGTCTCTTATCTTAATGCTTCTAAATTTCTAATTGTTCTGAGATTTCTTGTTTCTGAGAAATCTCTGCAGCTAAATGTCGTTCTTCTGGAAACAGTTCTTCCTGAACTTGTTCCTGTGCTCTTTTCACTTGTACCCTTTTGCACTTAAGAGAGATTACAGGCTCTTTTTGCACAAGACTGGAAGAGCAACATGAATATTGTAATTGTTTCCTTGGAATACAGCCTCTGGAAATCAAGATATATATATTTTTTTTTTTTCTTTTTGCTCTATGGTTAATATTTTTTGGAGGGTGGAGGGGATGTAGTGTGGGCAGGGATACCCTTGCCAAGTCTTATTTTATCTCTTCCTTTGCCAGATAGGAAACAATCTTCCCCTCACAGTAGAGATTATACTCCTTATACAAGTATTTATTTTGCCCTTAATACCCCCTACAAATGCAGACAAAGTAATATTCCCTATGCTGCAACTTCACTACAACACATCTGTCTTTGAGGATGGTTGAAAACATCTGACTTGTCTCTTGAAGAAAAGTCATGCCTGCAGCTGTAACTTCAATGGCAGTGCTTTCTTTTGGGACAGAAGTTGGAATAAATACCAGAAGTCCACAACTCCTGCTCATGGAATAACATTGGCTGAGTCTACATGCCTCAAACTTCTAAGCACACTACTCAGCTTTGAGAGTAACATGGTTTTCTCATGCCAGTCTTTTCCAAGCAGCAGGTAACTTTTCTAGAGCATCCATGAACCTTCAATTTTGTTGACATGAGTGATATTATAGAGAGTCACAGAGAAGTTGTGGATTTCCCATACCTGTCAGAATTCCCTGTCAGGGGCCAGATTGGATGGGGCTTTGAGTAATCTGGTCTAGTGCGGAGTGTCCCTGCCCATGGTGGGGGAGGTTAAAACAAGATGATCTTTAAGGTCCCTACCAAGCCAAGCCATTCTATGATTCTGTGAAAATTCACTCTCTGCACCACAAAGGTGGAGAGTCTTCAAGTTATTTGGAGCACTATTCTTTCCTGCTGCAAGGCCATGCTTCCCATACCTGGCCCTTGTGACCAGCTGCCTTCACAGATAAACCTTTTTGCCATCACTAGTTTAACGCACAGAATGGTTGTTTTGCAACTTCAGAGTCCTTGCATATCTTGTACTTTTCCTCTTCTTGTCAGGCCCTCTCATTGCATTGCTGACACCAAGAGAAACATACACACAGCTGCTGTATTCAGCCACTTTGCAGTGGTGCCCAGTGACGGGACAAGAGACAGTGCTGAAACGTGGGAAGTTCCTTCTGAACATCAGCAAACCCTTTTCCACTGTGAGGGTGACCAAGCACTGCACAGGTTGCTCAGACAGATGGTGGAGTTTCCCTCCTTGCAGATACTCAAAAGCTGTCTAGACATTGTCCTGGGCAAGTGGCTCTTGATGGTCATGCTAGAGTAGTGGTGTTGGACCAGATGCTCTCCAGGGGTCCCTTCCAGTTTCAGCCAGACTGTGATTCTGGATGACTTAGTGTCACTGAAATCAGTGTTTCTCTTCTGGAAATATTTACCTTTTGATAACTATGTTACCATGATGTTAAGGAAAATTCTGCCTGAAAGGTTCAGACTGCTATATTATGAGCACGCCACACATTTAACATGTATATATATATATATTGCTTTGAAGTACATGATGAAAGTCATACCAAGTAGGGGACAGCAAAGAAACCAGTCTTCATATTTCATGCTCTAAATATATTAATGAAGCAATGATACTGTCCTGAAAATAGATAGAAAAGAACCTAGACATTGCCAATGTCTCTAAAAAGTTATCTTTAGCAAAAAGTTACAATTTTCTAATCTGAAATATGTATAGGCATATGGGAATACCGGTACTGCTCATCATCAAAATGGCTTTGAAATAGGTTATTTGAGATGGCAAATCTATATGACAGGACTCAGGAAAACAAAATAACTAAATGAGGTGAAGCCATTTAAAAGTGTAGAAAGAATTTACTGCAGCATGTAACGGAGCTGTCAGGCAGACTAGATCCCTCACTTGTTGTTACTGTTGCTTCACTGCACTTTCATATGACAGGGCTCTGCTTTCTCTAAGGAGACTGACTGCTGAGTTCAACTGTGTTGGATTCTGTAACACACATGCTTCCCCCAGTTGAAGAAACAGCTGGGTGGTGGCAGGAATAGTCTGCACCTCAGTTAACTTGAGAGACCTGTCAGAAATGGATGCAACTGTTTAAATTATCCTTTCAATGTAAGTAGTCTATTCTACTGAAGCAAGATGATGGAGCAGTCTCCTGGTGCAAACAGGAGGTTAGGCTCCTGCTTCATAAACCTGTGTCTTCAGGTGAGATATTGAGCATTTTAGCTGTCTAGGGCTGTTGGAATGGCTTGACCATGATGCACAGAACATGAGTTGTCAGTCACCAAAAACCATTTAAACCACCATTTCTCCTTGTGGAGAGACTATTTGGGACTAACCTACAAAGACTCCAGGACCACAGGGCGTAGGAGAAACAGAGATTCAGGCCAGACAGCAGCTGCTGTAAATGCAATCAGTAAACTGTTGGGCTAGTAACCAAATGAAAACCACAATAGGCAGACATTCACAGTTCATAGACTTTACTAGTTTTGGATGACCTGATGACGGTGTTGCTATCCCTTCTGGACATTCATCTATCAGGATTAAGTATTTGGAAGCAAAGTGGATTCCTGTAACAATGCCATTTTTCACTGTTGACAGATCCTGTCACAGAATGGACTTTCTTGCACTGTAAAGCAGTTGGATACAATGGGGTTAAGCATAGTGTAAATGCCAAGAGAGATTACAGCAAAACAGAAAATTTAGAATGGGCTGGACCTTGACCAGGCACTGCATAGATGTGATAGGAAGCAGTGGGGGAAACCCATAGCTCCTGACTCTTTTCACACCCATCAATGCCCCAGGGCAGGCTGCAGCCAGGGTGCACCCCTCCCCAGTGGACTTGCTGTGCATTGCCTTTGCAGTGGCCTTCCACACCAGCGTACTGGCCCCCAGGGGTAATGTTGCATGTAGCTGGGTTCCACTTTTCCCACACAATTCAGCATGGAGTCAAGCATTCAGCTCTGTCTCAGAAGAATGCAGAGATGCAGGGAGCAAAGCAGCAGTCAAATTTTTCATTCCATTAAGAATTCACACTTTCTTCCCCTGTCTTGCTGTTGTTGTCTCTAAACATGACACACAATAATCAGAAAACAAAAGCATTTACATTCTCTCCACTGGCAAAGCAGCACTTTCACAGCAACATCAAAGGTGGGTTTAGTGATCATTAGTGCAATACTGCACTTCAACATGATCAAAGCAATCAGTACCCAAACACAATAAAGAAGATGGAGCTCTGATTCAGCTTTTCCATAAAAGGCAATGATGAAGTGATCTGGGGAGAAGGTGAAAGCACAGTAAGTATATGAGGGCATGCGGCTGAGATATTCTTTTACATCAAAACAATTTCTCATTCAATATCCAATTATAACTCTGAGCTGTTCAGACCAACATTTCTGTCATCTCTGGCTTTCAATTGACATTGAAAATTGAGGAATAAAAAAACTACAATAAAACATGTCTCAGTTGAAATTTCTCCTGAAGTGTGTCACTGCAGATGGGTAACTGTTTGAGAGCTGGGATACTTGTGCTGGCCTTAGTGATGCTGTCAGCCACCTTCAATCAATCACATTTGGGTGAGGGACTCTTTAGTTACCACCTAGTCAACAAAAAAGCCTTTTTGCTTTACTGTCTGAATCACAGAATGGTCTAGGTCGGAAGGTACCTTAAAGATTGCCTACTTCCAACACCCCTGCCACGGAGAGTGACACCTTTCAATATACCGCATTGCTCAGAGCCTCATACAACCTGGTCTTACACGCTTCCAGGGATGGGACATCCACAACTTCTCTGGGCAACCTGTTCCCGTGCCTCACGAGTCTCACAGGAAAGAATTTCTTCCAAATATCTAATCTAAACCTACTATCTCTCAGTTTGAAGACATTCCCCTTTGTCCACTCTATCGTTTTTTGTAGGCTCCCTCTACATACTGGAAGGCTGCAATTAGGTCACCCCAAAGCCTTCTCTTTTCCAGGCTGAAAAAACCCTTTCTCTCAACCTTTCCTCAGAGAAGAGGAGCTCCATCCCCCTAGTTAACCTGGTGGCTCCCAATGTCCCTCCTGTGCTGGGACCCCAGAGCTGGATGCAGGGTTCCAGGTGGGCTCTCACCAGAGCAGAGCAGAGGGGCAGAATCCCCTCCCTCCCCTGCTGCCCACACTGCTCTGGATGCAGCCCAGGACACGTTTGGCTCTCTGGGCTGGGAGTGCCCATGGCTGGGTCATGTCCAGCCTCTCACCCGCCAGCACCCCCAAATCCTTCTTGCAGGGCTGCTCTCCATCTGCTCACCCCCAGTCTGTGCTGATAACAGGAGCTGCCTGCACCAAGGGAGAAGGTTCAAAGTAGAAAGCTCTAAGTTCAAGGACAATGGACTTTGTGATGTTGGGTCTCCATAGCCAGGGTAACAAATGTCATTGAGGGCAAAAGTGTAGATATTACATTAATCAAGCCACTGTAATGGACTGATCTTTTTGTCTCTTGGACTTGTGCAACTCAGGTCACAAAAATGCATCTTGGAAATCCCATAGGAAGGCCTCATATCCTGCCTGATTGGGTGCAAATTGAAATTCTGGACTCCACTTTTTCTTAAAATCAGAGAAACAGTCTCTTCTATATGAGAGAGGCATCGTTTTAATGGCTTGGCACAGCAGTTATGAATTTTCCCTGAATCCAGATTCAAAATTACCAAGGGGGGCTGGGAAAAGAGAGGTGGTGAGAACTTGTGGTTTGGAGTTTGGGGAAGGGAGGGGTTTTGTAGGGGGCAGGATAGATTAACAAGACCTCAGATCCAGGAGTCTGGTCCCTAAGTATGTTGCCTGTGACTGCAACTGAGTCACTCTGTCTTCTCTTGTGTTAGCTAAACCACAAGAACTTCTTAAGCCTTTCTCTGGAAGACGGATTTTCCACACTCAGAATGGCTTGTAAAGAAGATGCTTTAAAGAGGCATCTCAGGGGAAGAATACAAACAAAAGACCCAGGAAAAAGAGGGGTATTCAGCGATACTTAGCACGGCAGGGCAGTGGTTTGGAAGGGGCAAAACATCAAGGAAAATCGGCATTTGTCGACAGCAAATGAAGCCAGTAAGAAAGGGAAGCAACTGAGTTGTGTGTTCAAAGAAGGAGCCATGGCAAGCCAGAGAGGATACAGGGCAACTCAGTAAGAGAGCAGGGGTGTTCTGCAGGGGTAGAAGACTATTTTTTTGGAAGAATTAGAGTAATGAAGTTTGAAATAAAGAGGTGCTTAACTGTGTTGGCAGTGGGTGTGAAACTGGTGTTGTTGCACTCACTCTCACAAAGCTTCATCAGTGAGCTCTTTGTCAGTATCAAGAAATGGCTTCAACTGGGTAGCATTCCCATTTTTGCTTTATAAATACTCACTGTCCTCTGGGTAACAGCAGCATAAGCATGACTTCTACCTAATGGAACTTTTCAAAATTAGCTTACCTCCTCTTTCAGAAATAAAATAAATTTTCTTTACCAAAAACTTCAAGGTCACACAATGGGGGGGCATAATGATCTCTGGCTGTTCAGCACTGAGTCAACCATGTATGTAATTCTTGAAAAGAGCACAATATGCAGGTATGGAAGCTTTGGAGGCTGTCCCACAGAGCAGAGGGTGTGAACCAGCAAGCAGAGAGCACTGGGAGAATTACAATCTGACCTGAAAGATACCTGGGCACATTTTGCTGCCCTGGATTTCCACTGTGAGTAGGATTCTGACCAAGCACTGCCTTTGTCCATTAGTTACTGCTCAGTCCTATTCCTGCTCTTCCCATAAGGAGCTCATGTATTTGGTGTGCACTTGGGGGAGAGAAGTGAAGAATTTTGATCTATAAGGGTAAATAAAGGCATAGAATTACTGTTTTAAGTTGTTCTACTTCTTCATTGAATACACTGTCTTCTTTCCATACCTTCCTGTAGAAAAGTGACTCTCCCCTGGGAATGTTGCCTGCCAGTACTGGGGAAGCAGGCTGCAGCTCAGTAGTGTGTACTTCCAGAAAATACTTTGCTTGCATTATTCATTAGGAATCATCTGCTTAATTCTGTTACCCTATGCAGAAAATGCTCAGTTAATAATTTTAAAATTATCACCTATGAGAGCCCCTTGGCATTTGTGGCATGGTGGGATTGTGCACAGGACTTGGCTTCTGTGCAAAACAGTAATATGTCCCCACCCTGATCAGCCCCACCATCTTTTATGCTCAGATCCCACATCCAGGCAAGGGCTATATAGGGAAGATTCCTGTCTCCTTGCTGCATGTGGGGAGGAAGAGATGGCACAGACAGAGGCATAGAGAGTGTCTTGGCTCCTCTTTGTCTTCTTGAATTGTCAGAGTAGCAGAGGCCAGGTGCATTGGATTTTTGCTGCAGAACAGTGAAGCAATACAACAGACAAGAAAGGACCAGCAATTACCCATTTTCCAAGAAGTGGTTGCTTGCCAGCTGCTGTATGTTTATAAATTTCCCTAAAGTTACCTTCAAATTCAGACTTTCTGTGTATAGTCTGTTCTGTGCCCAGAAGAAATATAGAAAGTTCCCTTTTCTGCCCCTCATTTTTGTGAATCTAACCACCATATGAAAAAAGCTGCAATAGCTATGGGACAGATCACCCTTGAAAAGTCTATATATACAGAAGAAGCATTTGGTATGGTCATACAAATACAATAAAGAGCACGTATCTCAAGGCTTAGCTCATACATTATTCCATCTTTCTTATCTTGTTGTGATAACAAACTGGTCCTGCCCCTCAACAGCAAGAGAATTTGAATAGTACAGGCATTTTCACACAGCAAGGGTGTGCAGAGCTTGTCTTCAGGCTTATATTCCTGTAATACCTGAGGTAGCATGACTGCAGCTGTCAGAGGTCTGAGATCTGTCTGATGAAGTCTTGAGGGAACCCATTCCAGCCTACACATTTTCCCAAGCAGATTTTCACATCCTCTGTGAGCACCAGGTTATCTAAATATACTGTTCTTTATTTACATTGATAAACAGAGGTATAATGTACCCAAAACTATCTCACACAGGCTGAATCCCTGTCCTGAGGGCACCCTCATGAGCAGAGCTGACACTGTAACTCATTTCTAAGTACACAGCTATATATACTGAGGAAAAAAGGCAGGTCCCATGCCAGCTCTGGCTTTCCTGTTTGCCTTTCTGATCTCCCTCAGCTACGGAGACTCCACTCTGCCAGTGGAAGTGTATCTGCCTGTCCTCTGATGGGCAGCTGGAGGGAGTGACTTGGCCTCTGCACACAGGGTTGGAGTGCAGATGTACTCAAGTGTCATCTCTGTGCCATGGTGGGGAGAAGGCCACGTGGAATTGTGTGTGGGTGGCATCCAAAGCACGCCCACGTGTGCCAAGCAACCCCACCACAAAGGGAAGATGTGCATAAGCAGCAGAGATTCTGCTGGAGAAGGAGAGTGCCTTCCCCACTGACAAAACAGGCACCAGCTGGGAGTTCCTGGGAGGCAGATGCACTGTGATGGAAGGGTGACACCACCAACAGAAATTGTACATTATCTTTCAGAGCAGTGGTTTATTTGAAACCTGTTTCCAACTGACCTGACAAATTCGTTTCCAAAGTAACAACAGATGGCAACAGACAGATGGCTTAGTAATTTCAAAGCCTCTCCAGAGAAAGGAAGTGTCACTATAAGCCTGCACTATCTTAACATTAAGAAATAATGGGATCTTAACATCTGCATTAGCTGAAAATAGTGTGAGGACACAAGTTGTAGGCTGGATTTTTGCAGTTATTATCACGGTTTCCATTTGCATAGCTCCACAATTCTCCAACCTTCTCTTTATCTCAAAATGGCATTTTGAACATTTAAACATTTAAATAATTTATTTTATGACTATAGATGTTTTCCCTGCGTCATCTTGGTCCAATCACATAGCTCCTCAATGCTTCAGTTTCTTGTCTGCAAAACACAGATAAAAATCCCATATTGATCCTGGGCTTTTAGACAGCAGACTCCTTGACAGAGTATTTTTCCATATTTCCATATGTTCCTTCTTTTTCTTTTTTGTTGGTGTTGGACTCTCCTTTGCTGGAACCTTATTCCCTGCAAGAAACAATGCTAAGAGGGCTGTATTCCTTTGCTATCAACTGATGAGCAAGGGAGCCTCAACTTTGACTGATTTTGTTTGGTTTTTGTTTTTTTTTTTAAGTTATGCTAAAGGTTTGCTTTTCTTTGTTGCAATTTTACTGCTGCCTCTCCCACCCCAAAACGGAACTCTTTTGATAGTTTTTATTATTTCATTTTCCCCTTACCTTATATATTTTACCACAGCAATTTTTGGAAAGAATTAAGTTTGTCCTCCCTTCTGCATCCTCATCACATGACAAAAGGCCCATTAAATGCTGGAAACAATAATTAAAACATAATGAGTGACCTCTTCTTTTTGAAGCCGAGTTCCATAAAATCTCAGCTCTGACCTGTCCTCCAGAGTACATGTAACTTCCTTATCTTCTGAGAAGGTAATCAAACATAATCAAAAGGAATGAAAGGGATGACTCTGTCTTGTCATCTGGGGCATACCCATTAAGAAAAATCAGGAGACAGGAGGCTTGTGGCACAACATAATTGATCTTTGGAGAGATGAAGTCATGGGCATGGATAAGACTCTTATTTCTCTCACTTGAGACAATTCATAGCTAAACCCAGTGGAGTTATATACCTACAAAGTTTGTATAACTAAAAAGAAGCACCAGACCAGTTTTTCTTGTTCCAGGAAGCCAGTCTCTACCACTCTGGTTGTACTTCAGGGCTTACAAGGCCCTTTGCTACCCTGAATTTTCCTTTCTCCTTTGCTAGTGAGAGCAGGCTTGGCCACTTAGACCTGTTGGAGTTGCAAAGGAGGTAAGGCTTTGCCTGGTGGTGATGGGGCTATATCAAGCTCAAGCCCAGAACTCCATGAGGGTTTAAAAATTAGGAAGGGTAGAAGTGACAGCATGTGGGTACTGTGCAGCCAGAAGGAAAGATATAATAAGTGTATAGACTAAACAGACATGAAAAGATCCTCTCTGTCATCAAGTAGAAGATGACCATGGATGCAGAAGGAGAAAGGTCTTGTAGGAAGATGTAAATGAGGAGGGAAAGAACCAGTCCTTAGTATGAAGCCCATGAGTAGTGACATAATCTTAGCAAAGCAAGGGATAAACTGAGGAGCAAAAAATGGCAATGCCTGTTGAAACTAGCATGCAACAAGCAAACTTCAGCAGCTACCACAGGGCTGTCTGCTGTTCATTCTTTAGACAGCCCTTGTTAAGTGTTGTGATACAGGCCTTCTGGACACAAAAGGACAGATCACCCCGAAATGGAGCATGGCTAGTGATACAAAGGGGCAGAGCTGCTTTAGGATGGAAATTATAGGTCCCTCCCATAACAGGGAAGGGGTTAAATCTGCCTCTTGAAACACACAAGTCTGGGAAAACTCTGGTTCTGCTAGCTGCTGCAGAGAGGATATACAAGCTTAGAAGACAGAAGATGCTGGGAACAATGTCATTTAATTCCCAGCTTTTACCAAAATGTTCTTACCATCCTCTTGCCTCCTATTTTTTTCCTCATCAGAGCTCAGTCAGTAAGAGCTGTGCTGTTTACAGAATGTACCCTAAGATCAAATAGGATCTGGGGACTGACTATATTCCTCTAGCAGAGATCTGGGCTCAGGCTTATCATTGTTCATCCAAGTCAAAATTTTGATGCTCAGTTGGTAGTTAGATGAGATGGGTAGATTTCCACTAGAGAGCAATGGTGTCTCCTACATAAAGGAGTCTGCCTTGCCAGTTGAAGGAAGGACATTTAAAAAAGCATATGAGTCCCCATGGGGATTGGCACCAGCTACTGTAAATGGAAAAGACACCAGTCCCTGAGCAGACATAAATACAAAACTAAAGGTACAAGGACTGAGTTCACTGTTTCTGGACCAGGGGAAGGCAGGTGGAAAAGCACAGCAGTCTTACTTTCTGTGAAGCCAGCACTGCATAAATTGCAGTCTCAGCTCCAGCAAACGTTCATCTGTCTCCACACAAGCTGTGAAAATAGAGAATTAACTGCTGAGTGCATGAGAAGGATTCTGAGTACAACAGAGACATCTGCAAATATTCAATAAACCCAAATGTGGACTGTTGATACCAATATAGCTTCCACCATTAGAAACAAAGTGGGGGGAGCCCAATCACTGCTCCAATGACTTCAGCAAAAATGATGAAAATAAAGCCAGGTAATTTTTCAAAAAGCATGCTTTTGACTTGTTTCCTGAAAATTACATTTCTGCCAGAATTCTTCCTCCAGTCAGGATCCTTTCCTCAGCAGACAGGAAGCAGGCACTGGTCTCAGCGGCATCTGGCTGTGAGGGTAATTGAATAGTACAGCAGAACAGGTTTGGGACTCATCAACTCTCATGGGCATTAAAATGAGATTACACGGTTCTTGAAATAAATCAGCTATGTTCTAGCCTCTAAGAAAAATGCTATTGCTGGATGAAACTCCTCTGGGTTTTGTACAGCAATAAAATAGAACAAACATGTGTGTACATCTGCTGCCCAGTGTGGTACTCACCAGTCTTGACCATGTGCTTGGAGGTCTTGTGATCACCACAGGTGAGAAATGGAATTACTTCATGTCATGTTCTCCTGTTAGAGCTTCCTAAGAGAGGCTTTAAAGTTTCCAAGTTTGAGAGAGAAAGTCAGACAAGAGCTGGACTTGATAAGATGCTCTTCTGTACTTACAGAAGTCATCATTGTTCTGCCACAGCCAAATGAGACACTAATTCTTTCCAGTCAATCAAGGTGACTTTTTAGTCATAAAATGTGTGTTTTGCGTGTTTGTCCAGAACTTGCCATCAGTCTTGCTGCCTTTTATTTCTGGGAAGCCAGAATTGCATAACTTACTGGAAAAGGAATTAGCATGGTTGATAACAGAGAATTTTTAAGGTATATTTTGAGGTAAATTAAACAGACATTTTTTTAAAGATAAGAGAAAATCTTAATGAACAGTGCCCTGAGCAAAGTCCCCCAGCAAAAAAAAGGTCTGCATAGACTCTGAGAAGTTTCATCTCAAGTACGCTTTTTATATATGCTCACAGCAGCACTGATCCCAAGAGCATGGGACATCTCAGCCCAGCAGTGAGTCTGTTCTCCAGCCTAGTTCTGCTGTCCAAGGGTGTTCCCTGAGTTTGGGCTCCTCTTGGATCCCATTCTAGGATGGCTATAAGAAAGTGCTGAGGCTGTCTCATCACTTCGTGAAAGGAAACTTCATAGCCTTCACAAAATCTGTCATTCCTGCTTCCAGTCAGATTAACACCTCCTTCCAGATGGGCCTTCTTTCCCTCCATGCCACATCATACTTTGGTCACAAATTTCCACTACTAAGCAGTTACAATTAGTGTTTCCCCTTCACAGATCAAACTGTCTGATGAAGGGAGCTTTTTAGTCTCTTAAAAATAATTTTGAGGAGCATTTTAAGTAGGGGGACAGAGATTCTGACTTGGATTTTGTGTCAAGAGAAGAGCCAATGTATAGTTACTTTGCCCAGTTCTGTTAAGGAGATGGTCTCCAGCCATTCACAATTTTAGGCCTGCTTAAAGAAAAGTGAAGATGAGGCCAGGTTGTTGGAACTGCTTGGGTGGCACTATACACAGCATATGGGAATCAGCTCATGCAGAGACAGGCTGTGACATGCCATGCACCCCCACCTCTGACCCCTGTGCTGTAAAATGACACTGACAGAAGCCTCGGAGAGGCTGTGTGCATTGCCCAAGGTCACACATGTGTCTGAGCAGAAAATGGTGCCCTAGTCCCCTGGGACACCACATCCCCACAGTACCAACCTTCCTGCTATCCTTAACCTGGCTTTTCTCTGCTTAAACAGTAATGCATGTTCCCATTACCCTATTGTTAATTATCAAGGAATAATTTATTCTCTGAGAGAAAAAACATATTTCTCAGCCTCTCGAATAAATTGATACAATATGCTGAACTTCTAAATCCTTTCGAAAAATAGCCATTACAGTTTTTATGTGTTTTACATAAAACTATTAACTCAACACCTCCTCAGGGAAGATGAGACGTGGCAACTCTGAATGGGCACTGGAGTTCCAGAAGTGAGAAACAGGGCTGCAAGTGCCTTGCTGGCATCACTCATTTCTCCCCCGCCTTGCAGGACAGATGACGTCTTGTGCTGCCTGGGGCTGTAATGTCATCCCCTCATAGGCAGGGGCGATCCAGCCCACGGTGCCCCCAGGCGAGGAACAGATCTGAAGGGAATGGGTTTGAAGGGCGCGGGACAGAGCCCTGCCCACCCGGCGATCCCCGTGGCACAAGGAGCGCAGCAGCCACCACTCGCTGTTATCTCCTTCATGACTGCGCTGACTTCAAAGCTGCTGCATCTTCATTCTTTCAATGGTGTGGTGTCCCTGTGCTGACCACGGGTGGTTTGTGCTCTCACGCAGTTTTCTGGGATCACTAAACTCTCCCTCTGCAGGCTCAGTGTCTGTTGCACGAACCTGGAGAAAAACATCAGTGAAACGGATGGTGCCATCTACTGGGAATTGAGATTTTTACAGACAAGACCATGGACTGATCTGATGCAATCAGTTAGACTCTCTCCAGGCTTATCTGATTCTTTTGCAGCATGATGTTTATGGACAGCCCACTGGCACCACTGAAACTCAGAATCCAAATCTGTCTGTTTAGAAATTTCTATGGGGCACTTCCCTCCCACAAAATACAAGTAGTGTAAGAGCACATGGAAGGGCCAAGAAAACTGCTCCTGGCTTTTGCACCTAGGAGGAGAATATGTTCATGCTGTTGTGGTAAAGTGGAGATGAAATGCCCTGCAGCTGTGACAGACAGATATGGGTTGTCTTGGGGATCTCATAGGAGAGGAAGTTGTTGAGCTTTCAAAAGAGTCTTGGAGAGATTCTCTCTTCTGCTTTTGCCAAAGGTGTTTTCCAAAAATTTATATAGAACACCTTTATAAAATGGGATATAAGTTTGTCACTAACCTTTGCCTCAGTACCTAAAGCATCCAAGAACCAGAGAACTCTGGGGCCTGGGAAGAGATGTTTTGCAGCTCCCTTTTCTAGACACCTGTATTACTGGATTTGGCCAGAGTTTTGATTATGAAATAGTATGGGGTTAAGACTGCTCAGCAACTCCTGTATCATTTGGAGCAACGGTTTCTCTTTGCTGTTCAATAAAACACCTTCTTGTTCATAGTAGTCATAGCCAAACACTGAGTCAGGTTTTGCTGTGGTGTGTTGTCATTTTGTCACATCCCAAAGTAGAGCCAAACCATCAATAAGGATTTGGTGCTGGCCTAAGACTGTCCACATTTGATTCAGTGGGTGTTTTCATCTCTGATTTCTATGGGGAAATTATCATGACTGTCTCAGAAAAATCCCTTCTGAAGTGCAAATTTCTGTCTTTGTAATGTTTGAAGCCTCCCTCCTTGTCTCAATTTATTGCTAGCATATATTGTTTAACAAGCAAAAGCCAATTAAGTACTAATACTTTAAATGCTATATCCAGCAGTTATTTCAGATGAGCTATTTGCTGTACTAGAGCTGCAGGCCCCTGTTTTGCTTTCTGAAATCATCACAAATTCATTATGTTGGCCTAGTAACAGAAATTCATCAATGCTTTAATGTCCTGAGAAGCAGAACTGGGACATTTTTAGAGAAACAGGTTAACACATGGTTTGGATCCTGACTTGGACTGCAAGGCAGATACAGCATGACTGCATAAAGATTCACTCCAAATCCTAATCTAGCAAATTTCTCTTTAAATGAAACACACTTAGTGGAGGTACTTGAGAGCAGCCCTTTCCAACGTGCTCTGCTGTAAGCTAGGATGGGCAGGCTGCACCAGAACAGGACTTTGAAGCTGGCTTTCCTCACTGATGGGCTCCTGTTTAGAGATGAATCATCCACCCTTCTCCTCTCTGTTTTGCAGGATTTACTAGGCTTTTTTTTTTTTTTTTAATCCAACTGCTCTATCCTTGATGCTCTAATATGTGCCCAGAATAGAGGCTGTCTTGTATTTGGGTTGGAAAAAAAAAAACAACCAAACCCAAGACTGACTCCAAGAGATTTTAATTCTGTCTGAGACATAACCACAATAAAAACTGAGCAGCTCCCTGGTCTGTAAATCTTTCAGTGTTGTAACTTTTTAATGTGTAGGGGAGAGAAAAGCCCTTTCAAAAGCCCTAACCCCAAAATCCCAACCTGAAGTACTAGTATTCCTGAGAGAAGCCAAAAGAATCTGTAGGGAAATTGCCTTTGGATCTCTTGTGCTACTGTTTGATGTGAATGGCAATATTCTCCCAATTACTGTGCTGCAATGGTGTTCTGAGAGCTTCAAGGGTTTTTATACCTGAGACTGGTTTTCCTCAAATCTTGAAAGGGAGACTTGTAGCCTACCTCTTGGAAGCACCCAAATGCACAGCTCCATGTGGACAAACACCTTAATGTTCTCCATTTCTTAGTCCTTGACTTTGAGAGGGTTTCAGGGTATCCTAAAAAGGAAGACCTGGGAAAAATCTTTATTTGGGAGAGAAATATAATGCTACCAGCCTTAGTAAGTGGAAATATAGTGCTCTTCTGAAAATAATGTGTAAGACAGAGAGGGAACAGGGGTGAGTGAAAGTTAACAGGCTGAGAAGGCTGGGAAGGGCAAGTGGGGACAGGACACTTTAAATTATTTGCTGCTTAACCATTATGTTAATCTGTGTGTCACAAATCCTCTTCAGATAGAATTTTAAGTGAAAACGTCTGAATAATATGTGTGCTTTCTTTCAAGAGGAGAAGCAGTCTCAGGAAAAAAAAAGTTGTTGGGTTTTTTGTCTGCTAGAAGTAGTTTATTTTCAAACTCTGAGGCCTGATGCCGTTCTTGTTTAAGCAGCTTTCACATTCATGAAAATGCTTTCATTGGCTCTAACAGCTTTGCTCCTGATTTGTACCCATGTCCAGCATTCCAGCCAAAAAACAGTAAAAAGATTTAGAGGGGAGGAGCAGGAGTAAACCCAGTGGTGAACAAAAATGTCCCCACAAGCTTCAGAGCTGGAGCTTAAAGCAGTGTAAAGCATATGTCACATCCCTTGCCCTGTAAGCCAGTGACCTCAGAAACTCCAGTTTATACACCTTCACCCTTCATTTGCTAAAAGGAAAGGGAAAAGATTGTCATGGTACATTAACATGAAGGCTATGCGTGCAAGAGGCTCAAGGGAGATTTATAACCTTGGAGCTTTCTTTACAAATAGTCCTTGAAATAGTGCTTTGGGAGGGGGAAGTCAAACTTTCCTCTAGCACCAGATGGAATAAGCAGCTTAGATTTTTTTTTTCTCCTCTTCTTGTGATCCAAGGAGAGTAGAGCTGGTCTTGACTGAGCTGCCTCACAGAGGCAGTGGTAATATTGATATTGATTTGTTCCAATGCATCCCTGGAGTATTTGCTTGGGGCAAGGGGGAATGTTGTCTCCTTAGCCCCTGTGAGGAGCACCTTTTACTAAAGATTACTGGGTGGGAGTGGATCTGTTCTGAAAAAACATGGTAGGGGATATTAGGAGCAAAGAAGAGACTCCTACTGCTCTTACTGCTTTTGGAACAAGCACATAATCTAGCCCAGTTCAGGCTGAATTGTGCACGTGTGCTGAAGCTCTGCCAGCACAGCTGGCAACACCACTTTTCAGCAACAGCCTGGTTATCAGTATGTGCTAACAAAGACCTTGTGCCCTGACTCCAGTGAATGATTAACTCTGTGTCTCTGGTGGCCATGTGGACCATATGCCTTCACAGGTTAGTGCTGCCTGCTCTGGGAGCAGAGTATTCATTTCCCTTACCTCTCCTGACTGTGCCTGAGATGTGACTCATGTCCTTTTGAGAAGGATTTTGCTACAGGTGGCATTGTTGAAGAGTGAGGTTTGCTCCAACATGCATGGGAGTCACCAAGAGGCACTGAGGCCTTCACATGTGGTGGACAAGTGTTATCAAGTGGAGAGCTGTGAGTGAATGACCCTCTATTTCAACAATGTGTTTTGTCACGGCAAATGATGTCACAGGTTGCACACAATCCCTCCTGCTTATGACTCTGAGTGGTTCCTGTACCCCCTTTGACAGACAAGGCTTCTCTGGAACCGGCTTACTGCTGGCAGAACTCTGGGGAGCATGTGATGCAGAGAGAGCACAACAACAACAACAACAACATGACTGCTATATTTGAGTCACACAGAAAAGGACATGCAGGACTTGAGGGATCACAGGAGCAGTAACATAATACACACCTCGGAAGTGATCTGCTTTCAGGGGGTGAGTAACTCTACTGGATATGGCACAGCAGAGGGGTCGGGAGGCTGCTGACATATATCTGCTTTCCTTCCCCAGTAGGCTTTCCTGTAATGACCAAACACCATTCAGAAAGCCTATGTAAAGCTGTGTCAGACTAGCAACACTTTCATGCTGTACCTGAAAATTATGCTTTGACTTCTAGTACCTTTGCACAGTAAATATTTGCATAATGTAAAGGAAAGTGGGGAGATCCCAGCCTAAAACCTTCCCTGCCCCTTCTTCTGCACATGATACTTTTTGGTGTAGCCACACATAGTCCTGCCCACTCCCCAGACGGCCATGCTCAGAGTACTCTAGAGACCATGGAAAGTGATTTCTGGTAGAAATCAGTGAACTGAAACTGGAATTCAGGTTAGCAACATTGTAGGACACATTTGTAAATAACACGTTTGTGTTATTTAAGTGACAAACAAGCTGTGTTTCGAATGCAGTGGCTTATAGTCTCCTTCAGCTGTGAAGATGCCCAGCTACGCAACTCCCAATTCACGTGAAGCCTCTCCTCTTCCACTGGGTGCTTGATCCTGGTTGTTCTCCCTATGCACCAATGTCTCTGCCACTTCTCCCATCTTCAGGCCAGCTGGTGGTCCACCAGTGTCACTGGAGGCTAGGGGGAACTAGACACAGCTGTAAGGATGAAATAACTTCCTTTTGTAATTGCAAAATGGCTTCCAAGAGTCTTCCCAGACTCTTTCTTTGGAAGTGAGAGTAGCCTGCCTGTCTCTGCACACCCAGCTGTGTGTTGCCAATGTGTTGATTGCACTGTGAAGGGCCCAGGCCCTGACATGTTCCATGCCTCCTACCTGCAGCTATTACCACCTACCAGCACCCCTATTTTCTGGGAAAGAGTTTCCCTGTGTGCACCGTGTCTTAAACATGGCAAAAGAGGCGCTTGCCCTTGTTCCCTTGCTCTCCCTATGGGGTTTAGAAGCCTAGGTTGGTTGTTAAAATCCTGAGCAACCCAGTAATGTGAGACTGCAGTATCAGAGGGCCAGGCTCCCAGCTCTGCCTCAACAAAGCAATGGGACCCATGTCTAGATTTTCTAGATGTCTAGATCTCTAGATTTTCAGCATGTGAGAACTCTTGTTGGCTACTCTGTATATTTAAGGACTGCAGGGAATGAGGGCCAAGGCCAGATCAAGACAAAAGGGTTATCTGTACTTTCCAGTATGATGGATAGTGTCCATTTCCCTTTCTGGGATGACAGTGTCATGCCTGTAGATGCATTAATGCTATCAACTTTTTGCTACCAGGCACAACAACTTGGAAACAGGTCTATTTTAACACTTACTGTGGAGGTAACATTCATCAGACAGTAAAACTTACTATGTGACTTCTGTAGAGGTCTGCAGAAGTGGCATAAGATGGAAGGACCTGGAGGGGATAACACTGCAGGCATGCACTGTCATGAGGTTTCTCAAGCTGAGAGCACCACACAGTGCACACATGGCTTTGGTGTTTTCACCTCCTGCTCTGACATCCTAGGTGTGTATGGAAACCACTGGAACTATGAGATCCCTTCTTTAAGTCCCTGTCTACTCTGGTCCCAGGTGCCTTCACTTCCTCATTTCTGTGATCTTTATCTCTGTGGGTACATTGTCACAGCCAGGACTTGGGGAGCATGTCCAAGGGGCTTTGTAGTGAAGGTGCAGCTACACTCAGGTCTGAGACATATCATCAGCCTGGCAGCCGGGGCAGCTCTAAACAGAAATCACTAAGCAGAAATTGCGTGGAAGGGACCAAGTGTTGGAGGCCTGGCTGCACATCACCATGCATTGATTGTGTTTTCTAAGGAAGGAATTTGAGTACTTCAGCTGATTCTCTGGAGCATCTCTATGATGAACAGGTGATTTCTGATGATCAGAAAGTGTTCAAATACTATGAAGAAGTTCAGGAAAAAGACATCAGATGACTTGGTCCCTGATGAAAGTTCTCTGCAGTATTTAATTTCATGGTGGCATGAATAGTTGTACAGGGCGGAGACTAGCATAACTTCTGTCAGTGGTGACCTTTGGCTATGCCTGGCTGTGTCAGGAAGGGCAGGTTTGTCCTGGACATCTGTCTAAAATCTATGTACTGCATGTTTCAAGGAGAAAGTGCGAGACAGATCACTTCTCTGGGTAACACACTGGCCATCACAGGGAGGACCAATGCTGTCTGCTTTCAACCCTTACGAGTCAGGCAGGGCAAGAGTTGAATTTACATTTTCTGGTTCTACTGTGGGAGTGTTGTGGGTGTCGCGAGGGCCATCAGCCTAGCACTTGGATACTGCATGTGGTGTAGGACACTTGCTCTTTGGGGCTCCTGTAGCTAGTATCACAGTTGCCTGCCACAGACAAATAGTTTTGATGAGGTTTTTTTCTGTCTTTAGAAGTTTTTCTGGTGCAGGATTTTTTAACTCCCATGGAGGTAAATAAGTAACTGGTAAAAAGTCCAGAATTCTTGGTGACAACCAGTTTTCGTGGACTAAGCTCTGGTAAGAGTTGTGATCATGAAGAAAAATGTGAAAACTTGATTCATAAAGTGCTAAAAAAACCTAGAAAACAAATTCCACCTGTATTTATTTTCTATTTGATATTTTCAGGTCTACTTCATGATTTCTCAGGAACCAGAATGATGGCACAGATATTTTTTGGTGCTGAGCTAAAGACTTCAGCACTGCTAGGCTGATGTTTGTCACACCCCAGCTACATCCCTGGCTGTAGCTGTAGCAGGCCCACATAGCCCCACAGACATGCTCCTCAACAGGCTGGCTGAAACTCCCCACTGAAAGAACAAGCCAGTTAAGCAGCTGTGACTTTGATTTCAAACACAGATCTCACTATTGGCTGATAGTGGAAAGTGCCTTTTGAACAGCTGTAACAGTTTCATGTGCTTAAGCAGTGGCTTAAGGGATCTTCCTTTCATAGGAGCAACACCTACAATGCAGCCAACTGCAAAATCTCACCATTCTAGCTGAGAGTCACACTTTGGTTTTCACAAGAAACTGCTGCACTGGCTGACCAAAAGCAAAATGCATAAATTATAACATTTATTTACAGCGGACAGATGAGTTTCTGTCTTTTTTTGCAACATCTGTGAATGATCAGGATCCTGTCTGATTGCTGGATAGCTAGCAAATCCAAGTTGAAACATCTGTGCATGAGATATGCATCATTGCTGATCCATCTGCAAAACACATCAGACATCAGTTGATTGATTTGAGCTTGATAGGGCTAGATAACCAAGCAGTAGGAAAAGAGAAACTATATGGCACAGTAAGAGTTGTTCCCCCTGCCCTTCCTTCTTTTCAACTCTATATAGTTCCACTGTTTATGTTTTTGCAGTTGTTTTTCTTACGTGGTGCAGTAATTGGGTTGAATATGGATAAAGGAATGAAAGCCCATATCTCAAAAATGTGGGAACACATCTGTTCTTGGCAAAAATAACTTTATCTGTGACAGCCATCACCAAAACCACAAATTAATATCACAAAATCTTCCAGAAACTGCTTTGGGATCTCAGTGGAAATACAGAGGGTAGCATTCAGATTCTGTTACAGGGATTTTAACATTTTTGGGTGTCTTCCCTTTTAGTTTTTAAATCAGGTTTATTCAAATGCAGTTGTGACACTGGAGATTGTTATTTAAAGCTGAAGTCTTATTTCCTGTCTTCCTAATCCCTGATTGCATTTAGACTGGTCACCACCATTCCTCATTACTTCATACTGCCCGCTTCCTATAGCACATAGACCTGCAGTTCTTGCTCTTCTGTCTGCTTCTTTATCAACTTCTGGAAGTGCAGACATGTATGATGATGATTAAGAGTTAATCATCATCATACATGTCTGCACTTCCAGAAGTTGATAAAGAAGCAGACTCTCATTTTTAGTTTTTTTAATGTGGTGTGCAGGGGGATGTGGCCTGGTTTATGACTGCATCTGTTGCAGCAAATACAATATCCCTCAGTGCTGCAAAATCAGCCTAAACCTGGGGCTTGTATTCCCCTTCCAGCAATTAGTGAAGGATTCAGCAATTATCACTTAAGTAGCAGGGCTCCAAACAGTGCCTGAGAGGAAAAAATGAAAATCTGTCTCACTTAGCCCTACATTGCACCGTCATGGGAAGTGATAGCAGCACGTAGCTGTGAGGTTTGCAGGGAGATGTGACCACCCAGACATGATACAGGCAGCAGGTACAGAGTCAGAAAGTGACTCCTTTTTACAGACATCTTTCTGATTCTAACTGCTGTTGATGTGCCACATCTGGATAGCCAGCAACCGAATTCTGTCCTGAGATCATGTCATGCTCTAGTTTTTTTATGCTGCTCTGAGAGCAATGAGTGTAGAATGTCTCTGTGCAGGCAGCACTGGTAAAACCCTATTTCTGAGACAGGCAGAGATGAAGGCTTGCTTAGCAGCCTTGTGGGACTCTGTGACTATTATAGCTGACAGAAGGGATCTGCCACACAGTTTAAAATCACAGCCATCAGCCAGCCTGTTAAATGATCTTCCCTCTGCCATTCAAGGGTAGCTTGTTAGGACAGTAGTTCAAACTTCCCAGTTTGATGTGATGCCTGGGTAAGTGCTTTGCAGACTGTATTTTATTCCTGGTAGGAGCAGAGCAGTCACTGAGCAGCTGACTGGCCTAGCAGAAGAATCCCCTCTTCTGTAGGCATCCCCTGTGTGAGATTACAGATGTCTACATGAGAAAGGTGATCTTCTCCTTGAAGGCTGTGGCTTGGGTGTTCTTCATGAGCTGTTCTATTTGTACCATGCCATCTAGAGGAAAGGTCTTTCTGCCTCAAAAGAAACCAGCAGAAAATCACAAATGGGGAGAAAAGCATGGATCTCATAACTGTGTAAATACCTGAAAAAGTTTGAAGATATGTTTCAGCTATTCTATTTTCAGTGATGCTGGGTAATGGGACCAGAGGAAATGGGCAAAAATTGAAGCACAAGACGTTTTCTCTGAACACCAGGAAACATTTTTTTACTGTGAGGGTGACCAAGCAATGGTGCAGATTGACCAGAGAGGTGGTAGATCTCTGTCCTTGAGATATTCAAAAGTCAACTGGACTCAGTCCTGAGCAACTGGCTCTAAGTGGCTTTGCTGGACTTTGGGAGTGATTCTGTGACAGTGAGTCAGGGTATCTCTTCAGACCAGTCTAATGTGAGCATGGTCTTCACCCAGGTGATGGGAGCCCACCTGGGAGTCACCAGGTAATGAGAGCTCACTGGCACATGGCAGTGAAATGCCTTAGCCATGATCATCTGTTAGTAGCAGTGCTTTGTGGTAAATCCCATGGACCTGGCTAAGGCCCCATGGGAGGAGAATTGAACAATAAGAACTGCTGAGACAGCAACATAAGTTCCTGTCTCCCTGACCCCCGCCCCAAAGCTTATCTCTGTAACCCTATAGGCTATGTTACTTAACCCTTACTATTGGTCAAGTTTGGATTCCCCTTAACTCCATAAAAGGGGCCTACTTTAGCCCATTCAACAGAAGAAGAGCTGTCCATGGGACCCTTCACAGACTTCCCCAATAAACATCGCTGTGGAACTGCCAGGACCTCTCCTTCTCCTCTCTCGCATCTGCTGCAGCCTCAGCCAAGGGCACCCTACCTAGCAAGCAAGAGCTGAGATCCTAAGAGAGCTTGCAATCACTAAAGGGCTGATAATCACCCAGCTTGCTAAGGGGGTTAGCCCGCGGCGTTGGCCTCAAGCTAGCCTAGATTCTGGGCACCTCGTCTCCCTGAGGACTGGGCTCCCAGGCTATCCTGCACTGCTTGATACTAAGGCCAGAATAGAGGCTTTATTAGTGCTTCCTCTTGTGCAGCTTCTCTCTGTTGCAGACACAGAAGTACATTAACAAGGACCCACATTTCACAACCATGGGAAAATGGGCTCCGGAAAGTTGATATGGGGTTGTTTAGGTGTAAGACAGCTCCAGAGGCCAATGCACTAGGCAATACCAATTAGTGTGTGAGGTGGTTACACAGTGTTGTCCTAGGGAATAAAACAAGCAATGCATTCCAGCTTTTTCTCCTACAAAAAGTCTGTGACATTCCCTTTTGCTTCTGTCCTTTATGCCCAGGGGCAATTTAACTGGTAACTGACAAAAGTGAGTTTGCTGCAAGTGTGCCCTGCTCAGATCTAATAAATCACATAAAAGTAGAAGAGGAACAGAACTGGAAGTGTCTCTGAATAATCAGCAGATGCAAAACATTTTACGATCTACTAAACTTGAAACACAGGCAAAGATTTGGTCAGTTTTGTTTCAGAACTAAGTAATTCTGTGGTATAAATTAAAATAAAAGCCAGCAAGAACATTTTTCTTCCACTGTGTGGGGGAAATATGCTCCAGATGCTTGCAGTCCATTGGTAACAAGCAGCAGTGTCATGGACTTGATAGATTTTGAAATTATGCCTCTAACTGATCTTAAGAAAAAATAATAGACTGGCTAGGAAGAAATAATAAATGGAATGCTGTAACACAGACCTCAGAGATGCCTCTTACTGTGCTTCTTTTCGGGCAATTTTCAGAGACAAGACCCAAAACCAGCCCTAATGTTGACTGATGTGTTCTCTGAAGGTACTGGTAGATATATTGAAAATTTTCCAGTGACTGCCTGGTCTAAGACCTAAACCATGGTTCTGAGCATGCAGCACTGGAAATGCAGAAGAGCAACATTACTGCTGAGATAGTTTGCTGTCTGTGGAAATCAGCCTTGACTCTGAGAGTTTTTGGGATCTTTGCCACAGCAATAATCTTCTCTTGAGGAAGAACACAGGCACTGAGAAAAACATAGCTAAGCATTTAAAACATGACGCTTCTGAAGCTGATACAAAAGTCTTTTTTGTCTCAGAGGACCAGCTATGTGAGATATCAATGCCATTTTGCAGGGGGTTTTGCCCTTCTGTTATTACGGCAGATTTAGTTTTGGAATTCTGGTGCCAAGATCAACCTAGCCTGTGCATAATCAGTGGCATAATAAGACACTGGGACCTATGTTCTTACTTGTTCTGACTTACAGAGTACCTTTTATATAACTGTGTTCAGAGTTAGCAGAGGTTTTATGGCTAGAAGACAAGCAAATGTGCTCATGGATTGGTGTGGTGACTTTGAAGAAAAGCCCTCTTACTGCTCAGCATACTACTGCACATGGATGTCCCATTTTCAAGTGGCTTCTGTGGCAATTGATGTCTGCTGAACTCATCTGTGCTGTTCACACTAGCAAAGGTGCAGCCACAGTTTTTTGTGAGATTGAAAACTTTTTCTTATTATAGATATCACGTATAACTATATATTAGAGTTATAGAGTTATGGTTATCTAATCAGCCTTTTTTTTCTATTAAAAATGTATTTTCTAAACTCTTGGTTTTGCTTACACCAGTAGTAGATAATGACTGTGACAGTGCTGGTTGCCACAGATGTATCAAGATGTTTGACTACAATGCTTCCCTTTGGGACGCTTTTCATCTTCACTCAGAATGGTCCAGGACCATGTCCACTACAAGTCCCTGCCCCCTGCATATTTGCTGCCTGCCCCCTGCATGTTGCTGCCCTAGAGAATTGTGCAACCCTACCAGCCATTGAACTAGCTTTGTTAGCTCAGCACAACACTATGTGTTTATTTGACATTCATCCCACCGTCTATCAAGGAACTTTGACCCCTGTATACTTCCAAGCAAACTTGAACACCTGGCTGTCAAACTGTATTCCTCAAATTTTCTGAAATACAAACTGTAAAAATATGAGCTTTTCTTTCACAGGGTGTCTTCTACTGGTTTGAGTGAGGGGACCAATCTCAAAAGTTATACTCTTCTGGGACAGCAGAGAGACTCTTCTGACACAGCAGGCAGTTTGCAAATATGAATTCTCCCAGCATTTCCATATAGGCAACAAGATCTGCCTATGGAGGTGTGTGAGAACAGACAGGCAGGAAAAGTTATTGTGAAAATGTTTCTGGAGGCCAGACCCTGTTCTGGAGTGACAAACACTGCCTTAAAATTAGACAACAAGTGGCAAACGCACACTAGGTCTCCATCCCTCCATTGCAAATTTTCTTGAAGGATGTTGCAGTGTGTTTTGTTAAGTTATTAGGTTGGTTTGTTCCAATCCCCTTCTGTCTGAAAATGGTTCTGCCCCAGTTCTCCCTTCCCGCCTTTGGAGCTGTCTGTCTTCCTGGCTCCACCTCAGCCAACAATGAATCCCCTAAACTCCGCCCTGGTTTCCCTGGAAACCCCTGTATCTTTTCTTCTGATCCCTCCCCGGTACCCCGCCAATCACTCTCACTCCCCACCCTTACTGCTAGAATGTTCCAGCAGGGGAGTTCGATGGTTGGCTGAGGAACCGGGGCCCCCTCCCCAGAACGTTTCCTGTTGGTGTTGCCCACGTGTCAATCCCTTGGACCCCACTCCCCACTGCACCCCCATTGGCCCAATGCCTGGCACCTCCCTTGTTCTCCCTACCCCTTAAAAACCTGCTGTCATCCCCTCCCCCCTGTCTTCTCCTGTCGGTCCCTCTGGGATTCCTTAAAGCTCGGATTAAGCCACAGTTGGAGTCCGCCTTCTTCTTTCTGCTGGTTGCAGCCTTTACTAGACTGCGTCCTGCACAAGGTGTGCCTACAGCCGCAAGCTGGGCACTGCCTTAGGCGCTATCCCGAAGCCAGCTATCGGGAGAAGTGCCCCCTCGTGCTGGGAGCTAGCCGGACGCTGACAATTCAGTTGCACTGCTGCAGAAGGGAATCAGAGCAATCTCATAGAAATCTGCTGGAGTCTTGTCAATAAACTGACCTCTTGGTATGTGCTGGTAGGCAAAAAGGGTGCATTAAAGCCAGAAGGATTTGAATCCCAGGCAAGGAGTGACAAGTTTTCATTGTGTGTCCAGGAGTGATGGGGAGAATCCCAGGAAGTCAGGTGTAAATGATCTTGTTTCCTCCACTGGGGTCTAGCCAAGTATTTAACACCTTTGTTTGCTTAGGAGAGGGCCTGCAGAGCTTTTAGTGTCTGTAAGGGCCCCCACACTGGTGCTGTCTCATGCAAATGTGCTGAAAGAGCGCTTCTGAGCAAGTGTCATGAATCAACACTGGCCCAGGCTCTCCAGGAAAAAAATAGTCCATCCTTCAGTCTTTACTGGGGGTCTCTCTGTAATTTATGGATGTCTGGAGGCATACTTTTTGAGGAAGTGCAATCTCCTCCTTCCGTTTAGGGTTACAGCCTGAAAGCCATTTTTAGAACTGACAGGGACATGTCCTGTGCCAGCACAGGAAGAAAGTGTCCTGGTACATTGCATCTCATCATGGTCTCCACTATAGGCATATTAGCTGGTCCTGATGAGCAACTGGAGGGAGTGTTCTTCCAGGATGACATTTTGCACAGCACAGAATTGTTACCACAGAGGTCTATTCTTTGAGTGATGATGATTTTTTAAAGTGATTATCTTAGGTGGAAAGGCTGGTTTGATGTAAGCTTACTGTAAGGAAAATCCCTTTTATATTTCACCATACCATAACTGATGTTCTGGTATCCACTTCCATTCATTCAGCCATTTATTAATTTATCAGCAGCTAAGCCCTATCATCCCATAGTCACTTCAGGAGTCCCCATGCCTGGGACTGGTGATTTTGCCTGTGTCCAAGACACTGAGCCCAAAATCACAAGCCAAGTCTGAAGTGTCATTCTGGCAGAAATGCCAAGCAGAATGAAGGAGCAAGAGGTTGGGGAAAAGAAATCCCTACTAGCAGAGCACCTTGAGGATGTGCTAAGTGCAAACAGGCAGACAACTTCTCCTTTCCTAGGCAAGGCCAGGAAAGCAATCTTGTGGGTGATGCAAAAGATAAAAAGGCAATGCAAAGACTGGATGAGCAGCAGATGCAGCAAGGCTGCTGAGCTGGTGTGCAGAGTGTTCTGGGGGTAAAATGGGTGGTGAACAAAGCCAAGCTCTGGCACCACAGGTTTTGTGACAGGAAGAAAAATTCTTGTGCCCTAGTCCCAAAATACAGAATGACTTTGTTGGGCTCTTTCCTCTTTCCTCACCAGAGGAAACAAAGATTCTGCCAGAATGCATTTGTCTGAATTCTCATCCAGGCAAAAGGCATATACAGGCTGGAGCAGGGAGCCACCTGAGCTGGTTTCCTACTCCAGCCTGTACATAGCTTTTAGAAGTAGTAGCAGTAGTACTAATGAAAATTTTGTTCTAGTAATACTAGTAATGAAAATTTTGTTCCATTTTAACAATTAATTCACTGTTAAACATTTTGAGAAACAACACTACATCTCCGTGCCTTAACTTCCACATCTATCCATTCTTCTGGCCTGACAGTGACCAGGATATATATATCTTATAGGATATATCTTATAGGATATATCCTATAAGACTTGGTATTCATCTGACAAAGCTTTAATAAATTTTTAGACAGGAAATGCTATTGTCTTTGATGCCACTTCTCCCCCAGATTTTCATAACTTTAGGACACAGTCTCTGTATTGTTGATGTTAAAGCATTTTCTGTCCACTTCAGTTGTTTGACTGCCACTCCATCTCACTGCTGCATCTGTGCAGAGACCAACTGACACATCTAGATACTGATTTTTCTTGGTTTATTGTCCTATTGCTTGATAATAGAAAGAGGCACAATCAAGAAGACAGCAGAGGAAAGAAACATTCTAACATTCTTCAACTGGATTTAAAAGTGTTAAATAGGATCAAGAAGTTAGATTACAGAAAAAAATAGGGCCTCCCTTATTTCTTGTAGTAGAACTAGTCACAGTTGTTTCCTGTGCTGAACCTAGATGATTTTATTTGGGCATATGGTCCTCTTGACTTCTATGCAGAGCTGTGAGAGCTGGTTTGCAATGGCACTGGATGCTTGGCACCAGTCTGCACTCTCTGTGTGGAGTCTAGACGTTGCCCTGCCATTGGGCTGTGATGTTGGCAGCTGTTGAGCAGAAGGACCCAAAGGCAGATGGTTCATAATATCTAACAGGTATTGAGGCCTGAAGCTCTTCACAGCGGAGAGAATCTCTAGAAGATGGGTAAGGGGAAAGAGAGCATCCTAGGAAATGTACCGTGCTATGCTTTAGGACGAATCCATAGAAATCATAATGCCATCTTCTGGTCAGAATGTCTTCGTGGACCAGAAGAAGAGGAGAAGAAAACAACAATACATCCCAAATCCCTTTATCTGCAGAGAAAAAAGATTGGAGTCAATGTTGAGTGCTGCTCAAAACCCTGTCTGCACAGTATCTGGCACAGATCCCATCTGTGAATGGGTGTGCACTTGGGCTGCAATCCTGTGCAGTCTGGGCTGGGAAAGCAGCCCTGGTCCTTTGTGTGCAGATTCAAGAAAGAAACTGAGATGAGCCTATGAGCTTCTGTTACTGATAAAAGCTAACCCCCTGGCCTCAGGAGAACAAAGGTGTAGCAGCTGGCTTGTCTGCTTCTCAGGTGTGGAGATGAAGTGACCTGAGAGATTCATAGAAGTCCTGTTTTAGATCTTGCATTTTCACTAGAAAATTCAAGATCCAAAGCAGGACTTCTAGTGAAAACTCAGGCTTAGGTGTCACTGTCTGTCTGAAGAAAGGCTACAGGCCTCATGAAATGTCAAAGCTAATTCTAGCAAATGCCTCTAAAGCTTAAAAAATGAGGTCTTGGTTTAAAATAGTTGCAGATAGTCACAGTAAGTAGGAGTGCTGTCCACCACCAGAAGGAAATAAGCAGGATGAAGTAGCTTCTGTGCATGTGCCCGAATCAGGGAAGAATGGGTTGTCTTGCTAATGGTTTGGCAGATATGGCTCAGTACCAGGTCTTTAATCTTCACATGGTGAGGAGATATCCTTAGGAAAGAACTACCCTCCTAAATGTTTTTACATGTATTCATTATTAAACACACAGACCAGTGGAGTGTTCCATTTCCTTGATTGTTCTGCTTTGGGTTTGTTTTCTGCGCAACAGAGCATTTAACCAGATTTCAGCCTCGAGTGGAGATCTGGTTCAGCTGTGGTACTGTCCATCTGCTTCAAGTTGAGTGTGCTTCCAAGAACTCTCTTGGTCTGGATGAACATGGTCCTGCTTCTTTCATGTCCCTGGCAACTCAATCACTTGAAAGACACCACAATGATGAAAATAATTTGTTTTATGTCATCATAGTGGGTGCAGAGGAGGTAATTTGGCCTGTTTGTGTAGCACATCTTTAACACAGGATTTAGGGAGTAATCCTGTGGTTACTGAAATCCTGGACAGAGCTGTCAGTGAAGAGAGTGAAAATCAGATCCAGACTGGCTAAAAAAGTTACACAGCATTTCCAGCAAAAATGTTCATCGTGCCTGATAAAAGTTTGGACAATGTTTCAGCTCTTCAAGATCACCTGCTTGGCAAAGTGAGATGCAACAGCTGTGGCTAAAGGCAGATATTAGTCCCCTTCCCATCCAAAAATGCTGTTTCAGCAAATAAATTCAGCATTTAGAATTGTCAGGCTAGAGTTGTGCCATTTCTTGGAATAAGTAGAAAGCACATTTATTGGCTTTTTAAAATTTATCTTCTTTAATCCTGAGGAAGAAGTGCAGGCATTTTCTTCAATATTTAGTGAGGAGAAAGAAAATTTCCAATTGACAGAAAGCAAAGCAAGTGCTGACTAAAAGAAAATTACCCATGAAAGTAGACCTAGAATAAAAACTTAATTTCAGCTCTGCTACACTTGATGGGCAGACAAGAAATAAGAATTTTTACAGTCAAGTAAAGGATAATCACTGACAGGCTCATATCCAGCTATGTGGTCTTGTGAAAGAACTCAAGGCTAATCCAGAATTCCATGAAACTTTCTCAGTATGCTGTTTCTTTAATTTTCCTGGGACATTTTGCAGTCAGTGAAGCAAACTGTCTATGTAACTCTTCACAAGACCTGAGCTTTAAATGCTTTGAGGTAGGGATGGCCATTAGCTGTGCAAGCCTGCATAGCAAATAACCCAGCAGGATAAGCAGCGCCTTGCTACTGAGCAAGGACAGATTCAAGTGCTTCTCAGAAGGCAGGTCTGAAAGGGTTGGAAAATACATGGCAACTCTGGTGCCACAAATGACTGATCTGACCTTCACAACCCCAAAGAAAAATTCCACCCCACTGAAGTCAGTATCCTGAAAAACACCAAAAATGTTTTCCCTTGTGCTGGATCTGCACTCCCATGATGCACTCTGTGGCTCTCACTGCCTCAGTAAATGCAAGCAGCTTTCACAGTGTATTTATATGATTAAAAAAAAAAAAAAAGACACCTTACATACTGATAAGACAACATTTTGTAACAGGTTACTGTTGCTTACATATTGTCTTCAACTCTGACATGCTTGCTCATATTTTTAGAGCAAGTTACAAAACCAGAGAGAAAATAAGTCTTATCTCTTGGAAAATCCCGCTCTGCTTTGTAGAAGATCTTTAATTACATTTGCTAAAAAATGAGGATATATTTTCTCCCCAAAAGATATCCTGATTTTAATGGATAAACTGAATTTGCCACATATCTAAGTGATTTAAATTTCCTTCAGTTGTTCCAAAGCAAAGCTGTCCTGATATTTTCTACAAGACGTCAGAAATATACCTACGTGAACTAAAGATTTTACAAATTTTGGAGCCTTCTGGAGAGTCCCAGTATTTCCAGCTGCTTCCTAGATGGATGCTTATGTGCATAGCACTAGGGTTTGCTGGAGTTTTCAGGACTGATTTCTCTTGCATCTTCCCCAGCCCAGCAAAGGGCTTGAGAAGGGAGTGCAAAGAGAAGAGGTGCTGCACCCCTCCTTTCCAAGGTCTAAGCAGCTGTTTTTCTGCCAGAAGGGCTGAGGGCTCTATATGGGCTAGCAGTGGGGCTAGAGTTTCCACAAAGAGACAGGGACTAAAGCCCTATTTACGGAATTTAATAAAATCATGCATTAATCACATTCATTTTTTCCAATCCTTTGCATTTTTCCTTCCAACATTATGAAATACTGACTTACGCTACTTTTTACTATTTTGTTAGCACTTCATTCTCACATTTTAAATAGTTTGGGGTTTTATTGCACTCTTATAAAAATACTTTCAGATTGGGGAAAGCGGTTTGTAAACTGTCATTTAACATCTTCCAGCCTGGCTTCAAATGATCCTCTCCTTTATTTCAAGAGTGCTGGGGTCTAGCACAATTCAGAGCTCCCTGTTATGGTCATGTACTTTCTCTTCACTTCCTTTCAATGTTGAAGAGATTTATTTTTGTTTAGTTTTTTATCTCCATTCAAACTGAGATTACTATTATTAAGATGCATTTGGAGAGCAGAATTCTACTCTTTCCTGTTTATTTTTGGCTTTTAGCTAACTATGCTTGATAATTACATGTAACCACTTCACTTTGTAATATATTCCCCATATTTCCCTTCCAGCTGACCTAACACTTTCATACAGTAACATACTACAAAGTTCACTAACCCTTTTTTATCTGGAGGCATAATTGGGATTCTGTGTTCATGAACCTCTGAAGTCCACATCAATCCTTCTAAGCAAACTTCCTTTCAAATGCAGATAGAGTACTTTTTCTCAACTCCATGAAAAAAGCTCCTTTGCTCCTTTTATATGTGCTTTATGATATGTTTCATAATTTTAAATGGTGAGAAATACTCATGCTTAAAATTCATGGTCTTTAAAATCAGTTTTGCATTCATGTTCAACAGTGGGTGAATCAGAGCTGACCTGCCTGTTAAAGGACTGTGAATATAATTCTGTCCTGAATCCTGTGCAAACCTCTTTTGTGGCAGCTTCTTTCACTCAAGGTTTACTGTGTTTGGCTGTATGGGGTGGCTTTCTTCCCCGCTGCAGGTTAATGTTAGGCAATAAAGGCACATGCATAACCGGGAGGTCTCTTAGGCATGTGTGTCACATGTACACATGGATGCATGCCATCCCAATTAGCACGTGCAGGAGTTTTGGACTGTGATGCTCTGCAGATCTGTCACCAGTAACACCCACTTGAGGAGACTTGTGCCTCTGACAGCCTCTCAGCCATTTCCACATAAATGCTCTTGTGGCTTGGGAAACTAACTGAAGTTAGGCATCAGCTGAGGTACAAAAAAAAAAAAAAAAAAAGAGAAAGACGTAGTCTGTTTTTGCACACAGCCCAGGTGATCTCCTGGCCTCACCTAGCAAGCATAGATAAAGCTTGGGATGTGAGCCTGAGGAACTGTTTTTGCATGCCAGCTGCTTCAACTAGCTGCTCAAACTGTGCTGCTGTAGCAGACACAGCTCCTCCAATTACCTCGAATTAAGAACCATCTAGTGACAACTCAGGGCACAGACACTCTGTGGTCTAAGGCCCTGATCCAGAAAAGCATTTAAATGCGTGCTTGTTTACCCTTTCTGTACAATGTTCATAAGCACATGCTTAGATGTAAGGACATTTTGAAGGCCTATTGAAATAATTTTGCAAGGGACTGGGATAAACAAATCCAATTTCTCCAGAAAGAAATTTGTTAAATAAAAATGCTGTGTTTATCTCTTAGATTTCTGCTAATAGAGTAGGGTGTGGCTTTCTACTGAAATGTCACAGTGCAAGTAAAAATTACTTTGGAAGTCTCTTTAAAACACTGCCTTTGTCTTTTCTCATTCCCTATTTTTCATTAGCAATTCACCACAAAGAATGCATTTCCCACCAATTCAAAAATAAGGCCAAGCAGCATGTTAATCTGCATTGCCTGCAATTGCCATGTACTGTATTTCAGAAAGCACTGTTACAAATTTTGCTACTTTAAAACAAAAAGCAAACAAAATGGTCACACAGACGATACCTAATTGGTTTGCCAGCACATCTCTCTGCCATGAAAAATTTATTCTCTCTAGATTGATCAAGGTATTGTATGAATGCTTGACTATCAGTGACTGGTGGGAAAACTCACTATTTGATGCTCCAGTGTTGAATCACGGTTCTTTTTTTGGAGGGCAGATAAAGAAAGAGGTACCACCTGCACTTCTTGCTCTGATTGTTACAGGAGTACCTTAATGGCTGGCAAAATGCTAGTTGTATTTTTCCCTGCTGAATGAAAAAAAAAGTAATAATTAAAATATCCTCAGTCATATAATGCTCTTTGCTCTAAATGGTTGGCATGACCTAACAAAAGAAGATGCACTTCATGTATTACTTCAGAAAAATTTGCCTCATCAAAATCCACAAGATTCAGATATATAACAATGCACATAAAAGAAGGAAAAACAATTAAGGGTTTTGGCTCTGCCTACTTTCTTCTGGAGGCAGTTAATTTGCACCAAAAAAAACAGACAAAAGTAAAGAATGGTGCCTTTTCTTTCTTTGATCTGATGGGAAATTTGCCATTGATTCTAAACCAGAATTTTACCTTGGGACAGATATCTGGATCTCGGGGGTAGAAAAAGATGTGTTTAGAAGTAAGAACATAGGAAAGCTAAAGACACAGTGACTATCAGAATCTGCAAACAGCCAGAAATGCTTTCTTGTGTTGCTTTGTGCATTGTATTTTCACATACACACTTTGGAAGGAAGGGTCCACATTAATAAAGAAATTATAGTAGTCTTTTAAGACCATCTTTATTTACTCTGTATACTAAGCCCAAAGGTAGGTCAGGACCACCAGCAACTAAAAAAATACAAACCAAAAAACCTAATCAGAAGAAAGCCCCTCAGGACAGTGAGCATAATGGTCACTACTAAGGTAGAAATTGTAAAAATTACTGGATAGTATATATGACTAATATATTAATATAATATATATTGCTAATATAATAGCATATATTACTAATATAATTAGTATTATATTACTAATAGAATTATACTGTAATATATATTACACTTATATATAATTAATATAATTATATATAATTATGCTGACAAAATATGGAAAAATTCATCATAGAGAATGAGCTGCATAAAAGTAATACCTTATTCTTCTACTTAAACAAAAAGGTACTGCTTTGTAGACTGACATGCCTTTTACCTTTCATTTGTGCTCTATTGTCTTGTTATTCAAGGCTTCAATAGATCTTGGCTTTGTTGTTGGGAAGTATTTAATTAAAACGAGTAAGAATGAGCAAGAAGGATTGTTCCATACAATAATGCCACACACCTTAATGAGCCACAGATTGTTAGGATTTTAACTTTAAAGGTTTACCCAGTTTAAGCCTTAAAAGTGGTAACAGTTTTGCTATATATTAATTATTTACCCATGCTGTAATAAAATTATCAGGAGACTACTGAATATTTTGAGCACTATGAAAGCTCATTCTTTTAATTTGCACGGGATTAAAACCTGGTGCATTTCTGGCTTTTCTCAATATTTTTAAGACTGTATTAGCAGCAAGGTGTACTTTTGTGAAGATTTAAGCACTAGCCTCCTCGGCTGGGACAGCTGAATTTCACTGTTAGAGACTGATAAATTCTTCAGCGTATTTTTGATCATGTAAGGATCACACTTGGAGCACGGTACTAATAATACCAAGGTCACAGGCTTGATCCCTGTATAGGCCATTCACGGAAAAATTGGAATGTTCTGAATATTACATATACATATATATATATATATATATATATACAGAATATACTGGTGATGCTGTGAACACTGCTTATGAGAGCACACTGGACGCACAACTTTGGAATGGCCGCCCATGAAACAAGAATGAGTGAAAATAATTCAAGCCAATGGGCAATATAGAAGCTTGTGAAGAATCACAATATTCCATTTTACATTCTCCTAAAGAGAGCAGTAGGAAGGGCAGGGACACAGGCGGGCTGGCCCAGGGCGGACAGAGCCGCGGTGCTGCGTTCCCTGCGGGCCCGGGCGCGGCGCGCTCGCCGCGGGCTGCGGGACGGGGGCGCGGCCGCCCCGGCCCCTCGGGGCCCGGAGAGGTCCCAGCGTGGCACTGCCCGGCCGGAGGCTGCTGCGGGACCCCCCCGCTGCCGCCCCACCGCCCGCCTCCGCTGCGACGGGCCCCGCGCCCTCCCCTTCCTCCCCCCGCCCCGCAGGGGACCTTTTAAGAGGAGGGGGCAGAGGCTGGAGGGCTTGGCCGGGGGACGGGGCTGCTCCTGCGGGAGCTCTGGGATTTAATCGGACGGCCAAAACCGAAAACGTCCAAAAAAAAAAAAAAAAAGAAAAGAAAGAAAAGAAAGAAAGAAAAGAAATAAATAAAACAGGAGGTGTGGAAGCACGGAAAGGTGGGGGGACAAAACAGGAACCTCAGGGGGACGCGGTCCGCAGGCTGCGCGCAGCGCGGGGATGGTGCGCCCCGGCGGGCTGTGCCGCCCGCTGCTGCTGCTACTGCTGCTGCTGCTGCTGCTGCTGCAGGGCTCCCTCCTCCTGCTGGCCACAGCCCCGCACGGCCGCGCCGCCGCCTGCCCGCTCCGCAGAAAGGTAAGCGCCCCGCGGTGCCCTCCTGACTCGGGGTGCCCTCCTGCCCGGGGGCGCCGCCGTCCGCCCGGCCCCGGCCCGCCCCGGCGGCGCGGGAGAGGCGGGTTTGCTCCCCTCGGGGTGCGGTGATGGAACGGGTTGGCGTGCGGGCCCCCGGCCGAGGCGGAGTCCCCTCTGTCCGGCGGGCGCGCTGCGCCCAGCCCGGGCGGCAAGCGCTCGGCAGCGGCTCTGCGGCTTGGCGGGACTGCGAGACAGGGTGCTGGGACCGTGCATGGGGGAGGAGGAGCCTGGGGAGAGCCCCAGTGGGATCTTCTGCCTGCAGTGAGTAGGACGAGCTGCGCTGCTCGCCCTAAGACAGAGTGCCCGGGAGTGACTTGCTAACACCATCCCGCGCAGGGTTACCGCCTAGTCCCACTTCAGAACGCCGAGCGTGCTGGAACAGGTTCGGACCAGCAAATGGCCGTTTGGCGTGAAAACGCGGCCACACGTTATGTTAGGTTTTGTTTGTCTCCTAAACTTAGCAGCTTGACTGCAGTAGCAAGGAGTAGCATGCGCTGACTTAGCTCCAGTGGATAGTTAGCGCAGCAGAGGATCCCTGCTGCAAGTTAGGGCTGATGTTACAGCTGCTATAAAGCTGGTGCAGACGATGTCTGTCATTTCCATGAAAGATCAGAAAAAGTCATTCTTATTGAAGCTTGAAACTTCTGATACAAAAGTACCAAAAATCTTGTACAAAAAGCCTTCTTGAACTTACTTTGTGTTAACAGGCCATCTGTGCTGTCTGTTGGCATCTCCTTGGGCCTGACGTAATTGTGGGATATGTGTACGGCCACTTCACCTTCCCTCCCAGGCAGCTTTTAAGGAAACTGGAAGCCCTTAGAAGTAGGCTGGGGAGGTGCCAAGGCCACAGCAGGCTCACTGCAGGGTAGGCGTGTAAAAGTTTTGCATCTGAAGGAGGTCTGCTCTGTGACTTTACTCCGCTCTCTCACCTGGTCCTGCTTCTACAGGTAGCCCTTGTTCTTGGGGGCCTTCCTGCCTCTGTGAGCATGCTGGTTCCCCAGAGTATCTTCTCCTAGGATTTAGGGGATTATGGAATCAGCCATATGCCAAGCTACATGTGCTTTGCTGGAGGTGTCTGCCTGAGCTTGAGTTAAACAGAGCCTGGCCCTACCTTGTGGGATGGTGTCTTTACAATTGGCTTGGAACCAGTTTGTCAACTGGATTTGTAGGTGGCCAGCTGTGACACTGCCATAAAGCCAGGTCAACCCTTTGGAGTGGGTACCCCCTTCTCCTTGAGGGCATGAGGTGTTAAAGATGTGGGCCGGTATGAAACTACTACAAGGAGCTAGTGAGAGCAAGTACAAAGAGGACAGCTCCTGAGCAGAAGTCGTGGGAATGGATAACTTAACAGATTGGGTGGGACATGCAGGAAGCTTTTTTCAGAAACAATTGACTGGACTTCTGCCAGTTGCTAGCAAGACTGGAGGTGAAATGTGTTAATGGTAGGTAATTATCTGCTGATTACGCTGTCATTAAAATGTGAGACCACCTGTAGTTCTGGAATAGGCAGGCCGTTTCCGAGGGTCATTTAGGACAGTGGTAATAACCACACTGTCTAGGAATGGCAGTGTCTGCCTTTTTTACAAAACTGTTGAGTTTATCCTTATGAATATTTACATGAACTCCTTAGGGAAAATATACTGTCTTGTTCCTGCATCACCACGGAGGGGTTTTTAATTTACTTTAGTTTTTTATAGGATTCCTTTTCTCACCTCTCTTAGACAGGTCTAACTTCGTTCTTTTTGTTAGGTTGCCTCAGTCTCTGCCATAAGAGTTGTGTGTTGTTGCCTGAAAAGCTTCTATTTTAAGGAACGAACCTACAGTATTTCAGAAGGTTTCTCATCATGACTCAAAATTATAGTTAGATCTACAACCAATAATGTGCCTAATCGTCCTCCCCCCACTCAAAAAAAAAAAAAATTGAAAAAAAACCATTGAAAACAATTAATTTAAAATAAAGTATGCTGGAATCTTTTTGGGTTGTATCCATATACTAAGTAATGTGGTCTGGTACTGCTTTCTTTTGCTTAGCATTGGAGTGTATTGGAAAAATCAAAGCCAGAAATCACAGATTAATTGTGGAATACTTGTAGTTGTAGTTGGTTAGCATTTTATGATGTCTTGTTCCTGACAGAGGGCCAATTAATTTATATGGCTGCTTTTCCCCATATATGCCCTTCAGCAGAACAAGTCATATGTCTGTTCTTAACCTGTGGCTTTTTAGTTAAAAACTTTATTTTTCATTCCTGGCACTTTGGATGTGTTCTTTTAGCAGCAGTAGCCAGTGCAGTGTTTATTCCTCAAGTGAGTTCTACTTTCAGTCTTAAGCTGAGTTTGAGAGTGTCAGTAATGCAGGTGGGCAAAAGCTCAGTATGAGTACTATTAAAAATGTACTAACAGTTTTGTGTGCATTACTGTAGTTGCATAGGCATGTAATGTGGCAAGTAAAATCTTTGCCCCAATTAGGTATAAAGGAACATGACAAGATAGGATGCCAGGATAGATAAGAGAGAGGGAGAAAGCCATAATAGGTAGGGTTATAAGGCTGCCTGCCTGGGTGAAATATTGCATGCCATGCGGTTTGGCTTCTGTAGCTAGCAGGAGAATACTGTGGATTGAGAAACAGTCCAGTTCTGGGCTGAGGTTTGGAAGGTGTGGTTGTGAGGTCACGTGGTGAATATTAGGGGTCCTGAAAGACAGTGAAGCCACAGAGGGCACCTACCTGCACAGTGAGGTATACACTTTGTGCTTTGAAATGCATAGTCTACACAGATGAGATAGAAGATGGAAGGAAGCAGCTCATGTAGAAGGAAGCAGACCAAGTGTAGGTTGTCCATGTCTGGAGTTCTCATCCAATTCTTCAGTCTCTAGACTGTTTTCCTTTCCCTCTGAGTCTTCATTCCCTGCACAGTCTTCTGTCTATGCTTTTCTGTTTAGCTTTTTGTACTCTCAGGCTTTTCTAGATGTTTGGAGGGCTTTCACTAGATAAATTCTTTGTTCCTCCTGGTGCTCTTCTGGATTGTTTTCTGGATATTTGCCATTTTTACTCTTGTTAGTATGTAATTCAGCCCAATTTGAGACAGTTTCTGTGAGGGGAGAAAAAAAAAAGACACTTTCTCTGATTTTCTTTGGCATTTCCCTTCCAGAAGAATCATTGCTGCCTCACTTGAAGTGATGCGTGATATCTGACAAATGCAGTAGTATTTGTGTGTTTGAAGACTACTGGTTGCATCCTATAATGGATCTCTAAATAGTGCTGGAAAAGCAAGCTGTTGGTGTTAGTTAAAATGAATAAAATCTGAGGCTTGGGGTGTTTTAATCAAAAGGAGGAACCTCAGCTCCCAAGGAAGTACTCATGCATTTGCAGTATTTTTGCAGTGACTGACACTGTTGTCCTGTCATGTTGGGGAAGTGTTGTCTGTCCCTGTGTGCCCCATTGCAACTCAGTGGACAGTGGAGTTTGTCCCCTGTGCAGCCTTGGTTGGGAAAGGAGGCTTTTCAAGTCTTGTGGTAGGGAGTGGATCCCACAAGTCCCAGTGTGTTCTCTGTGACTGTTTAAGCTTTGTCACCTGGGGAGGCAAGGCAGAGGAGAAGGCACTATGCTGTAGTGCTGAGCATTCAGAAATACCTTGATCTGATGATTCCTTGGACCTTTGTGTGGCAACAAGTTGGGAGACCTGTGTTCTCTTGTGAGACTGCCGCTCTTTCCCCTTGCTCAGGGTTTTTCCTGTGATGAGTAATGCATTGACTACCACCTGTAAATTGTAGAGTGGAGACAGAAATATGTATCTATGCATCTTGAGCTATTCATGAACCTTTTTTGTTGTTACGCTGCTGCAACTGAAATTCCTCAAGCTGCACAGCCCAGCTGCCATAAGCCTCCAGGACAACACTTTGACTGTAATTTGTTTGTTTTAAAGCAACTTTTTTTGTTGCAACAGCTGTGTTAAAGGATCTTACTGCAAATGAAAATTGGGCTGTAGCACTTTTGTCTCCTGCACGCTCTCAGGGAGGCGAGGTGCTGCGGTGATGGTGTATGGTGTGATGCTGAGCAAGCCTGGGCACCGCTCCTGTGCTATTTCATGGCTACCTAGAGCACTGCTAACAGCTGCCCTTTTATGGTGTTTGGGTGAGATTATATCCTTGCTTTTCCCTCTCTGAAGTTGCATTGAGACATGCAAGAGCTCGAGGAGGTCTGCAGGGAGATGGGAGTGCCTGAAGGTACAGCAGGGGAAGAAGACAGGCCTGCTCAGGCACACCGAGGGCTTTGCCCCTTGCCCACTCGCGCAGAGCAGTAACAGGAGACTGTTTGCAGGGGTCTGGCACAGAGGCAGAGCACTGCTGGGATTCCAGTCCCCACTTTGGAAGGAAAAGGAGATGCCAAAGGAGTGTGAGGCACTAGCATGTCTGGAGCAGCTGCAGTGCCACCTTTGAGAGGGAGAGTGAGCTTTGGGAGCTCCCTGTATACCATCACTTGATGATGACAAACTGCTGGTGCTCAGAAACTGATTTTGCAGGGTCTTGGGAGCTTCCCATCAGTGGTGGGACACTGAGGTTTTCTGTCCTCTCATGCCGGCTCCAAGCTTTCTGTGGAGATCTGAGTGGTGCTTAGGGTGATTTTTCAAGTTCATGACTACTCGTTTTGACATGCAAGTGCCAGCAAGAGTGCTCAGCTGCTTTGCTTTGTAATGTCAGGGTCTCGAGAACCGTGTGAAAATTTTTGCTGTGTCTCAACCTGCTTTCCTTCTGCCTGTGCTACAGGCTCTTTAAAGGAAGACTTCATGTATTCTGTGCCTGATGGCCTGTTTTATTTCTTTGGAGGTACGACTGGTACCAGGCAGTATTACCCTGCTTTCAGTATCCAATTATGAAAGTTGTGGGGATAAGGAAATTAAAAGAAAAGAGTATAATGCCAAAAGCCTTTCTAGCTGGGCTGTGTGCAGTAGTCCAGAGCAGTGCTAATGATCGTGTTGAAATCTGGTACCAGTCATCTGGGCTTGAGCGTTCTGGATGGATTTATTGAGGAGCTGAAAAGCTGGCAGGTGACCGCTTTGTTCCTTGCAGTTGTGGCTGGTTTTGTGCACTCCCACCTACACGATCAGACCTGTGCGAAGAGAAGAATTATTGACCTCCTAACCTCATGCCTGTGCCAGGTGCCTCCTCTGTCTTTATACTTGCTGTAGATAGAAAGCAGCACTTCTGGTCCTTCCTCCTTGCTGCCTGACCACTACTTCCAGTTCATTTCTCACCAGTGGCATGCCCTTTCATTTTCCCCTTCTGACAACGTTGGGGGAGAATCCTCTCTCATTTCCCCTTTTGTTTTACTTTGCATATTCATTCTTCTGTGTTCTTCCCTGGTCTATGTTAGATTTTTATTCACCTGTTGTGCTGTATCTTTGGTAACCCCTGGGGCTCTTCCTGTTTCTTAACCATTCTTCCTATGGTCTTGAGGAGAGTTTTTGTGCTCTGTAATTCAGGTGTGCATTCCAGGACTGTTCTGTAGGATTTGGAGTTGCAGGAGGGAGTTGCCAGGATCTGAAGTATCCTTCAGACTCTTGATATGCTGCAGAACAGTCTGAAAAGCCCTTTGGAATATATTTGGTTTGTACAATGTTCTTGGGCACATGGTGCAGTTCTTGGGGCTCTCCCATGCAGCTCCAGGAGTTGAACGTCAATGATGCCTGTGTGTCCCTTTCAGCTCAGAATATTCTATATTCCATAGTCCATGCAGGTGAAGAGGACTGGTGGTAGCACTTTGCTGAAGTGCTAACTGATCTGTGGCCTGGTTCTGATGTACAGAGCTGCTGGAGAAGGTTGTCTGGGATGAGCCATTGCAGAGCAGTCTTTAAGATTAACCTTTCTGACCCTGAGTCTTTAGTGTCAGAAGTTTATAGGCAATGTGCTTCCAGTAAATTCCTGCAAGCAGCCTGTTCTGCTTTTGGCAGTCAGGCAGGCTTCTTAGATCAGCACACATGCACAGTTAGCCCCAGTGCTGAGGTTAGAGTTATCTGCTGGCTCAAGACTGACCAGATGTTTGAGTGCATCTGGAAGCCTGTTCTCTTACTTAGACATGCAAAGGCTACCTCTTCCTGTCTGTGCCGACAGACACCACTTGTATCCATTGTTCCAGTGAGTACTGTGGCACCAGTGAGCTGCTGTGGGTGATGAAGGCTGTGCCTGCTGCTGGTGTAAAGTGAATTGAAAGGATTCAAATTCAAGCAGGATCTGTATTGTCCCATCTGCTCTTCTGTCCCGTGGGAAAACCACAACCCTGTATTGAGGTATCTCAGGTGATGCTGTGAGGTGTATTTTCCAACAGAACAAATTTAAATCTGATTCTGACTTCCTGATGGCTGTGAGTTTTAAAAGGTTTTAAAAGCTAATTTTAAAAAAGATGGGTTTTTTTATCCCTCTGTGTTTACAAGTGGATACCCTGAAACCACGGGCCAAGTTTGGCCTGCATAAATTTTTTTTCATTTCTTTTCCAAGGTATTTCATGCTCTTCTCTGCTACTCAAGAAAGAGTACCGGGCCATTAGAGGTCTTTACTGGGTGTCTGTCTGCCATGAGCAAAATTTTATTTCTGCCTGTTCCAGCAGGTCTGCCTGCCAGCTGTGTTTTGTGTTATTCATTTTCTTGGTGTCTTGCTGTTGTGTTATAATCCCAGCTGTCAACCAAGCACCACACTCATTAAATTCCCATTCCATGCAAGAGAGGTTGCAAGAGAGCACTGGAAGGGTGAATTGTTGGGTTCAGATAATGACAACTTAATAGCTAAAGCAAAAGTCATGCACACAAGCAAAGCAAAACAAGACATTCATCCACCACTTCCCAGGGCAGGCAGGTGTTCAGCCATCCCCAGGAAAGCAGGCTCCATCACACATAGCAGTGACTTGAGAAGACAAGCCCCATCATTCTGAATGTCCTCTCTCCTCTTCCCCCACCTCCCTGGCTTTTTGTGCTGAGTGTGATGCCATATGGTATGGAATATTGCTTTGGTCAGTTAGGGTCAGCTCTCCTGGCTATATCCCCTCCCAATATCTTGTGCACTCTCAGCATGCATGCTCGCAGTCATTTGACAGGGAGAAAAGGCCTTGGCTCTGTGCAAGCACTACTCAGCACTAACAAAAACATCTCTATAGTATCAGCACTGTTTTCAGCACAAATCCAAAACTCAGCCCCATACCAGCCACTGTGAAGAAAATGAACTCCACCCCAACCAAAACCAGCACAGTCAAATGGGAAATTCACCCATGATGCTGCACCACCTTCTGACTAGGCATCACAGCAGTTTCTTTGATGAAAGGTGCCTTGCTGTGCTGAAGTGAGAGATGAAAGTGATAGAAATCCTGCTATCCTGCTTTGCTACAGCAAGTGGTGCCAATTTATGACTTGATGAAAGGCAGAAGTTGGGTAAGTGTTGTGCCTGAATCATGGTGTGCTAGGGCTGTGCTCTGCTGCTGCTTTTGGTAGATACCCCGATGATGTATCAGGTGATACTACTGTTGAGAAGACTCAGTGTTACCCTTCAGGAGGAGAAAGCCCAGGCCAATATTCTTATGTTTTTATTTCATGAAAATTGAATTTTTACCTCAGGACCTGAGAAAAACAATGGTCAAAGAGGACTTTATGTGAGCAAAGTCACTTTAGGAAAAGTCCATGCTGGCCAGCTGCTGAGCCAGGTGACCTGCTGGCTTGGCACCATGTTTTCCTTAAGCCCTGTGCTGCAGTGGCCTGGCGTAAACCTGTGTACTTACTCAGCTGTGTCTCCCTCTCTCCCAGCAAAATGAGCTGAACTCCTTCCTGTGGACAATCAAGAGAGATCCCCCATCTTATTTCTTTGGCACCATCCATGTCCCATACACGCGTGTCTGGGATTTTATCCCAGAGAACTCCAAGAAAGCCTTCCAGCAGAGCCACATTGTGTACTTTGAGCTGGATCTCACTGACCCCTACACCATCTCAGCTCTCACCAGCTGCCAACTCCTGCCACAGGGGAAGAACCTCCAAGATGTGCTGCCCCGAGACCTCTACCGCCGGCTGAAGCGGCATCTGGAGTATGTCAAGCTCATGATGCCATCCTGGATGACCCCAGACCAACGGGGCAAAGGGCTGTATGCAGACTACCTCTTCAATGCCATTGCTGGCAACTGGGAGCAGAAGAGGCCAGTGTGGGTGATGCTGATGGTGAACTCCCTGACAGAGGTAGACATCAAGTCACGAGGCGTGCCTGTCCTGGATCTGTTCCTGGCCCAGGAAGCGGAGCGGCTGAGGAAGCAAACAGGTGCTGTGGAGAAAGTAGAAGAGCAGTGCCACCCGCTCAATGGGCTGAACTTCTCCCAGGTGAGGTGGAGTGGTGTGCAGGGTGCCAGGCTAGCTTCTGAGCTAGATATCACAGCAGAAACAGCATGGGCTGGGGTGCGGGGTAAGTGCTTTCTACCCAGAGACTTGTGTCTGCTCCCTGCAGCCCGTGCCTTTGCCTTCATCCTCAGGAGAATTTGCTAGCACAGGATCAGGCCAGAGCTGAATTCATCCAGGCCTGGCCTACTCTCTTCCTTGGGCAACCTGTTCTCTTCCTTGGGCATGTTCTACCCTCAGAGACACTGGGCCCCTTTGGATGTGTGGTCTCTAACTCTGACTGGGCTGACCTGCAGGAGCTCAGGACAGGCTGGGGCTCAGTCTCCAAACTTGTTTTTGTAATAGTAAGTTTAAAAGAAAGAAGTGATTACTTGGGGAAAGCAAGGGTGCTGTCTGAGAAGTAATTGCTGGTTGGAAAGCATCACAGTGAATATTTTGATGCCCTCAGAAGTAGGGGCCCATCATTTGCAATGAGAAAAGTATTTTTTGTTTGTTTGGGTTTTTTTTCCCTTCCTTTGTTACCAGGCAAGGGTCAGCACAGCACAGACTAGTATAGACCCTGGTGTAAATGCCTTTGTGTTTGCAAACCTGTTGGAATTCAGCACTGCTGTTCATGCAGCAGAATGACCTCTGTGTTGTCCATGTGTTGGATGAGGTGCTCCTCTCTGAACCAAATACACCAAGCAGTGGTGTCTGCTGTTGTCTCTGCCCAGTGGGATCACAGGCATAACATTGCTCTCAGATGTGGGGTAACTTTGTTGCAGGGTGATGCTAGTTTGGGGAGTTGAGTGGCATTTGCTTAGGAATAATCAAGACTTGCATTTTGCAATATACCCTAGTAGCAGAAGATGGGAAGACCTTTAGGGCTGGGGAGTTTGATGCCTGACCTTTCTCCCCTGCATCCTGAAGCCTCTGCTGTCACTGATGCACAGAGGTTTGGAAGGGAAAGAGCAGAAGGCGAGTGCAGCACAGCAAGGGCAGGGACAGCAGCCCAGGACAAATGTCTGAAGAGCTGCTACCCCAGACAGCATTGGTGTGGGGACCATGGTGCAGGGAATAGTACAACAACCCAGGCTGCATCACTTGAGCAGTCCTTAACTGCAGGAAGGCCTTCTGCACTTCTCTTTTCCATTGTCTGGAGCTGGGCAACCTCATTTGCATCTCCAGTCTTTTGCTTAACACGGTGCTTTGAATCCTTACGCTGTTGCTGTTTCCTTGCAGCTAACCTGGGAATAGGCTGGGAAGTCCCTCCTTTTCCAGCTCTTACCTGGCTGAGGATTTATAAGCATTATTGCCCATGTTTTTCTTTTGCTGGCATTGCCCCTATAGTTTATCATGATAGAAGTGGAGGCGAGGGCGTTTTTATCCACTGCCTTGTAAGAAAGTAGTAGGGAGACTGAAATATATTGACTGCAAATCATATCCCTGCTAAGCTCATGTAAATGTTGACTCTTAGGCCTTCACAGCTTTCTTCGAAGAGCAGGTGGTTTTTTGTTGTTTAGCAGATGGGATAAATACCAAGTGATCCAAGAAGCTGCATGGGCAAGGGACACAACAACATCCAAAATTGCCCAGCCTTCTGAGAAGGCCAGAGAGACAAAATTTGCAGGAGAATCTAGCCTCTAGTTGGGAAAATCATACCCTTTGGTTGCCCCAGGGTGAGTGGAGGTGTGCATTTGCATCATGAAGGCTGCACCTCCTTCCCTCCCTGCTTACTTCCCAGGGAAGGAGCACACTATCCCTTGAGGGAGCAGGTCTGGAGCAGCTACTGCACTGCAAATTCATACCTCCACTGCTGCCCACTACTAGATTTCCAATACAGGCAGCTCAAGGAAAAGGAATACCAGAGGCAGATGATTTTTGTGCTTCTAAGCCATTTCATGGCTGTTTCAGAAACTGACTTGTGAACTTTCATAGTTGGCAATTTGTGTAAGTCTTTGATTTCAGAGCTTTCTTGTCAGTTTTTTCAGACAGTAGAGTTAATTACGTGTTTAATAGAAGCCAAACAAAGAGTTTGAACTAGGCTCTTTGGAAAATACTTTCTTTAGTGTGCTGCTGTTTGGAAAGCCCCAGTATTGGGCCACTTCTGTGCAAACACACAGACGTGACTTAGAAATTTCTGTTGGGGAAAGTGGAACAAAACCCATAAGGAATAGTCTAACACTGTACAAGAAATATAGAATCACAGAATGATCTGACCTAGAAGGGACCTCAAAGATCACTTAGTTCCGTCCCCTCCACCATGGGCAGGGACACTCTTCACTAAGACCAGGTTGCTCAGAGCCCCATCCAACTTGGTCTCAAACACTTCCAGGGATGGGGCATCCACAGCTTCTCTGGGCAATCTGTGCCAGTGCCTTACCACTCTCACAGTAAAGAATTTCTTCCTAATATCTAATCTGAACCCACTCTCTTTCACTCTGAAGCCATTCCCCCTTGTCCCTTGTAAAAAGTCTTTCTTGTAGGCTTCCTTCCCATACTGGAAGGTGCATTATAGGTCACCCCAAAGCCTTCTCTTTTCCAAGCTGAACAATCCCAATTGTCTTGGCCTTTTCCTGTAGGAGAGGTGCTCCTTTCTTCTAATCCATCTTGGTGGCCTGCTCTGGATGTACTCCAACACATCCATGGTGCTGGGACCCCAGAGCTGGATGCAGGGTTCCAGGTGGGCTCTCACCAGAGCAGAGCAGAGGGGCAGAACCCCCTCCCTCCCCTGCTGCCCATGCTGCTTTGGATGCAGCCCAGGACACGTTTGGCTCTCTGGGCTGGGAGTGCCCATGGCTGGGTCATGCCCAGCCTCTCACCCGCCAGCACCCCCAAATCCTTCTTGCAGGGCTGCTCTCCATCTGCTCACCCCCAGCCTGTGCTGATTCTGGGGATGGTCCTGGCCCAGATGCAGCACCTTGCACTTAGTCTTGTTAAACTGCATGAGATTCCCATGGACCCACTTGTCAAGTTTGTCCAGGACCCTCTGGATGTCATCTAGGGAGCTAGGGAGATGCTTTTTTTCTTACAGCAGAATCACAGAGAAATTATTTACTTAGCAGAAAAGCAAGTTCAGTGTTTTCAGTTTGTTTCTGCATAGGGTTTGATTTTTCTTTCACATCCAAAATTATTCTTGTGGTGGTAAGGCAGACTCCCAAGCCACTTTCAAACCATACATTGTTACTGGCTAGGTCCCTGTTTTGATCCATTCTATTGAGCAAGGCCTTGATGGTGTGTGTATGCAGGTGAAGGTCTGGAACAGTTTATTCTTGTCTCCCTGGGCACAATGCTCAGTAACTGCAAAGTACAGACAAACCCAAATTAGCAACTCTCTTCTCCTTGTGAAAACAGTAAAAATGAAAAAAAAAACCAAACAAAACCCACATACAACAGCCAAGAGTGCCTGTCAAGGGGCTCTTTTTCTTTGGGCTTTTGTTCCAAAGACTCTTGGTTTATGACTCTCTTATTTTACCTGCCAAATCTCTCTGTTCATGCTCAGCTCAGGCTGCCTGCCCATATTGCCAAATCATAAAAGTATCATTTTTGTTCAGTACACAATGATGTGTACATAATCTGTGAAATACATTACGGCCTTCTCAATCTCTCTCTCTTGTTCCAAGTTCTGTGCAACTTCAGGAGTATAGAAAGATTAGTTTGTCTCCATGCCAGGGCCATGGTGTTTATTTTTCCTCTTTCATGCTGTTCCCATCCTAGTTTGTCTCCCACTCCACCTTCTTTGCTGGGTAGTGCCTCTCTTGTTGCAATACCCTGTATAGGTCTCATTCCTAGCTGTGTCTGGGCTTTGTAGCTATGTATGATCTGACACTGCTGACTTCCAGCATGGAGTCAGTCCCTCCCAAGTCTTCCTTTATAGCTATGCACGTGCTTACATGTTTGCTATATTGCAGGCATTAGTGCTCCAGCCCAAAACAGCTTTGCTGTTGGCTTCAGTAGTGTCACGAACATCGGCTTAGTACTGGCTCAGAAGAGGAGCAAGTGTTGGCCCTTGTACTGTGCCAGGCACTTGCTTTGGTACACTATGGTGGTATCCAGGCTGTATTCCTCACAAACTGGTCCCTGCTTGAACACAAGGAGGTTGGACTTATGTCTACTCTTTTGTGGACCCATGGTTAAGAGTGTAAACACTGTCCAGCCATCACTACTTTCTAGCCATGACCCTGGCCAGTTTGGCTTTTTCAATACTAGGACCCTTGGTAGAAGATTCTTGTACCTGATCTTAATTTGAGAATTGTTTCCCCACATGACTTTCCTGTGGTTATACCTTGTCACAGCATTCTTCCTACCTGAGCACCTGATTGTCTGATTACATTGCTGCATATTCAGACACAGTCTTCAGAGCTGCTTGGGATGCAGTAGGAAGCTGGGAGCCACTAAGGGCTGACTGATCAGGAAATCCTGGCTCATGCTGCCCGTGTTCCAGCTGTGGGATAACAATTAACCCTTTACGTTGCCTGTCTGTGGGGACACCAACTACCGTCAGCAATGAAAGAGGTGGGAATGACTTAGGTTTGATTAGAAGCTCCATTATTAGAGCATCAGACATAATTGAATTTAGGAAGGGCAACCTCAGAAGACAAGATAATGCAGAAGACATGCCAATATATATACCCTTGACTATAGTTCTTCTGTGCCCTATCCAACTAATCAACAATTTTACTACCTTATATGGAAACATAGCTTACCAATCACTAACAATGTTACCTTATATGAAACTATGACATAGTCTTTATTAACATAACAATCCCACAATCCTCTATGCAAAACCCCTTAACAAGCTACTTAACGCACTTTACCTTAGCTTATTCAACTGTATATTTAATCAACCTATAATATTATGTCATGCCTAAACTGGCAGGCTCTTTAGCTCAACAACAGCATCTATCTTGATGGTACCCACACAACTTTTCATACTGTGTCTAGACAGTATTCTCTCTCTTCTGCACTTTGGATCCCATGGTTTTTAGGTTGATACCTTCTGCATAGTCAGCCTAAGCAAATTCACGGTCAGTCCCTGCCAATCCAACTCCCACATCTCCCCCTTTCTGTTGGGAATTTAATAAAAATTCCTTACAAAGATTTTTGCAAAATCTTCTGTAAACAACTCACTAAACGTGGTAATAACATCAACACAACAACTATTACAAGAACTAACAATCACGTCTTAATCAGAGATAACAACCAACCTGATAAGCCACAACCTTTAAACAGTCCGTTTAATCAGTTTGTAACATTTTTCACTTGTAGTTTCTTGACTCCTTTCTCTAATAGTTGTTAATTCCTTTAATAGATGTTCCAGTGTATCGACTCATTATTGTCAGACAGATTCATGCAGCATAGTCCTTCAAAGTCTTGGCAACCATGCCCTTATGCCAGCAGCAGAAAAGTCACCTTTTATAGTAGAAAGCAACCCTGTTATATAGAGTGGCATGCACAGACCACTTAGTGCAAGAGACGTAGCATTGGTATGCTTACTCAGCCAACACCCCAAGCTATCCAATTGTTTTAGTGCTTTTGCTGCATTAACCCAAGATGCCAATATGGATGCTGCAACTCTTTTTTTTCTTTGTTCCAATAAATAACCTCATCTTTAGTTGAGTTAAATCAATTTAATAGTTTAATCAATTCAATAGTTTAATCAATTCTGATTCAAATTGATGGATGAATCATTTTTCTTGAGTTTCTATATTGTGAATTAGTGTGATGTTGGGTGTAAGTAAGTCCACCCAGGCTACATGGTCCACCTTTAATGTGTGACGGAAGAGCAGGCCAGGCCCTATCCCCACAAATGAAAAACATCCCTGGTGCCAACTGCAGGGGTCTGTTGCTGGACCATGAAGGTGTGGGTGATGTGTTATTGCACCAAAGGTTTTCATTAATATAGACAGGGTGGTGAGGGGAAACATCTCACAGAGCTGACTGATCTTTTGTTAAACTCCAGCTTGAATAATTAAACTTTACACAATAGTCCATTCTAATCGAACCAAGGAGCTCTAGCTCCTAAGTTTCCAAGGTTGCTGGTAGCTCTGGGATAAGGTTCTGAAGCTCTAGGCTGCTGGGCCTCTGGTGGTTGTGGGCATAGGCAGCTGGGGCATTTTTGTCATTGCATGGGGCTGCCTCGTGCTCGCCTTGAGGTTTCCTGGCAGTGGCTTGCTGTCGACAACATATTTTGACTAGCATTGGCTAGGGTGATGACCACTTCTCTTATATCTGGAGCATTTATAAAGAGCTTTAGATTTATAACAGTCTCTTTTAATGTGCCCTTGCTTGCCACACCCATAACATGGGCCAGGACCTTGCTGCTGCAGCCCTTTTGGAATGGCTTGCATTGCAATTAAAGCTTCAGCAAGCCCCTGGCCTACAGCTTGCACATGAAGAGCTACAGAGTGCTCTGATGTCCCAAGGCGATTACAACCCTTAACCATTTGCATTGTTCAGGCACTGGTGGAAGGGCACGTGATACGTTTTTACACTGAATTTGCATTAGATACAGCCAATTTCTTTACCAATTAATCTCTTGCCCTTTTGTGTGTAACTTATCTCTCTTGGGCTTGCCTTTGGTGATCAATGTAGGGCTCATTAGGCCCTTGCTTTATTTTAACAAAATCTAATGTAGGCATATTGCTATTGGGAACTTGCATAAGTGCCTTTCTTGCTGCATTTTTAATGTCATCTAAGGCTTGCCTCAGGAGGTTTGCTGGCTGGTCCTCAGGTTGTTTGTGTGCTCCTTCACTGGCAAGATGATCTGTAATCAGTGCTGCCAAAGCTTGATTACCCAGGGAGTCCACCAACAATTGATTTAATAGCCTTTTTAGTCCTCACTCCCATAAGGTATACTGTGTTGGTGATACCAGCCTTGTCATTAAATACTTGATAGCATAAGGGGTTAAACATAAGCTGTGACAGTTGCATGAAATAAATTATTAAAAAATGGTGATTCCCTCCCATAGTCCTTAGCTGCTTTATGTAGTTCCTTTATTTCCCCATAAATCAGTGGCTCTAATTGTGGCTCCATACTGTCCCAGTGCCACAATAAACTTTGCTGCCACTTCTACATCCCTTTCTTTAATCACAGCTTTTTGGATCTTTTCCCAATGGTGGGAAAAGAACCTGGGCATGTGGTGGAAGTTCCTCAGATCCAGGAGGGTCCAGGTCTTCTTCCAAGGAAGAATAACTTAAAATAAAAGTAGCTTTATTCTTAGAAAGGCTATGGCAGTGATGTTTAGCTGTAGTGGAGGAAGGTGGTAGGCCATGTGACAAGATGGTGGCTTCCAGAGCCAAGGTTCCAGTTCTGGTTTCTGATTCCACAGAGGGGGTGTTGCCCATGGAAAGGGCAGAGTAATGGCAGGGGCCCTGGGGCAAGATGGTGGCTTGGGGGGGACGCAGGAAAATGGTGGCTGGAAGAAGAGGAGGAGAGAGGAAGAGGTGGAGCAGCGAGAAGGGGAGGGTCCAAGATGTTTTGGCCACCACCATCTTGGGCTGGAGGAGGAGGAGACAAGGACGGCATCTCATCCACACCTCTTGGCAGGTTTCATCTTGTAACCTACTCACAGGGGCCAAAGGGCAAGGAGCAGAGGGGAGTGTGCTGCCTTGGGTGGGGTTGGGATAACAGAAGTACCAGAGCCATTGAACTTAACTTCTAATTTTAAGGTTTCCAAAATAAGGTGAAAAGCAGGCAGCATACAGGGTGCTTCAGGGTCTCTCCTAGTAGCTAGATTATAAAGTTTAATGCTCACAGAATCCCAAAAATCAACAGTAATGATCATTGAAGTCATACCATTGGGAAAACTGTGGAAGATCCACTTCATTATCCTCTTCTCTCTTTGAAAATTGTTTGCCATGCTCAATTGAAACTGCCTTATAACATCCATACATGCCCCCCTGTTCCACGAACATTCCTTGTCCTATGGTAATTTCGCACAGGCTCACCCGCACTCTCGCTGCAGATGAGTAGTTGGATCTGGATGCTTTTACTTCCAGCCACTCCAAGTGCCTGCTTCTTGCAGCACTCCAAAATTCCCAGGGGCCTTGCTGACCGAATCAGCTAACCACTGCGGCCTGATAGCTGATTTCCCAAACAGCCAGATCTTCTATAAAACTGGAGAGGTCCTTGTTCAGGCGCCACTTGTCGCGTTGCTCTGTCCACGCCCGCAAGACAGAAAATGGTTGTGACAGGTCGGTGTGGAAGAAAAGCGGGTCACAGGTCTTAGGTGGAAAAATCTGAGAGTCCTTTATTCTTCTGCCGCAGTAACAGGAGCAGCCCGGAAGACAGCCAAACACTAAGACCAGAAGGAAGGGGTGAGCCCTATTTATATACACTAACACAGAACATTCTAGCAACATTCTAACCAATAATAACTGGCAATGAAACCCATATTAACAAAGTAATTCCCATGATCCTCTTTGAACAAACTTTAACTCTCCCTAACTTGAAACAATGTCCCTGAATTTAGGATGTTGCTTCCCATGACCTAGGTTTGATCCCGGCCAAGGCTGGCTCCCTGGCCCGGCTAGGCCTTGGGAGCTCTGCAGGCTCCAACTCTGGCACTGAGGGCTTGAAAGTCCTGTCATTTTCATCTTCCAGCCAGTCTCTCATATAGCTCATTGCAGATAGAAAAGGAAGCAAAATTTTCTACCTTGACCATTTTGTATAATTATGACATTATTTGTTTATGTTTCTACTCAAAAAAAACAGCCTTTGCAAGCAACAGAGTGCTGAGAGAGTCTTGCTTTTCCCAGCATTTCCATGTTCTGGATTACTAACATGACTGTGAGAACTGTAGACTGCTGCTTAGCAAATACAAACCTTCTGACATGACAGCAACATCATTTTTGCTGTTTAATCTGTGTACCCACTTGGGTGAAAGGGCCACCCTTGATAACCCATTGTATAAAGTTATTATGTAGGAAAAGCCTGTATTTATGGGGAAAGCAGGAAGCAAAGACACCATTGCTTTGTTAACGAGTGTTACATGATTTGTTGGTTGGATTTTTTTCCTGTTCTCAGGAAGTTAGAAGTGATGCCTTGAAATTAGGCACAAAATATACAATATTAAATTGGTGAGATTTGTGCTAGTCTTCTCATTTTGAGTAAAGGGGGTTCTTGCTGCACTTGATTGGCCAGTTATAATAGTTGTCTTTAATTTCTGGAATGTTGAGGCCAGATTTGGCAGTGTTTCCATTCACAAAACCTTGGTTTGGGCTCATCTTTGACAAGAACAGTAATGGAGAATCTCAAAGAAAGAAAAAAGCAAGGAAGGGAGCAGAGCAAGGCAAAGAGCAGTTTCTTGGTGAAGGAGCAGACAGAGGAGCAGAGCATTTTATTGCTAAACATGTTGGATGGGACACTGCTTGCAGTAACGTGGTTGCATCTGCTGCCCCACAGGTGTAACTTCAAGATTTATTTGTTAATATCAGCTTTTTTTCCTCAAGTCATGGGAACATCAGGGTTTTGTGCACATGAATTGAAGCTGGAACAAATGAATTGATCCTGTGTGCATCTTTAGCTGCTGGGGTCTGTGACCTAGATTTGTTTTTGTTTTCAGTTTGTGTGTAAACAAACCTGCAGACTCCATGTCTAGACATCAGGGATGGGGAATGGGCTGGCTGGTGGGAACCAAAATAACTAAGGCTTTGCCTATGTATTGAAATAATTACAGTTTAATTAAGATCTTTTTAACTGTCTGGGGATTTTAGAGCTCTTCTCCCAATGAAAGTGGTAGTCAGTGGTGATATGCTGCCTCTGCATTCAAAAGGGTGGGGAGTTTGTTTCAAACAGCCAGGACTCTGTGGTAGGGCTTTGAAATCCCAGACTGTGAACTTTGCTCCTTGCACTTGCACTCCATATGCCTATCAGCTAGCTGGATTTTCCCATTAAAAATGCCCTTAGCTCAGCATATTACACAGCAGAAACAGAAGATGTCAGGTGGCAAACATGGCTTCTTCTTATCTTGTCCTTGATGCTCCCGAGGAGGTTCCTTGTGAATGTCTGGCTGGCAGTTTTACAGTGTGAGCATGCCAGTGCACTTTCCTTTTCATTCAGTGAGCAAGGGTGGGGCAATGAAATGTGTGCCCTGCTCTGAGAGCTCTCGTGACTGGGTTATCGTGCTAACTACTGACAAGTGCACTAGGCTGGGTTATCCTGCTGTCCTCCGACTAGTAGTGCTAAACTGGTGGGCTGGTTGGCAGGTGCACTGTATGTCACTGGAGATCCTCCAGCTTTGGGTGAGGGCACTGTTGCTGCAGAGGAGCACAGCCCTGTCAGCAGGCTGAGGGCTGCCAGGCATCATGGCCACTCAAGCTAGCACACAGAGCAGAATGCTTTTTGGAACAGGTCAGGCGAAACTGAGGAGTGTGGAGCAGGGCAGAGATATGGCCTTGGCTTGGTCAGCTGTTCAGGAGTTGAGTGCCCCTGCATGAAGCTTTGTTCTGCATGTTCTCAAGTTCTGATAAAATTACAGTGGTGGATCACAGTGGTCTGATGCTATGGCTCTGTCAGATGCCTGATCCCAAGAGCTCACTAATTGCCCCTAGAGAACCCAAAGCATGGGACTGGCTGCCAGGTTTTCCCTTGGACAAAAGGGTTACCACTGGTCTGAACCAGTGGTACATGCCTTAAAGGTACATGCCTGTGGAAGTTGTGGAAGACAGCTTCCTTTCACACCTAAGATCTGGACTGCACTCCTATCCTGTGCTAACCCTCCTGTCCAGTACTGGTGAGATGGTACTTCTGGTACCACTGGACACACTCCTGTACCTCAATATCCTTAATACCAAATATGAAGGTTGGTATTTGGCATTAAGGATATTGAGGTGCTGGAGTGTGGCCAGTGCAGGGCAACAAGGCTTGTGAAGGGCCTAGGAAACTTGCCTTATGAGGAGTTGCTGAGGTAGCTGGGTTTTTTTAGTCATGAGGAGGCCCAGGGGAGACCTGGCCCAGATTGGATTGCAAGATCCATGGGGATCCATGTCGCCTTCTGCATTCCAACTGACATGACTCATGGCAGTGGTTCTGAAGACTGATTTTTAATTTTCATCAACAAATCAGATGAAAAATAAAGCCCAGCTTTAGTTTTCATCTGTTTGATTTTGTGAGGGTTTGTATTCCACTGAAGAGCCTCTGCTGTACTTGTGTGAGCATTTCAGCTGTAACCAGTTTGTACTTTGATGTTCTATTTGTTGAGCCTATCCCAGAAGGGCATATTTTCTATTTGTCAACTGTTGACTCAGCTACTCCCAGGCCTAGCAGCATCTGTCTTATGACATGGCAGTCATTTGTGTGCTTGGTGCAGTGGTATTGTCACTGTCCCCATCTTTGCTTGTTTATGCATCTGTGTTTGGTTGTGGTTCTTTCAGGCGCAGCAGTTTTCTGAGCACTCATGCTTGGGGCTGTCAAAGTCCTTTTTACTCACCCTGCTTCCCAGGGAAGAAAAAGTGTTACTGTTGTTGTTGGTCCACTCCCTGTCTGCTCCCTGGTCAAGGTGAACATGCAAGCCAACTTACATATTCTTTCTCATCTGTATTTTTAGGTCTTCTAAGTACTGTTTCTGTTCCCTGTGTCTTCAGTATTCGAAGTGTTTTGTATTTCTCTAAATTCCTACTGCCATACAGTCTCTTGAGAAAACTATTCATTGATTCTGTTGTCTTACTGCAGAAAACTTGCAAAACACTATCAAGGTTTTTGGAAAGGGTATGGTTTTCATTATACTTATTGACTTAAAGTGTTTATATCCTATAATTATTTGCAATAATCTTCATGAAGGCTTTTATTAGATAATTTGAAAGATTGATTGCAAGTAGGATGAGGCTGAAAATAAGATAAGTTTTAAGATAACTGTTTCTTTTTCTGACCTAAGGCAAAAAGGAAAGAGTAGGAACAATTCTTCATTTTTTGTTGATGATAGAGAAAATATTGGATTCTTCAATAAAATTCTTATAATCCAGCAAGCTTAGCAGCTATATGGACACCAGACATCATCCATTTACAGCATGCCTGGATGAAAGATGCTCAGATACTGAGGTGTGTGAGCAGTTTCAAAGGGATTAGACAGATGGATGAAGGATAGTCACACTGGGGGAACTCATACATGTCCCAAGTGCCGTCTCTGGATCAAGACATCTCTCGGCTCCTGAAAGCTTGAATTGAGGGCAGGTGTGAGTGGAGGAGTTGTTCTGGAGGTTATGGGCTTCTGCACCCCTGCACAAATGTGGACAGTTTGTTCCCAATATGTAACTGAGATGGGCTTGGAAGCTGATGTGGAATGGGTCAGCTGCAGTAAGTTTGGCAGTGTCCCTGCTGGAGCATTCAGATGCCCACATGTTCTCCCTTTTCACAAAACTTATCTCTCTTGAGCATGCAGAGGTCACGTGAACAGTTGAGTATGTGGGGAGCAGTTGACTGAATTCTGAAGCCAGGGAGAGGTTTAGGAAGGTTTATCCATGGATCTTGAGAACAGTCCTGTCAATTAAGACCAAATGTGTAACAGTGTTTAGTCTGCAATTAACTGTGATGTCAATCCTGTTCTATTACTGTTTGAGGGAAGATTTAGGTAAGTGGCCTTGTGCATTTCTCAATCCTTTTGTTCCTAACAAGATTAGCAGGATTGCTAGCTTCAGCTGGAACTCAGATTAATCTTCAACAAAAATAGATACACTCACTTGACTTCTACAAAGTCAGGTCTGGTAAATGCATTACAAGACTATTCTAGCAAATAAATTTTAATTTTTTAATGGCAGATTTTATGTGTTTATTTTGTGACCTGTTTTGTTTTTTGAGTTCATTCATTAGCAACACATAGTGTTAGAGACTGATTTGCATTTTACGCACTCAAACCCTTCATTTCTGTATGGCTCATCAGTGTATCCCACTCCCTCCATATTCCCCAGATAGCACCATATGTGAAAAATATTTATGCATGTTTTAGGACCATCAGGCTGTCAAACCTCAAATTAACTGGATTTGCAACTGTGCATCAAATCTGGTGAATTCAATCCAAAGAAATCAGTTCTTCCAGGTGCTACTTGATGCAGAGAGCAAGCATTATCCTGTTCTCTCCAAGATAAAAGCTGAGATTCTGGCTGCCTTTGCTGGGTATGTCTGGTGGACAGGTATGGTCACAGTGGCCACTTCTAATAGCTGTAGGGAGAGACCCCACTGAGACATGATTTGTGGGGAGAATATCATGTCTTGAGAGCACCCCATGTAGTGTCAGCCCCTGTGCCTTTCAGCGGGCTCATTGGGATGTCACACAGGATGAGCCATCCTGCTGCCACCAAGGACATGAGTTTCATGGTGTGCTTCACTTGGCTGAGTGGGGAGCCTGCACAAGCCTTTTTTTCACTTCTGCTTGAGAGAAGTCAGCACAGGATGGGATCATGCAGCTCCTTGGCTTTGCTCTTCCATCATCTTTTGGCATTTTGAAGAGCTTCCTCCAAGCTCAGGGGAAGTGTTTGTGTTTCTCATGGGAACATATTGTATAAATAATGCCAGATGCTCTACACTAGCAGGAGAGCTACAGCCCTGCTCTGGTGTGCTGCTGGAGGTATCCCAGCACAAAGTGTTGTTGAGGACTCTAGTACTGACACTGCAGTTTGCCTGATTCAGGAGTGTAGGCCAAATTTTCAGTTCTCTCAGCTAAAAGCTTTACCTTTGGTTTGGATGCTGGATTAACTTCTTAAAGATCCTAACCACTGAGAAAATTTCATCTAGACATTGTCCTAAACATCTTCCTGCCTTTCCAATTGCAAATCTTTGAGTCCTGGCTCCTGCATACACCTAAATAATCTGGGTAAAAAGCAGGTATTGATTTGGACTTGCTTTGCAGAGGGGAGCTGGCTAAATCACTCAAATGCTCAAAATCCACTGGTTTCTTCCCAGTTTTTTACCTCTCTGTCTTCTGAAAGGAGGGTTAGTTATGTCAGAATCCATTGGTAAAGAAAACTAAAGCAGCTTAGCTTTCCATGGTTGCACAGGATCAACAAAAGCTAACTCCCAGGTCTTTCCCTAGACATCTCACTCAGGCTATGGCAACTCTGTGATTGCTAGCCAAGACCAGAGCTGTCTCAGCAGGAAAGACATGCCCTTGGCCCCTGCTAGGCAGACAGATTTGCTACTATTTTGAGCTCAGTTTTCAAGCTCCTGCCTTATCCTGGCCAAAACAACTCATTCTGCTGGGAATGTGCAGCAGTTTGATCACCTGATCACAGAACCACAATTTCCAGATTACAGAATATTCAGAGTTGGAAGCATTATCAAGTCCAGCTTTTAAGTGAATGGTCCATGCAGGGTTGAACCACAACCTTGGTGTTATTAGTACCCTGCTCTAAGCAAATGAGCTAACCGTAGGGCCACCTGTGATAGCCAAAGCCTATAATCTTGTAAGAACTCTCCCAACTTCCATGTATGCCTGAGGGAATTCCTGTCCCTGGAGTTTCAGGGTATCCCCCAAAGTGCAAACATAGCAAACCCCTCAGTAGCTCTTTGAGAGAGGAACTAAACTCCTGTCACTGTTGATATATTTGGCAAAATGATCTCTGGAAGTTTTTAAGGCTGAAATGTCTGTACTCAAGTACTTGCAGATATCCTGAGGTGAGGTGTATCCTTACTCTCCTTGAGACCAGAGTGACTAATATAGATAGATAATGTGCCTTTCACTCCTGCGTTGGCCACTACATTTCCAGTTTCACAGCAGCCTGTATATATGGCTTGACTCTGTAAAATGCAGGCATGTCAGGAATGGTTGGAAGCTTCTGATGAAATAAGTCACTCTGTGCAGCCTAAGTCTGAGCTCCTGTACAGTCTCTGCTGCTCAGCCAGTGTACAGTAACTTGTTATGCTAGGGTAATTTGATCACAAATTTAACCCCTGTGTGAATTTATAAGGCCTGTTTATAAAGATAAATGAGCTATTGTCACAGCTGGAGTCCCATGAGATAAGCTGCGTTTTGTAATGTTCACAAACAAAGTAGCTACAGACATGTTTTCTAGGAAGGATGAAATGGAGAAGAAAGAGAAGGTAACACTGAATATATTTTTATTTGCTTTGAAGCTGTTGGTAAGTCAAAAGGAGAAGACATGGAAAGCTCAAGGTTTTAGTTGATCAGCAGTAATGCAGGGGATGGAAGTACTTGTTACCAGTATTTCACAGTTCCTGGATGAGCATCTCCTTGAAACTCCACCAGAGAAGAACAAGAGAAAAATTATACTCCCATTTAGGTACTTCAGCAATCCAAGAAAGCTATTTACCTAAAACACGTATGTGAATAACACTGTCTAGGAAGTATTGGTGCTGTCTTGGGGTAATGCAATTTCAGACCTCGTCTAGCTTAATAAAAAAAGAATTAATCACTGAACTGAAAAGGATCCTTCCTTAGGTACAAATAATAATGACTGAACTTTATTTTTATGTGGAAAGAGAATATATAGTCCCAACCAATAATATGTATGATTGGTGCTCTAAGGGGGGTCAGATTTTTGAAACAGGAAAGAATTATAGGCCAAATAAAGTAGAAGGAAGAATTTAAGCATAAAAATAGGAATGATAATTGGGAGTTGTTCAAGAATCCTAATTAGGTCCCCAATAAACCACAGTTCTGCATTTGCAAAGACAAAATTTTTGGTTTTGAAGAAAGCTGGTTTGGTTAACAAAGGAGATTAAAGCATTAAAAAACCTCAAAATACAATGAATAGAGAAAATAGTGCAAGCAACACAAACAAGTAATCTGCAAGCAAAGACAGACAATTGATGGGGAAACTGAAGGGTACCAGAGAAGAGCTTTTGGGCAGCAGATTTGAACAATAAAATCTTTAAATGTATCAGGGATTCCTGAAATGCTAGCAGTGCTCTAGGCTCCATACTAACCAGGAGTAAAAAAGCATAGTAAAAAAGCAGTGGCGGAAATAATTACTATTTATTTTGTGATGTTTGGAAAAGAGAAGACTCTATTCGTAGCTTGGTCATAAGAGAATGTTTTCTGCTCTGCTGACAAATTGCTTCCAGTAATTGGCAAAAATGTTAAATGTCATTGTTTTTAAATGTTCAAAACAATGGTTAACTTACAGTCCATAATTTTTAGAGACTAAGCCAAGGAGATCTTTGAATCATTAATTGCACTTGAAAAAATTCAGGGGAGTGGAAAAAAAACTACTGTAAGAGCATTTTTCTGGGACAATGAGGGACTAGCCTGCCAGACTACCCAAAGTTCAGTTTGATCAGAGCACAGAAAGTCTGATAAGCTCTACAGCTGGTGGAGAATTGAGAGAAGACAGTTGGTACTAGCCAATTTTCCCTGAATGGGAAACTGGCTTTGTCAGACAACTTCTTCATATGAGTATGATTTTTGGAATAATTGGTGGAGTAATTACACATAGCTTTGGAAGCTTCTGACCTTGTTCCTGGTGATACTCTGATACAGGAGTACACACCAGACAAAATCAAAGTGGCTTATTGTAAATAGCTGAGAATATTCATGCATTCTTATGAAAAAGCTGCAGATGGGGAGTCTCCTCCACCAGAGAGTAGGGAAGCTAAAAAAATAATGTAAAGAAGCATTGAAGGTGTCTGTTCCTGGTCCTGTGTTACCCAGTGGCTCTGCCAGTAATACAAATGCTGCGTAAGCGTTGGCACAAGTGTGGGAATGCTGCAGTTGGAGGGGACGTACACAACTGTACACAAGGTCAGCTGTTCTGTGTGAGAATGTACATCTAGAGCAAGGCACAGATGTCAAGCTAGCAAGAGGCCTTGTCTGGAATATCCTGGTGGTGCAACAGGCTTGGAAATATCCATTAACTACTCCCAAGCTCAGTAGTTCAGCTTCGAGGCAACTTGCAGTCCTCATGTGAGTGATAGAAGGAGGGGAGAGATGTTCTGAGGATCCTAGTGCAGGAATGCTGCCTAGTCCTGGTGTCAGCACTTCAGAGAGCATTGAAGAGCTAGATAGTGGCCAGGAGAGAGCTACACAATTATTCTGGGACCTGAAGACCATGCTTTTATAACAGGAAAGTTAAAAAACCCAACAAAACTGAACTTGATCTGACAAGTTATGTCTAGAGAAACAGACAAATTATTCTTTAAATTTGCTTGGGTATTTGAGGCAGCAGGATAATATAAGAAATGCTGTATGTCTAGTGGCCTAGATGTTGTTGAGGAAACACGCTATCAGATTCAATATAATTGGTCTCTAGTGAAGGCAATTAGCCAGTTAACAAATTTCCTTAGGACCTAGTGGAGCTGCCATTATTTAGACTTCAAGTTGCCAGTAGATATTTCTCTGAAACAGAAACTGTTTCTAGGTATCTCCTGATTTGTGCAGGGTATCAATGTTCATTTTGATCTATCTGGCCAGGGACTATCTTTATGCTAATGTGAAACCAGACTTTTTCTTACAACGAGTCATAGGACAATAAGGTTTTCTAAAGCAGAAGTACTGTGACTTCAGCAGGCAAGAATAACTTCAGCAGGCAAGAATAATGTGGCAGCTGCAGGTCAAAGCTGTGTGCTCTTTGCTGCACATCCTCTGCAAATGGAGTGAGCTTTTAGAAACATTTAAATGAAAGTTGATAAGTGGGGGTCTTGAGGTACTGGAGGCCCTTGCTACCTTGTTAGAAATGCCCTCAGGCATCAGCTCTGTGTGAGTCTGTGTGTGTGTGTGTGTGTGTGTGTGTGTGTGTATGTGACAGGAACCAAAAGACTTGTGGGTGTGCATGCAGTGCTGCAGTGCCTGCAGAGAAAGGTCCCTAAGGAGCAGGTATAATCTCTTCTGGACTCTGTTTAGCTGCTTAGCAAGGAATGAAGTGGGACCTTAAAGCCATAATGCTGCCTGGAAGCCACATTCCTCTGGTTATTCAGGAATCATCCACTGGAATTCAACAGGGCCTTCATCTCACTAAGGCCCTGCCTTAACCTTAATGGTTTCCCTCTGTTCCAGGACACTGTAAAGGGCCTGTTTCTATCTGGCACAGGGTAGGGGATGGCCCCCAGAGTGTGACAGGTGCAGGGATGCACAGCAGGTGAGCAGCATGCCCTGTGTGCATGTGGTCTGACACTAGTCCCCTCATATCCACAAAAGCCCTTCCCATACCTGGTGCTAAGTGGGGGACTGGGATTTTGATAAGTGATAACAGTCCCAGCTTGTCATTGATGTGTGGCACTGAGCACAGGGAGCACCATACAGATGAGGAATGATTTTAAAAGCATCTGTGTTTCCAGGTCCCCTTAATTCAAGGCTGTCCAGACACTTTCCTGTGTGCTGTTGTTAAGATGCTTGAGTTGGTCCCCAGAGCAGTGCTTTGTGAAGGTTACTGGGACAGCAGCAGTGTCAGGGTGGTGCATTGAGGTGGGAAATTGTGGCAGCAGTGGTGATGAATTCATTCACTCTTCATTCACTCTTCTTGTTCATACTCTCAGTATTTCCTCCCCAGCTGAGGTTCATACTGTCTGAGGAAGTTGCAGCATGTATACACAGTGGCACTGTAATGAATTCCCTGGGAGTAATCTACTTTTGGCCAAAATCTGATTGTTATTTTAGGCTTGTCCAGTTTAACAATAAAAGTTAACATTTCCAGCTTACCAAAGGAATAGTTGGAGCTCATTGCCATGATTGCAAATCTGCTTCCAAAATGTCATTATGTTGTCACTGTTAGAGAAAGCATTGTAGTTAGGTGGGGATATCTCTTCTGTCCTCCTCATGCTCAGTGAGGGTTGGAAACCTGGCCGAAGACATTGCCTTGCTCAGGTAATTTTCTAACAGGTAGTGTTTCGAGGCTATTATGGTGTTTTGAAGACCAGTCGTGAGTGAATCTGCTCCCTGTTGTGGTGGATTAGGGAAGATGGGTTGCCTCTGTTGTTGGAGCATAATGTTTTTGTAACCTCCAGAGATCATGGGCTTGCAGGGGGAAGTCCGTGGCACTGCTTTCATGTTCCATTTACCATGTATAATTGCACATGCAGCTAAGCAGACATTTAAAATTTAGAGGAATTATGTCCTTAGCTTAGGAACCTAAATGAGTTAGTCTGGTTTAGTTGATAAGGTGATGTTAGGTCATAGGTTGGACTTGATGATCTCAAAGGTCTTTTCCAACCTAGTTAATTCTGTGATTCTGTGTGACTGAGACAGGAGAAACGGGTGTTTCCACATACCATTATCTTTAGGAGATGTATGTTCATCCATAATTGTTGTTTTTATGTATCTTCCTACCAGAGGGATATCTCTCTGGAAGGAGCCACCCTGTAGGCTCTTTGCTGAACTCAGAGCTGATGGCTATGGCTTGTCAGGGAGTGCAGGACTGGATGCTGGCATCAAGCAAGTTCTCAGGGAGTGCAGTGGAGTGATGGAGTGACTCAGTAGTATCTCCCTAGTGTACACAGTTGTGGTCCCATGTGCTGTATGCTTTTCTGTTTTTCCTCCTAATATAGATGCTGGAGATCTCTTGGGAGCCTGTTGGTTCCAGCAGGTCAGTAGATTGCTGCATGGTGCTAGACCTCACCAAGTCAGGGCATTTGCCATGCAGTATGGAAACAGAGCGGTCAAGAGCTTTGGACACAGTGTTAATAGAAACACTCATGTTCAGTTGTACTTTCCCTTCAGATGGGTTTTCTTCTTCTCTCCCTATCTTAACAACAGTGTGGTTTAGGGCAGATGTCACTGTTGATTGCAGAAGTTAAATGAAATGTTACTTGGTGCTCACATGGTTGTATTCACAGCAATGACAAACCTTGAGGTATGTGTGTCTGAAGAAGGGGAGAGGTAAAAGCATAGGGATTTGAGTTACTCCCATTTTCTGCATGGCATGATGGTCATTCTTCCTTTTGTCCCACATCCAGGGCCTAGTTTTACAGAAACTCTCAAGTCAGGTCTGGTTTGCCTGGTACTATGATGCTCCATATAATCCTGCTGCTGTCATTTTCTCTGCTGCCTCTGAACCCCACAGGCATCAGAAATTCAGTTCTGTTCCTCTTCAGGATGAGCAGAATTCTTTTTTCCTTCCCCTTGCCAAATTCTGGACTCCTGCTCTTTTCTGGAATAAGCACAAAGGGACAGTTCTAGAACTGTGTTTTAACTGCATTCCTGCCTGGCTCCTTTTTACAGTTTAAAATCAACCCTTGGCCAGAAGTTTGTTGGTTTGATTTGATTTGTTTTTTTCCTTTCAAGTATTTTTCCTGGAATACACACTGTTATTCACAGTTGGATAGGTCTGATGCATACCAGTGGAGTTAGTGCCTGAGCTCTGACTAATCAAGCAAGCAATTTTACTTCATGTTTGAAGACAAAGGCAACCATTAAGCAAACTTTCCTGATTCTTGGGTGACAGGCATCAGCCCTGCAAAAGCATTACTGTTTGAACTCCCTGTTGTAGTGGCAGCAAGCCTCCTGGAAGCTGGTGTCTGCTGAATGTTTGTTCCTTCAGCATTGCAGGCAGTATGTGTGATGTCCTGGCAGATGGGTGCAGGGCTCAGGGCAGCAGGTCTCCCCACTGTGCTCCTGGACTCAGTGTGCATGCACCAGGTGGTGCTAGGAGATGACCAAGAAAGAAGCCCAGATTCCTGCCAGTCTGACTGCCAAGACTTTGCTACACACTGCTTGAAAATACCCTCCAGGCAGGACTGCATTCCTGGCTGGATTTGTACATCTGCATGCTCTGCAGGTTGCACAGCCAGAGGTGCCGGGAGTGGTGGGATAAGGCTTAGGTTTCCACTCACTGACAGCCCCTTGTGAAGTAAAAAGGAATGCCCTTCCCTCCAGCTGTGAAGGGGAGGCCAGAGCCTGGGCTAATGATGTGGGTTTCCCAGAGCACGTGCTATACATAGATAGTGCCATTCCACTGAAGGTTAATGAGCTTCCCAGGGTCTGGTGGTGAGAGCTGTGCAGACATTTGTCATCTTCTGCCTGGCAGAGGGAACAAAAACGTGACTTGTTTCAAGGCTGGCAACAAGCCATTCGCTCTAGAGCTGCTGCATTTTCTCAGTTATTTTCTCCCTAGCTGAGGTTCCTGGTTTTATATGCTCACCTGCCTTTCTCAAGGACTTTCAGTGAACCAGAGGTTCTTCACGTTGCTGTACTGTCCCAGAGCACAATGCAGTGCTTCTGTTCAGAGCCTTTCTCTTCCCCCTCTTTGTCCCCTCCTTTTTTTCCCAGTCACTCATGCCATGCAGAGGTGCAGTACTGCTGAATTAGGAGGAACATTTGCTTTGAAGCTGGGATCTCATACCAAATTGACCATGATCTTCTTCAGTCCCAGGATCTCTGCTTGCAAATGCCTGCCTCTACAGTATCAGAGCTCAAGTGTTTGCACTGGCACTGCTGGTTTGCTTGAACTCCTGTTTGCTTTCTGCTCTCACTATATTTTAATCCAGCCTGGCAATCCTAGAAACTAGTCAATTTATCATCCAAGGTCTGGCTGTATGTCACAGAATGGAAACCTGGAGATTCACCAATGTATGAATATTCACATTAGGTATTGTAAGTATTACATAAGGTTTTCAAGCATCCTGTAGATAGCTTACTCAGGTTCTAATAACATTTGCCCTGGCCAAGATGTTCTTCCATCCCCTACAGTCCCTAGAGGCGAGTGATTGCAGATTAGTTAGCTGATAGCAGGAATTTTATCCTGGCCACAGACAGTTCCAGCAGAGGATTTTATTGATGGGCTTTCATAGCTAAGAGTTAATACAGCTGGGAAAGCACTTTTCTGAAAGCTGTACTGCATTTAGTTTTAATGAAGGCAGAAACTGTACTTGCCTCAGAGTGATTTGAGTAGGAGCAGTCATCCCTTATCTCTGCTATGACCTCTAATATGAGTGGCAGGAGAAAATTAAGGTACTATCTTGTTGCTAAGACTCACAGGAATGAAAATCTGGTGAAGTGTCTAGGTCTCAGAGAGTGGTGACTGAAGCCAATCCATTTCTCAGCTTCAGCTCCTACCATGAAGATGATCTTATCGTCAGTCACATGCCATCTTATTTTAGAGTGGCAGAACCATGGTAGGAAACAGCTCTGTCCCAGCATGAGTCAAACAGCAAAGGGGTTGCTAGTTTAGCCTTCAAAACTGCCCAACATGAGCAGCTGTGGGAAAATGGGTTGTGAAATGGTTGGTGCAGGAGTGAAGAGGGCTGAAGTGAAATTTCTCAAGGATGGAGACTATAAGTCTGAGAGATACTGCAGTCCTTGAGTAAGTGACAGCACATGATAAGTGGCACAATGGAACAGCTCCTAGTGTTGGCATCACTGCTTTCCCCTCTGCTTCTCCAAGCTATGTCAGTTGCAGGCACTTAGCATGCCCTGTAGATGTCTGGTTGCTCTTGAGTGTTTACATTTCATGCATACCTGCTCCTACTCTTTTTTTCTGATGTTCAAGCAATGTGTAGCCTTCCAGAATTTGGCTCTAAGGTTTTTCAAGGTGGTTATTCTTACACCAGGCTCTGCCCCTGAGATGTAGGGGTGAGACACTTGTTGTGCATCACTTCAGGTGGCAAATGGAGTGGCAGCTACATAAAGCAATGCTTAACTGCAGAATTAAAGACATGGGGTACCGCTCATGAGAGAGATGCTTGATGTTCTCTATCACTTTTCATATATCACTTCAGGTTTTAGATATCCAGGTCATTTGAGGATCCCTGTGGAGAGTCTCACAACTTGTCCTGGTGAAACTGTGAGGACTCCACATGGCTTTGCCAGCCATGAATCCCTGTGCTGATTTGTGGCTATGCAAGGGCTTTGTAGACTCACAAGAAAGGCTTGTGTTGGGAAGAAGCAGACGGGTTGGGGCATGGAAAACCAGTTATGGAGCCCACTGGGTTGTAGCCCATTATGGTTTCTATTTGACTGCAATCCTATAATGCTGTACTGCAAGTTGTCTGCAGAAATGTACCAAAGATTGCCTAGTACTGCATCAGTAATTATTAGTGGTGTCACCTGTGATAGCAGACAGCCCTCTTCCTGTGTGATTGACAAAAGTATTTCTAACCTTTTCATCTTTTGATTTGTGCTGACATGACTAGTAAGTCTGCCCCTGATGTGCAGCCTGCTACATAGTAGACTCTACTGAATTTACTTTGCATTTCTGTGCTCCATCTAATCAGACATTACAAGGACTCCAGTTATGCTTTGTAGATCAGTTATCCTCTCCTGAGCTAGCAGTTTGCAACTGAAAATTGCACAAGAAGACATCTTTTATTCACTTACATTCTCTCCAGTGAGCAGTGAAACATGAAAATCCTGGACAGAGATTGAACATAGCAGTTCCCACCATCGCAGCGCAGCCTGACTCATTAATGTCAATTTTGCATTCACTGCTTATCTGTAAAATCTAGGAATTATGATTCCAGCTTGTAATTCCAAAATCTAGAGATTGGATTACTCAGAAAACATAGAAGACATATACTTAATGGCTTGCAGACCAGAGAAGGGTCCAGTGCTGGACACAGCACAGCATGGTGGAAAATACATGCAGAAAATTGTATTTAGAAGCAAGGAAATTAGAAAGGATGAGAGGAGGATCCAGATATTCTCTTAGCAGTGGTATACTGTAGAAAAAAATTATTGTATCTTCTACTGGAGAATGAGACACATTAACAGACTTATTTATCTGTTGTCTCCACTGATCTTTCAAAGTGGAAGTAGATAACTTCCCTAGAAATGGGAAGGGAGCACAGGAAAAGGAACTAGTTTGGGACTGGATCTACAAGAGAAGTTTCCATTCAACCATCTACCTTGTAATGTGATTTGTATGTCTGCTGATCTGGACCTTCTGATAAACAGTGTTACTTGTTCCTGTGTTGGTGTTTTTTTCACGAACAGGATGGGACTGCTGGGTTACGTTCCTTGAGCTTTTATTGAAGCATCATCCTCATTACATAGTTGAAACAATAGAAAGATGGCAATAGCTCACATCTTGCCAGCAGCAGCCAAAGATTTCTTTGTTAAAGAGCATTTTTAAAGCTTTCTAGCCAATAGCATATTGCTAAAGCTTACAGACAACTGTTCTAGCCAATCACTAAAAGCACACATACACTTGCTTCACACAGTGCTTGCTTGTCTGCTCCCTATTAACAATACACAGTTCTTCATTATTAAGCTCAAAACCTTCTACTATCTTGCTAAGCATATTTTTCTGCAGTCTTAAAGTCTATCTTAGCCAAGCCTAAAACCCAAGTTATTGTTTCATGTCCTTGCTTGCTGTACTATTGTAACTTTTTCTACTTTCAGATTTTGCAGCTGCAGCTAGTTCTAAGTTTTCTGTTCTTTCTGTTTCTAAGGCCTGCTTTTACCGTTTTCTGGAAATCTTTTTACCTTTACTATTTCCCACAGTTCCAACAGGTCAAAGAATGTTAATCAGGACAGCTGAATTAGTAAGTGTTAGCCTTAAATGTTTTCCAGGTTTTTTATCCTCTGAGGTCATGGTTTCCTAGCTTTTACGCTGCATCCCTCCAAGGCCTGGCTAGCTTCTTATCCAGCTGTAGCCAGGAGGGAGAGCTGAACAAGATGTGGTTCCATAAAGGAGTGAATCAGAATGCCACAAATGCTATTGCATAATTAGCTCACTGCAATAGATTCAGAGGAACAGTGTGCTGAAATATCCATGTTAATTGTTCACATGACATAAGCTAGGCTGGCCTGGATCCTGCATTGCAGTGTAGCATGTTTTGCAAGTCCCCTACTTATGGACAATGAATCTCCTCTTGAAGAGATGAGCATAGAGCACTGATGATGTTGTAGGACTGGGGTATGTGAAGTGGGAGATCAGGGATCAGAAGCTCCAAACATGTGCTCTTGGTGTCAGAACACCTGGCTGCATGGTCTCTTCTCCCTTACCTCTGCTCCATTGTGCTCTGCAGTGATTAGTTCTGACACATGCCAGAGACTTGGCATTCAGTGAAAAGGAAAGAAGTCTGAGCCCAAAGGATGTGTTCAAGAATGCCAGGCAAAGCCTGCAAGACAAGGTGCAGAGTAGGAGCAGGCTTTGGTGTTCAGGAGAAGGAGATGGAGAGTCTTACTTGCAAGTGGTGGCTGGAGGCAAGTTTCTGCAAACAGGTCCTGTGTGCTGCAGGGGAAGTGGGTGCTGTTGCTGTTGTGTTCCTGCAAACTCCCCTGTATCTTGACCAGGGTGATCAGGTGATGTAGTGCCCTCCATGTCTCACCTATGCCCTGTGTCCTCAGCTAGCTCTGTGGCAGCTCTGCAATTCCTGATTGCCAGTTCTGCAGTGGGCTTTGACTAGAGATGCTCTGAGGATCTGGGGGAAACTCTTTTCTACCAAAAGTTTTGTGAAAAGGCCAGAGGGGCGTAAGTTGAAAGAAAACCATGAACATGTTAATGTAATCTTGATGATAGTTTGAAAAAGGCTATACTGTGATTATTATTGGGATAATATGGGATGGAAAAAGGGCCTAGTGTTTTCAGGCTGAGAAATTATAATAGGAAGACCTGGCTTTAATTCTGAGACCTGACCTTGCATTTCTGCCTGTACTGTGCCTTCTGTTCCTTGTATAATATCAGGATTAACAGTGCTGTGCAGAGCTGTCAGGGAGATGTTGCAGTGAATACTGCTGTGCTACTGGAAATAGCAGTAGCAAAAGAGTCCACAGGAACAGAGGATGGTAGCATGCTGCTTCTGCTGTTGACTTTCCTAAACAAATACAGGCTGGCCACATGCTTTCACACTCTAGGTTCATTTTTTTTTTTTTTTGTTCCTTTCCTAGTCTGAGAATCTAGTTCCCTTATTAGTAGCAAGCCATTGCAGTAGCCTTTTAGGGAGGTAGAACAGGGTTGGTACTGCAAAGCCAGCTGAGGAGACATGGGAGGTACTCTGTCTCCTTTGAATGAAGATAGATTTAGTTCCCCAGGAAGTCTAGGTTTTTCACATGCAGTGAAGCTATGTTAATAAATTAGATTTCAAATATTTTCTTTCAAGAGCTAAGAATGTATTTTTGGTAAAAAAGTAGAAAGAATGCATCAAGATTACAGTAAATACTCTTTCCTGGATGGGTACAAAATCTGTCCTGTAAGCAACAGACAAAAAATTACATAGGACAAAAGCAAATACCAGAATGGGGTTAGTTTGCTTACTTTCTCCACTGATCTGTTAATATGTCTTTTAATCTCAGGTAATGCTGCTTTTCTTTATGATGTTTCCTATTAAAGGATTTAGTGAATGTGGATTTTGTTTATTTATGTTGGTTTAATTTTACCATAAATTTTATTAAGATTGACAGTGGCCCAGTATGGCAGAGACCCAGCAGTAGCTGGGTGTTTTGTGTTTTTCCTCTTAATAGACCTCAGTTTCTCTAGCAGGAATTAAATTTTCATGTTTGGAAAGATTATATTCTAAAACACAAGTGCTTTAAAGGATAGTGTTGCACCAGTGACTTTACACACTTTTGTGGAGAGGAGGATAGCTGTTGTCTCCTGATTTCCTTATTTTCAGGGCTCTAGTGAGTGTAAATGAATTATTTTGGAGACTGGAACAGTATTTCACATTTCTGTACCAATGGGCCTGTTAAGAAAACAGCAGGAGGGTAGGTGCCTTTCAGCTGGGGAAGAGGGTGTGTTGGCAGATGCTGTTTTGCAGCCTGAAGATAATGTTCTTGAGAGTTTTGTCTCATGAGTGCTTTGTCTCATGGTTAAATGAGTTAAGCTGGGTCATGGCAAATTTTAGTTCAAGCCTATGTGTCATGTTGATGGGTTTGTGTTTAGTGCAGGGGGTGATGTACAGTTTCCTGTAGGCTTCTTGCAGTGTGAAGAGCATCCCTTTGCTCCTGGATGTGATGTTTGCCAGCAAATTGTAAGATAAGTAAATACGTATTGGCTGAAGCAGATTTTGAAAAGGGTCAGGTGGGTTACAAGAACAAGTCTTTTTAGTCTCAATATTATTTGGACTCTTATATTCCAGTCTGCATCTAAATATCTTTGCTGGGATAACCCAAAGTCTGCATAATTCTGGATTTTTGAAAGAGCTATTAAAGGGTCCTATTTCTTTTCAGGGAGACTGTGGAGACTGTTTGTTAAAAGATGTTAGGTCTGAATCTCTTTGCCTGTGTTGTGACAGTCCCATCATCAACGTCAGGGATGTGTGAACAAGTGATTTTCCAGCTGTTAGTGCAATGTAACAACTCAGATTGCTGGAGGTGAGAAGATGGTTTCTTGCTGGTTTGGCTGTGCTCTCAGCTGTGTTGCTATGTAACAGAGATGCTGAGGGAAAGCATCAGCACACTTTCTGGCCTAGAGCAGAGTGGAAGTTGTGGCTAACTTTCCTTTGCTGAGTATCTTTTCCATGGATTATGCTTACAGCAAAGATGGCAGGATAGACAAAGACAGGTGCAAACAATCATCTTTCAGTGATCTCGGGTGGTGACATTTTTGGCTTTTTGAAAATGTGATATAACTCAGGTCAAAGGAGATTTGAACCTTTTGCACATACAACTCACACTTTTTTTAGCATTGATATAGCATTATTATCACAGGGAATAAATCAGGAGGAAGACTGACTTGGGGAATACAAGCCATGTCCTTGAGTTCTGTAGCTTAAAGGGTCTTTCAGCACAACCCTGGTAGCTGATGCTTATTCTCTCTCCCCACTGGATTGTTCATAGCCAGAAGGCAAGGAATCATATTTTCTCAGGTCTGACTTTCAAAGGTACAACTAAAAGTGTGTGGGAAAGGGTTTATTTTTCCACTAGAATTTTCTAGGTTTCAGTAAGATCTCTCTGTTTTGAATAGCAGTGTGACTTTACTTTTGTGACAACAGGAAACCTGGAAGGACTCTGACATTTTTGTATCTCCAAATTTTTAAATTTTAAATCTCATTATATTTGCATGTAAAAGTTAAATATTTTTTTTAGTCCTACTGGCTGCCAGTGATTTTGAATTGGGCCAAAAGAGTCACAGGACTTTTGACATGTAATATCTTATACACAGGAACTCAATCATAGGTTGATTCTCTTTGGACAGCCCCATTTGAAAAACATCACTCTGATTTTCAGAAAGCTGGATGGATATGCATTGTGCAGACTTCTTGGGCTTGTTCTGAAATTCTGATAGCTTTGATTTCCTTCTGCCCAGTATTTCCAAGAGTGCCTGTTTGCTTGCTATCTTGGCAGTCTTTAAAAGATCCAGCTGTTCTATGCAGATTTCTCATGGGCTTTCAAGTTTCTGGCAGTGTAAGGCAGTAGGGAAAGACTAGAACTCTGTACCTGTGAATTCAGTTAGGTTGGAATCAGGAGGAGTTTTCTTCTCAGGAAGGCTGAACAGACATTGGAACAGGCTGCCCAGGGAGCAGCCTGGTGGAGTCACTATCCCTGGAGCTGTTTAAGAAAAGACTAGATGTGGCACTTGGTGCTGTGGTCTGTTTGACAAGGAGGTGTTTGATCATAGGTTGGATTTATGATCTCAAAGGTGTTTTCCAACCTAGATGACTCTGTGATTTCTGTGATTCTGTTACACACATTCCTGTTCAAGTGTGTGTGTGTGTGCATATGAGTGTGTTAAGCTGAAGCAGCAGTGTGATGGGAGGTGACACATGTGAAGGGGATCTGAGAAAGGCATGGAGTTGAGAGATAGGGTTTGGTAGAGACATGATTTGTCAAGGATTGGAGTATGGGGAAATCAGAATTCTCTTTGCGAGACTTATTATTTCAGTGGGATTTTTGGGGGTTTTTTTGCCTTCTGGCATAAAGACTTGTAGAAGGGGCTCATCTGTGGCAGAGATTACTGCAGTCCCTTGGATGCAGTCTCACTTTCAGCAACCTTTTCTGGTTACTAGAAATATCTTGAGAATATGTCTGTGCTGTAGGAATGAGTTGAGTGGTCTCTGAGCTCTGTGGGTATCCATGAATAATTTCTGCTCAGTAACTAAATCAACAGCTAATTCAACAATGACACTTGGTATATTAAGTAGGTTTATAAGATAAACTGACTGGTTTAATTTAATAAAATTGAAATTGAAGGGCCTGCAGTTGGCAGTTATTAAAGTTCCTGACTGAGCCATTTTGCAGACAGCTACTGAGCTCATATGATGTAGATGAATTTTTTATCACCAGGTCTCATGATTCGGAGAAAATTATAACCACCACTATATAAATAATCTCCAAGATGACTTTTTTTGTCATGTAACAAACAGAAACATTTCATATCTTGTGCATTTGTGGAGTTTTACAAAATTGCCGCGGAGCATATGCTTTTCTATAGTCTGTCTTCTCAGATACTAATTTTTTGGGAAGATTATGGTATTATTTTGGTTGCTGACTTTCTCTCTGCATACATTTCTTTTCACTGCTCTAGATGGCTCTTAATTATTGTGTGTACAATATTTGGTATGCAATTTCAGGTTTGTAGTTGTGGTTTAATCCCAGCCAGCAACCCAGCAACCAAGCCCCAGGCAGCAGCTTGGTTATTCCCACATGAATGGGATTGGGGAGAGAAGTGGAAAGGTAAGAGGTAGAAAACTCATAGTCAACCCAGATAAAGATAGTATAAAAGGAAAAGCAAAAGCCATACCCATTCCCTGCTTCCCATGGGTGGGCAGGTGTTTGGCATCTCCAGGACAGCAGGACCCCCTCACATCTCACAATGACTTGGGAGTACAAATTCCATCACTCCAAATGTTCCCCATTCCTCCTTCTTCTCCTCATCCTGAAACACTGAGCAAGAAGTCTCATGGTCTGGAATATCCCTTTGGTCAGTTTGGGTCACCTTTACTGGCTGTGTCCCCTCCCTTCCTTCCAGCCATCCCCCAACTTCCTCACCAGCCTGGCAGTACAAAAAGCAGGAAAGACCTTGGCTCTGTGTAAGTTCTGCTCAGAAATAACAAAAACATCTCTATGTTATTAACCATGTGCGCAGCACTAACCCAAAACACAGCCCCATACTTGACACTGTGACGGAAGTTAATTCTACCCCATCCAAAACCAGCACAGTGTTACAGCAGCAGCTGAAACCTTTTTAATAGGGAGGAACAAATTTGCAAAAAAGACTAGAGTCTGGAGCAACCTATCAGTCAATAGAGCTCTTGGTTTCATTTCAGCAATCACTTTTTCAGGGCTGGAAAGGTCTGGTGTTCTGGTATCACGTGAAATGGGAAAGTTCTGGACAAAGTAGCCTGACCTAGAAAATTAGGAATGTTTCAGAGATAACTGGGAAAATAAGGCAACAAACCTTTTAGAAAGCAAAAATCCCCAAGTATTACATCACTTCAAAATGGAGATGGACCTGGGCAATTCAATTGATGCTACTATGTAGGAAATGACAATTTGAGACACTTTGCTTGGTTTTGTCCATGAATTCTAGTATGGCTTGTAAAAACAGAACTTGTTTCCTTTTTGCTTTTTTTTTTTGTCCGAATACAGGTAATATACAGTATTCTACTTACTCTACTTTCTGAAATGAGCCTTTTTTTTGAGCATCCTTTCCTTAAGAATACAGCTTGACAAGAGTAGTAAGCACATGACTAGTTAGGCATCAAAGGCTGAAGAACTATCAAAGGGATGTTGCAACTCAGCCTTTCCTAACAGTTTATTTGTCTAGAGTTGCTGTCTTCATGCCTGAGGAAGCATATACTTTATAGCGTGAGAGCACTTGGTTATGACCGTTAAAAAAACTTCCTGAATTAAATTTATTTTCTTGTCCCAAGGTAAAAGTGAACCAAAATGATGCATGAAAATGAAGCTAATGGTGTCTTAAGTGCAGTGCTGGAAACTGTACAGTGACCCAGGGAAATCCATTCCTCTTCTTTCCTTCCCAAATTAGCTTCACCTCATACCCAACACATTTGCTGTTGCAAGCTGATGTCTTCTTCTTGTGGACCATAATTTGCTGATTTTTTTGTTTGTTAACTGTCTTCTGTAGGCAGGATGAACTGTGGTGATGCCTTTCTCTTTCCTCAGGCTTCTTTTGTCCTGAATTGATTAAGTCAGTATCTTCATCCTTTCCAGTAGCTTATGTTTGCAACCCTCTGAACAGTCTTCCTTTTCTCCTCTGAATTTCTTTCTTTCTCAGTAGTGTACAAAACAGAATGCAAGAGACTGGCAGAGGCCTTGACAGGACTGGATAGGACAGCTTAATTACCTCCCAGTTGTTATGGATTATACTACTGGAAATTGCTTTGGCAAAAACATCATGTTGTTGATTCACAAATTTTCTAATGCCTTGCCACCCACAGATCCTGTGATGGTATGACTACCTTCTCAATAATTCCTCATGTTTATTTTTGTATTGATCCTGATTTTTGCTTCCCACATTTTGATTTGATCCACCTGAGATTATCCTTTCATTTTACGATAACTGTTGTGAAATACTGTGCTATCTCCAAAGAGGAAGTTCTAGTGACCTTTTTGACCTTGGAATTAAAACAACCTGACCAAAAATGAAAAAAACCAAACCAAAACAAACCAAAACCCCACCAAAATTTGTTGTATAAATCTTCATGTACTGAGATAGAGACCCAGGAGTTCACAATCAATTTTGCTATTTTTAGCTCCTTAGCCTATTACAGAAAGGCTCATTCAGTTTGCAGTGAGAGCCCCTGTCCTGGGAAGACCTCATAAATTAGCTTGCCTAAACATACTGCCTGTTTCTAAGTCTAAAAAGTCCTTTGATTTCTGTGCCCATTTGGTTTGGAAGCTCAACAGATATGACAAGCTTGAAACCCAAATTTGTCAGAAACGTTACAAATTAATTGTAATTGTGCATTTATTTCATTAATGTAGTAAATCCTATAAGCATTTATTGGATATCAAATACTTATTAAATAATGTCAGAACATATGAAGAATAAAATGAAATGTGGAAAGATTATGGTGTTTTAGTTCATTCAGCTGTGCCAGTTTGTGCAGTGATCCTGAGTGCAGTGTGTTTTGCAGTGCTGCACAAGTCCCAGGCCATGTGTGACTGCAGACTCCTAAGCTGTGGTACAGCTGTGCCCAGTAGCACAGGGCACTGTGTGTGCTCTAGCTAAAGTCCAAGTTTGGTATGCATTGCTTGGAAAGAGAAGCAGCAAATGTTTTGGGAGCTTTAGCAGTGTGTCTGAGGTTGTGATATTTCACATCTGCAGAGGAGGACTTCTGCAGTGAGAAGCTTTAGTGCCAGCAGTGTGCCCGTGCTCCAAGTTTTGGTAGTTCCTGGTGAGCTGTTTCAACAGGCTTGGTGCAACTATCTGGTCACTCTGTGAAAAGGGAACCTGGTGGTAGCACTTGGGCTGTTTGTTAACTGTGGGGCTTTTTTCCCCTCTGGAGTGTGTGCTTTCTGCAAGGCTTCTTTTGTATGCTAGCTGTAGTTCTTGCCAACACCTTTGAAAGACACCCCATGCTTTGTTTTTGAAAAGAACAGGGCTGAGGATTAAGAACCTTATGACAGAAGCAGACATATTTTCTTGTGTCAGAAGTTAAGAATTTAAAAGACTGTAAAAAACCTTTTTATAGAAAGCGACCACGGGACTCCCTTTCTACAGCCACTCCCGCCCCCTCTAGTAACCTGTCAATGTGTAGCTGCCCTTCAAAACTAGGATAAAAGTTTCAGAGGACTGTCTGGGTTTAGCTAAAACTGTTACTTATGCAGCTGATGCTTTGTTATTTATGTTCCCTTCCAAATGAGGGAAATTGACTTACAGGTTGGTGGTCATTTAATACTTTTCTTTGACTTGTTAAATTAGGAATTTTCTTATAGGGTAGAAAAAGCCATGAAGTCTAATGAATGTGATAAGAAAATTGAATGGACATAAGCAAGTAATGTACAAAATATTTTTTCTGGTGGCCAGTTTTTTTGAGCACTGTCCACCAGCAGATCTGCCCTTGTTATGCCCAAATATTCATTGCACCATTTTGCAGCAGGGGAGCAGAAGCTGTGGAGGTAGGAGAGGAAGATGAGAGGAGAGGAGAGGAGAGAAGGACTTGAAAGAACAGCCTTGGACTACCTGAGCATGGCAGAAAGGCTGAAGTAAGCAAATATTTTTGTTTAAAAAAAGTGCTGTTATGGACCATCAGGAAGAGAATAGAACTGATACTGGTTTCATCAGAAACTTACTGATGAGGGGAGAGTGAGAAGATACCTGGCAAAAGTAACTATTTAAAAACCTGCAGAAGCAGGCACGTGCAGCCAAGGCTTCTAAAGGAACTAGCACAGGATACTACAAACTGCTAGGCAGCCTGTTTGAACTTCCATGGAAAACAAACAAGATCCAAGGAAACTAAGCTAGGCAAATGTAGTAACAGTCTTTAACAAGATAAAAGCCATGTCCCTGGAAATTGTTAAGCAGAAAGTTGAATTAAAAAAATTTTCAAATGTTATGAAGGTCAAACGTGTCAGCACTTATATAAAAAACACTTTTTCAGTTATTTTTGATTCGAAATTGAATTAAACCTTTCTGCTGGTAGAGGATTGCAGACCATTCTGTGTAGTGCTGTTGCAACAATTCCATCAGTACAGAAAAAATTATGATAGGCTTAAAGTAAGAATTATTTTTATTTCATAATTGCTTAGGTTTGATTTTTGATTAAGTTGTTCAAAATGTGCAGTCATTTAATATATAATTGCCCGGTGTCCCTGGATGACTCCTCTGTCTGACCAAAATTTAAATCATCACTGTGCTGCACCAATCACATCTTTGACACAATGTACTGAGGGTTGACCCAGTTGCTTTTGAGTTTCATGGAGTCATTCAAGACAAAAGGTTGGGCTGACAAAATTTTGAGGGCCTCTGGAGCAGAGCTGTGTGATTGCTGAGTAAACTGAAAACATGGGCCTGGATTAATTGAAATGTAAGTAAAATTGTCTCTATGTTCCATCCTGGATAAAAAATAAATGTGCTAAAATATTTTCTAAGGGCCTCTGCAGAGGAGTGATATATTCCCAGCAGAGGCTGTGTATCTCTAGCAGACAGGCTGAGAGCACATTCATGATTTGGATTGACGTTTATCTGACCATCCTTCTTGCAAAAAGAGGACTTCAGAGAAATGCCACCTTCTGTTGCTGGAATACATTGTTTCCCTAGCCAAGGATAGAGAATCAAGTAGTTACTTGCCAGGGTTTACAGCCTTCAAGTTTTGTTTTATTTGATTTGAACTGTTCAGGAATGTGTATGGAGTTGGACATGCTGAGAGCCTGCTGTATGACTCAGGTTTGCACTTTTTGAGCAGTAGTGCTGCTGTTTTGTGTTTGTGAGCTTGCACTGTTCTGGTGTGAACAAAACAAGCAGGACTGTTCTCAGGTAGCAGTTCTGTCCACTTCATCTGAAACGTCTCCTGGAAGGAATTGTACTGGGGGGATTGTAGTAGAGGCTGCAGAGGATTGGGATTCTGGGTTTGGCACGAAGCTTTGATGATGAGCAGAGGACATACCAAGGGAGTGAGTTATTTCCCTGTGATCTCATTCTCACCATTTATGGCTGGATGTGGAAGCACTTCCTTCCACAGTGCTTCTTGTCATCAGGCAGAGAATCAATACTGCCATGTCAGGAGAATCTGATACATCACCCTGCAGCTCAAATTTCATACTGAAATATTGACACCCTTTGCTGTTGCATCCAGGAGGTATGGAGAGCCTCATTATAAAAAGCAAATGTGACAGCACTTAACATGTGACCATCAGGAATAGACCCTACCATTCTTCCCTCCTTTGGAGCAGCAGAAAACTGGGAGCACTGAATTGGCTGAGATCTGACTCGACTTGTCAGGTCCCCACCCCACTAATGGCACTTTCATTGGCTGAGTGGCTTATTTGCATAATCATACAGTCAAAGTGGATGACAGCAGGTCACAAGTAAGCCTGGAAGAGGGGGCTTGGAATGGAAAAGGAAGAGAATTTATATAGAGCTCTGGTTTGTGCAGCAAGAAGAAGGACTTCAGCCCATGTATCACAACCAGCTCAATGTGCTCATATAGTGTGAAATCCTATTTTTGAGTACAAGAAGGCGAGTAGAAGCAATGAAGTGAGACACTAGCAAGTGTTACACCTAATTTTCAGCACTGTTCAGCTGGAAGCATGTAGCTGGTTAGAGCTGAATTTTTGGAAAGTGATGTGCATGCACATGACAAAAGTCTTTAATGTTCTCTATGCTTGAAATTTGCATGTGCATTCACTGCATTTTGGACTCACAGAGATCATAGTGATGTGCAAGGTATCCAGTGGCTTCTGAAATCTCTTCAAAAACTTACATTTCCTTTTTACATTAATTCCAAACCTCTCAGCAGATTCTGGAAGTGTGACCATGTTTCTGAGCTTTTTGGGATTTATGTAAGAGTTTGAAATGCAGTTTTGAGGGATGGTGATTTCTTTCCATGTTTGAGCTGTCACAAACAGATGTTAATTTATATAAGGTTTGCTGGATCTATACAAGATGTTTGATGTGAATTTAATTTTCAGAACCAAGTTCATTGAACAACACAATAAATATGGCATGTTCTGAACAGGAACCTCTGTTGTCCTGTTAGGTTTCTGTTTAGTTTTATTAAATCTTGAATGGTGCAGAGCCTAAAAAACTGGCATGGCTGGGAGAAACACAAGTCTAGTTTTGGTGGAGGGGTGGTTTTGGATGATTGCTCTTAGGGAAATGTCTAGGAAGATTCCTACACTAGCAGGGCTCTTGTGGGCTTTTCTTCCCTGATGAAATACTGATGTGTCTGAAAAAATTAGGCAAGAAGTAATACTGATATTTCTCTGTCATCAGTGAATCCCTGTCCTGGTCATGTATAAGGAGGCAAAACCACTCCCAAGTGTGGACTTGAGTAGAAAGCAAGCTAGTGCATCTCAGAAAAAAACAGCTAATAGAAAGGAAGGGGAGATTTGGAGTTAGGGTTGCTTTGGAGGGCAAACAAGCATGGCTTTGGAAACAGACTCGTAACAGAATGCAGTGTAAGGACTGCAGCGTTAGGGTGCCCTGTGTGTTGTGGCATGCTGGTGTGTGTAGTGCTGGGAAGGGCTCCCTGTAAGCCATGATACCACCCAGCCCATTGGGGCCCTCACGGTTAATGACTCTGGTAAAAGATTCCCTACCTGGGAATGACGCATCGCTGGCTCTCAGACACCATATGTCCAGTTCTTAGGAGGCAAATTTGTGTCAGAAATTGTTAGTTAGAGAGTTTACAGATGAGTCAAAAATACCAACAGGGCAGCATTTTTCTTATGCTCAAATGAAGAATTCGTAGAAGTTCATGTTTATGAGAGTTTCTTTCTTCTGGTGATGGATTTTGACACAAGTTTTTCAATTCCAGCTTTATTTTCCTTGAATATGAGTTTGGGATGAGTGTTTTAATCCTTTAATGTATATGAATATTTTAAAAAACCCTGTAGAAGCTATATGATGTGGGATATGTAGAATATTGCAAGGGCTGATTATGTGCTTTATGTTACTTATTCTGTGTCACAATTCATAGCATCAGTGATCAGTAATCTCTGAACTCTTTTATCCTTAATCCAGTGTCACAACACTACATAGACACAAGGCTTGTGGACCTGCATCTCAGATTTTAACTGAAGAGACAGAAGCATAAGGAGCTCCAGTGGTGTTGCCTGACACTAAGAAGGTGCACGCTACTAACAATGTAATGATGCAGGAGGGAGGCATACTTCAGCAGATCTTTGGGGTGGATAACAGTAGTGAAATTTAACCCAGGACTTTGTACACATTGTGTTCTCATTCACATGTAAATTTTTAGGGTAGACTTTTTGTAGTACAAGTCTCGTGCTTATGCTGTACAGACCTTCTTGAGGGTTTCTTGTTCAAAAAATGGAGTTAAGTCACTTGATGTTTTCGAATCCTTTACAATCTTTTGCACCAGAGCTTTTTGCTTTGGTGCTGAATGTTACAGGCCATAAGTCAATATATTCTTGCATTTTTTCCTACAGAGAGTTGCTGGTTGAGTTGATACCAGTTACACTGTGGGTTTTTCACGTAATTTCTGAAAAGCATTGCCCTGCCTAGCCCAGGAAAACTACCCAGTAATTCACTTTGAGGTCAAAGTGTAATATGCCCATAAGATAAATCCTGACATCCTTTGTTCTTGTTTCTGTTCATTTCATCACACCCCAGAGCCTGCCTGCTTATCTTGGACCATTTTAATCTTGCCAGTCAGACTTACATAATCATGGTGACTTAGCAAAACTTCTGAGCTCTTGGCAGAGAGCTCTGCTTTTCTTAGGGATCTTTGAGCAAATGTTTATCCAGAACACTTACCCTGACAGTAAGTGTGCTGGAACTGCTGTGGAGAAGGTGACCTGCCCTGGCCTTTAAAAAAATGATTTGTCTATCTAGGGCTCAAAAGTGCTAAAGAAGATAGGGTTAGCAGTTGGAAAAGTTGTCTACCTTGTTCACTGAGATGTTTAAGACATTTCTGTTCAGTTGGTCTAGAAGGTTTAAGTTCAGAGATATTCTCATGGCTTTTTTGCCCCACAAAATCTTGCAGTAACTTTTTTTTGTCCGTTCCAAGTGGTAGTGATGGAGGAGACCTTTAATAAAGCTTCTGCTATCCAATTTGAGCTAGCATCCTTCTGCCTTCTTATCTTGATGGACTGCAGTTACATTTTGATGATATAACACTTTTATTTTCAAATGTAGGTAGCAGAGGAATTTGAATAATAAAGGTATGTAGTACAATGAACAAGTACTGCTCAGGGTTAGCAGAGGAATATAAGACTCTTTTCTTCTGGCTTTGGATGCATTGAAACTGGCTCAGAAGTCCACAGGTTAATATCTTCCATATTTTGCCAGTAACAGTTTACCTTATAGGAGATGTCTTGCAAATCAGTTGAATTTAGACAGCCACTTAAAATTCCTGAGGGATCCTTGTTGACATGCAACAATCCTTTCCAAGAGTGAAACAAAAATGTAACAAAACCACCCAGATACTTTCTAGCCTTTTGCTCCAAAGTGCCAAACAGCAGCTTCCTCATGGCATTGGCAGCAGATGGATTTTCCTGGGTCTGAAAATCTAAATATTTTAGATTGGTGTATTGGCTGAATTGGGACAACTGGTCATGTCCTAATGTGGACAGCCAGGGAGGTGAGTAGAGGTGCCATCTGGCAGTGGATCCATGTGACTCATTCCAAGGGTATCATCTTAGGAGGTTCTTAATGCACAGCTGGTGGCTTGTAAATTCCCATCCTACCTTGGGACATGCTATTTTTTCTGTGTGGCTGAGCTCACAGGTACTATGAAGAACATAGATTTAGGCCTGTGTCTCACTGTTTGAAAATCTTGTCAGTCATTCCTCTTGGAAAACTTTTGCATTGAGAACTTCCAGCCTTTGATCCTCTTGAAATCAGCTAGGGACCATTCCAGCAGTTCTTGTTTGAAGTTTTTTGTTGCAAGTGTAACATTATATAACAACATAGAAATATAATGTAAATTCTTCCTTTCACCCCTGTACCCATGGAAAGGTCATCTCAGCCCTGCTGTACTCCTTTGGGAAGCTAGAACCTTCTCTTAATAGTTGCCTACAACATAAAGAGTAGTTCAAAACTGTTGTTCTGTTTGGAACAGCAGCCAAAGTCCTGGCCTAATTGTTCTATTGACTGGAAAAATGTTTTATCAGTGCTGAATGTTTTATACAGAACATGCTTTCCTAGCTGGCAGAACTTCAAGAAAATCCAAAGATCTTGTTGCATGGTTACCAGAAGACATATGATAACTGTCTGGGCCTGTTTGTGGCATTGCAAGGTTAGGTTGTTTACTCTAGCAACCTTGTAGTCTTGATTTGTTCACACATAGAGGAATTGTGCGAGTAATGTACATCAGTTTTGCAGAAAGAGGGGGAAGCATTCCAGCCAATTAAAAATACGTGTTCTGAATTACTTCATTCCACCAAAAAAAAAGGTGTACAGATATTGGTGAGAATATGTTCAGTATTCTAAATTTTTAAGGAAGAAATTATTTCTAAATTTTCTAAGGAAAATCTCTGTTGTTGAGTTTAGTCCTAAGCTATACATGGCCTGTGGTAGAGAGGACAAATTAAAAAAATACTGAAGGTAAGCAGACAAGTAAGAATTTTTCTTTCATCTAGCAGCATTCCAAAGAGCATCTGTGAGCACTGAGTGAAAAAAACATGGCTGCTAAACCCCAGGTCATTAATACCAAGTTCTTTTAGTGTCTGTATTTGTGGGTCAAGAGGATAGAAAGTGCTTCTAAATGTTGTTCTTGAAGCTGTGAAAGATGGGCAGTCTTCAGCAATTTTACTAGTTTACTCCTTTCAGTCACAAACACAGTGAAGTGTTATAATTTCTACATTTTTAAATGCTTTCTACAGTCAGAAAGCCAATTTTTTTACCTTTCTAAGATAATTTTCCTGTATGGATGTTAAAAAGTGTAAGAAAAGAAGTCCGTTAACCTCAGGATTTTAGTTTTGTTGCAACTGCATTTAAGACTATCCGGTGAAAAGGAAGGCGGAGGAAGTGGATCAAAGCAACTATTTCAGCAGAAGCTTATTCAAAACAAACAAACAAACAAAATGCCAACTAAAACATCAGTTGCAGATGTTGAATTTTAAAAGTATAACTAGTCTCAGCCCAGGAAACCCTAGTTTCAGGTTTTTTGCCTTGCAACTTGCTTATTTTTTTAATACAATCTTGAGATGATTTTGTTAAGTGTCTTGTGAAGTAAGTATTGCACAAAAGAAAGAAATGGTTGGTACTAGTGTACTGGTTAGACAGGTCTGTAAATTGGAAAGTGAGTATATTCTAAGAGAAATAAGGATAGCTAGTATTTCCTTTTCATTTTGGTCATTGTTCCAAATTATTTTGAAGCTGGACATTGTTAACTGAAGAAATGCTGAGTAGGAGACAGGTAGGAATTCTAAGTGTAGTAGGTTGAAAATAGAGGGGATTTCTTTTGCCTTCAACTTTGCTTCAGGACTGTAGAAATCTGAAATTAGACAAAGGGCTAGTCTGTTTCTTGAAGTAAAAATGTATCTGATGGAGATTTTATATGTGAAGGTTTTAGAAACAAACTTTGGTAATATTTACAAAATCTTTAACAAAGATGGAATTTAAAAAAAAAAAGTTTAATCTTTCTCCAATAATGTGTAAATATGGATCACCAGTTCTAGGATTTTCTACACTATAGGAAGAATGCACTTCCTATGCACTATAGAATGAAAGCTTGAGAGATTCCTGCAGAACAGGGAGGAATCCCAATAAGCTTAGATGGAGATTTCTCAGGATGAGTGCAGCTGCAGGTTCATAGTCACATAATTAACCCTATAGAAAATGGGAGCAAGTTCCTGTGAGGTCTTGGAGGTGTCCAGATGTAAATTACAAGCCATCCTGAGAAATGGGAACAATATACTCTACTGCTGGTCTTACTCCATATTCAGCACATAGTGGGGCATCTATTTCTGCTACAGTCTGTGAAACAAAAAAATTACATTTTACACTGTAAATTGCTCAGACAAAGGGCTATGTATTAGTGCAGTCTATTAAAGTAAATGCATTGCAGTTCTTCCAGCTGCAAGTGGAAGAAGTGCTGTAAGTAGTGTTCCTTTGATTCAACATTATCAACCATCCTTCTGCAATAAGAAGAGAAGGAAAAATTCATTAATTGCTTCTAAAGCCTTGTCTTTTATAGCTCCTCGTTGAAAAAGGGTTGGTTTGTGTGTTCCTATTTAAATTCCAGACAACAACTTAAAACTTTCAGTGTCTTCTGTTTGGTCCTGGTAAGACACACTGCAAAAATTTGGCAAAAGATGTGTTAGTGTGAGTTTATTGTCAGCAGAGACAGATCAAATTCTTCACTGCCTTTATCTGTGCCTGCATTTTTTTGTCTGACTTGAGGTAAACTGCATGTCATCTAAGTGACTTGGATGATCCTGCTACAGAAAAGGTGCTTCCTGTATTTGCAATGCTGGCTTTGAGCAAAAACCCAAATATAAATAATACGAAGCCCATGGGAAATGGGTAACTCATGAGTATCCTAAAGTAGTTTCCATTTCCTTTTATTTCATTGACTTCTAGTGTTTGTCTCTTGTCTGCTGGACAGGTCCCTCATACTACCTCTCTCTGCTAATGGCTTTAATGCAGTCTTTCTCACAGAAGTGGTTCAAGTTTGAGAATTTGCCTCATTTTTCTCTCTTCATTACTAAAGCAACAGTTCTGAAAGTGACTTAGGCTGCTCTGAAGGCTGCAGATGGTGGGTTAAACCTCCTTTTGCCATTTTCAGCCCATGCCAAAATCAGGCTTCTCGTGCCTGTGTGTGCAGGAGCTCCTCATGGTAGGTGGATTCAGACTTCCAGGCCACTGGCATTGCCAGTCCCAACTTTTTGTTGAAGGCTCACCAGACTTCTAAAGAGCTGCATCACACTGGAGCAAGAAATCCTGCTTTCTTCTCAACACTTGGCCTCCTGGATCATTACCATGACAAAGGAGGATTATTGACTTTTTAGTCATGATGCTTTTGATTTAGGGCCCGGTTTGATTTGGGGCAATAGTGTTCATTGGCCCAAAGAAGCAATGGTTTCCTCCAGGTGAAGAGCAAGGAGAGAAACATGCTTTTGAGAAGGAGGAGAAAAAGGGAAAGAATTGGCTGAAGAGGGGTTGAATGGAAGCTGTAATGGATGCAGTTTCTCTCTGGGAAGGACCCAAAAGCAGCCCATGATTCCTTAAGACAATTAAAAGCAAATTGTCCGGCTGAGCGATCCCAGAGCAAGGAAGATGCTCCCCAGACTATAATTCAAGGGGTTGAATGGCCCTCAAAAACTGAGAGCAGAAAGAATAAAAACCCCGAAGATGAGGCAAATGATGGAACAGATGTGAGTGCTTTTGTTGGGAAGACTTGGAGGCTAGCGGGATGGCGATAGGCTAATTTGAGGCAAATAATGCCAGGTTCCTTTCATATGCAGAGTAGCACTTTGATCCAATGTGGATGAAAGTACTGAAAAGTGGAGAGGATGGCAGGGGGTCTTTTGTCTTTGACAAAAAAGGCATCTGCCAGGCTCTAACTCCCCTTTCCCCACCCCCTTAGCCTAGCAGGCCACTTCAACAATGCTAGCAAAGGGGACAAGTGTCTCCTGACAGCTGAAGAAATCTCCAGGAGGAGAATGAGTTTTGCAGCAATATCTATACTGGAGAGCTTAATCGATTTTTTCCACAGTACAAAAAGGGAGAGGGTTGGGGGAAAACAGGGATCACAGTGAAAATGGGAGGTGGGAGATAAAAAAAATCCCTTTCTAATAAACTTGTTACTTTTGTTCTCCAAATGCATCTTTTCAGAAGATGCTTTGATGCTAGTATGAATACACTTAATGGAGCAGAGTAGGATGGAGTTGCTGGAGGGGGTGTGTGAAATGAGGAAGAATAGCCTTGCAAGGAGGATAAATGTAGAGTGATTTCTGTGCATTCCACACAGGAAAGATCTTGGAAATAGTAAAATAGTGTAATACAAGAGATATCTGCAAAACAGAAGAATACTTTTGGTACCACGTACTGGAGGAGCTCAGATCTACCCAAATTCTTAGGTTTCATTTCTAAGAAAAAACAAAAATTTCTTTTTAACCTTTCCATATTTGCTGTTTTCTTAACTGTTTGTAATTACTAGCAAGAAAAGGACTGCAGGATCAAATGGGGATTTTGGAAGGCAAGCAGTATTTGTGCCTAGCAAATATAGCAATTTCAGACCAGCTGCTGATGTGGTACCTGCTTCTGCTCTGTTGACTTCAGTTTTTCACACCTGGTAAACAAGACTGAGATCCAGTTTGCAGAGTTTGATGGCTGTGGTCTTCTTTAAGTATCACTTTGCACCCAGTCTAATGTTTTCTTTGAGAAGTAATGACAGATACTGAGTTATCAACTTCTGAGCAAGACCCATCTCAGTAAATTAAATCCTTCAAGAACAGTAGATTCAGGAATCTAAACCTTTTTTTTTTTTTTTTGAGACCCTGACAATGTTTATCCATTACTGTTTACTGGAGATAACCTTCTCACTAGGGCAGAGCTTTAAGCAACCTCTGATATCGCAAACAGATCCTGCCCCTTTACTCCTCTCTTTCTGCTGAGGACTTTCAATTCCCCCAAGAAGGTAGGAGTGATAGAGGAATTGAGGGGAACTATCTAATTGCTTTGAGAGGCTGTACACTTACACTGATGGCAAATTGTAATCCTGTGTAGCTGTTCAGTAGGTGTGCCATCATCCCCCCTCCAGCAGATGCCACCGTTCTGTTCAGACCAGCTGATGTGGAGAGTATTTTTGACAACAGAATTTCCTGTACTCCAGCTGTGCAAAGCCTGATGCATGAATTACTGTAACTCATTAGGGAGGGCTGATTGTCAAGGACATTGATGCTCTCTTGATTTCTGCCTCTTTGTTGTATCTTGATTTTCTTGCTTCTGGTGCAGAAGGACTTGAGCTGCTGCTGCTGTACTCAAAGGAGCAGAGACCACCCCCGTCCCTCACAGCACCAAGGTGGAGACCCACTATCTATGTGGGGGACTTCAGGTGGTTCTTGTGTGACCTCCCCTCATGTACTATGTACAGTGATAGTACAGGTGGTCTAAGTGGGGAAATATAAGGTGGTCTAAGTGGAGAAAGTTGTTTGTGGGGAAACCTGAGCTGTCAGGGAACAGCTGTAGTCCTCCATGACAAAAGAAGAAAAGCAGCTGATGCATTGCGACTCAAACCACCAATATGGCCATGGAGTCCCAGGCAGTTGTGATTAGGATGGGATGTAGGAGTCTTGAGCAGTGCACTGGGACGCTTTGTTCTTTCAGATGAAACATGAACAACCTCACTGTAAAAGGTCTTTCGTGCTTTCCCATTTGGGCAGGCAAGCCCTTCAGCTGCTGCCGTCCTGAAATTTCTTCATATGTCCAGTATCAACTCTCACACCTCCAACCAGAAAGGTGGACTCTTAGCAAAGGCCATAGAGCTGCCAAAGCTGCCTCACTGGGGCAGTTGTTTGTCATGTCAGCAGTAACATTTGAGATATGGAGGACAAGGGGGTGAGTTGCCTCTGTTCCTGTGAAAATTTGTGCAGTCATCCTCCATAACTGTAGGTCATCATTGAAATTTATGCTGTATTTTTGGGGCAGATTTGTGTAGCTCTTTGCAGCTTACTGTGTGCTTACGGGAAGGAAGATGTCTGTATGGCTTGGCCTGGCTGCTGCAGTGCAGGCCCAGTCTGTTTGGAGGCAAGACAATATTTCACCTGAAGCACATTGCAAGGGAGAAGGGAAGAGATCTGTTTGGATCTGAGTGTAGCATGCAGAGCAAGTGACAGCAGGAGTACAGGCTGCAGGGGTACAGCAGAGAGAGGAAGATTGTCTTTTTTCTCACGTCTCACCCAGCAGGCTGGTGTTTTCTCCCCAGAAGCCAGTTACCTTCTACTGATTTGTGTTTGGATGAAAATCAAACAGTAAAGATTGCAAAGCCTCTTTGATGTACTTAGTCTACATTGAGGCAGTGCTACCTGAACAGCTCAGGAGGCTGCTACATTTCCTGACTGCTGTCTGGACAGAGACTGTCTGGTCATTGTTTCCAAGTCTGAAAAAGGGCATACTGCTTTAATGGTAAATAATCAAGCAGGTGGTATCCAATAGCTTAAAAATAGGCCATTCTCATGGAAGTGGTTTCGGCTGGACTGATTGTACATGTGACATTTTCCTGGCATGACCTAGCACTCATGGCTGTAGAAGTCCCATATTTTCAGGATGGATTTGGCTTGTCTCTCAGTGAATGTTGTCTGGTCATCAGCATCCACCAAGAGTTCTCTGAAGCCAAACAAATGGAAAATAATGACTTTGGAGTCTGATAAACTCTAGCCTGCATGCAAACCTTTGTTCAAATGTAAAGTGGTTTCAATTTGGTTTTGTTCAATTTACTTAAAATATAACAGAGGTCCTTTGCAAGATAGGCACTGCTTAGTTATATGTAACTTGCCTGAACATCTACATGGAGTTATTATTTTAGTTGAGTGCAATTTGGACCAACAAAGTGAATTCTTTCCCTTTTTACACAAATGAGATGTGAGTGAATGTTGCTATTCACCCTCCCAGAATTAATGCTCCGTTGTGTGCTTTCATATTGGGTTACATACACAGTGGTTTGGATCCAAAGAGGTAAGTCTAGCTATAGTGGGAACAGCATGATTTCAAGTTTGATGGAATTTGCACCTTTCTGTAGAAGACAGATGGTTGTGGTGGGGAAGTTGCACCTGTTTGTTTCTACATCTGCTCTGTAATCCCAAAATTTGGTTCACATAGTCTCAGTACATTGAGTATGCTTACTCATGTGTGAGTTTCATAGTGTTGGCAAATACTTTCAGTTCTAGAGTGCCTTTGATGGTGTTTGAGGCAAATGTCCAGGAGTTAATTACACAGAGAGTAACCAGAGCTTACAAAATAACACTCTCATGAGTAATTTTTGAAAAAATTCAAAGCAATATATCTGAGCTTACTTCCTTTAAAAATAAAAATAATAGAGCAGTAGGTAGTCAGAAAGCTTGTTACAGTTGTCCAGTTTTGGTATGAAAACCAGTGGTAGCCTGAGTGTAAGCATGAAGAGATGTGCTCGGAAGAAATGGTAGTGTTTTACTTGCCAGGTGCTGACAGAGGCCTGGTCCCTGCACAGGAGAGTATGAAGCTCCATGCCTCACCAAAGGTGCCCACAGGTATCCCATGTTCAGCCTGGGGAGTTCCACCCCAAGTCTTTCCTTGGCTTCCTGCCTCTCTGGGGCTTGGTGGCCTCTGTCTGCAGTGGCTAGAGGTACAGAGATTTTGCATCTCTTTGGCTTCAGAGACACCTGTTGGTCCAAAGTGCTCTCTTGTCCCCTTTAAGTGGCTGCCACCCTCATGGGCTGTGCAGTGCCCACGGCAGGGGACATTTGTATCAGCAGCCAGTGTCTGGGTCAGGCCCTGAGGCCATCACCTTGGGAGAGCCCTGCTGTGCTGGAGGTGAGGAGGCAGCCACATCTGGAGGGTGATTTTTTCTGATCTTCTCTCTTTATGGGCAACAGAGAGGTCCCTGGGCAGCCAGATTGTTTTCCTTGAGGCAAAGGGGATGGGAATGTTTGCATTCCCAGGGGAAGGCTGAGGAGGAAGGAATGCTGTCAGCACCCTGCCTGGGGAGGCAGTCAGCTGGGAGAGACTGAGTGCTGAACAGCTGCAGGGAAAGCAACTGCCCGTGTCCCCCAACAGCCACAGCTCTTCCCTGGCCTGCTCCAGAGAGCCATTCCTGCCTGAAATAGATGTGGTGTCTGAGAGGAGACACAAAGCAGGAAACAACAGCCTGTGACTGTTCTTGCAAATGAGGAAGGAAGGGCAAACAAGGAGAAGCCATGCTTAGTTTAGGAAGGTGGCTGAGGAGATATGAGGATAGGAGCCTGTCAGGCCCTGGGGCTCTGTGGTGGTCAGGCAAACTGTCATCTAAGGGAGCAAGGTTGCCCCTGCTTCCGCCTGCCTCTTTGTAGCATTTGTATTCATCAAGTCACAGGCAAAACCCCATTGAGTTAAACGTGGTGAGTCCATTCCCCCTGAGCAGCCAGGATCCAAGGTGTGAGCAGCTATGGAGCTGTAGGAGGCATGGATTGGTGATGTCTAGACTGGCAGGCTCAGAGCAGGAGCAAATTCAGAGAGCCTTCAGCCAGTGGCTGTGTGTCTGTGACCTTCTCATGGGATGAAAAGAGAACTTACCAGGAACTCTGTCTTTTCCTCCCTTCTCCCCCTCCCTCAGGTGGTCTTTGCTTTGAATCAGACTCTCTTGCAGCAGGAGAGCCTCCGAGCAGGCAGTTTCCAGATCCCCTATACGACAGAAGACCTTATCAAGCATTACAACTGTGGGGACCTCAGCTCCATCATCTTCAACCATGACACTTCTCAAGTGAGTCTTGCCGCTGCAGCCCTTGTGCTACACACATCTCCCTGTAGTGCTAACCCCTGTAACATGTGTGCTCGTCTCTCACTCCTTTCTGGGTGAGGTCCAGGGGCATGTTTCTGGTTCCGTGGCACATCTGCTTTCCTGAGCCCTCTGTTCCAGGAGTTTGCACCACCTCAACCCCTCTCCTGCACCCAAGCAGTGAAGGTGCACCTGGCTTTCCCTTTTGGATGAGTGCCGTGTTCACTTTAGCATCAAAGCTCTATGAGTTAATAATTTACTTTCTAAGGATCCTGTGGAATTAAGCTAGTTTAGGTATGAGCAAACCTAATGCCAACAGAAAGCAGAAGCAGGCTCTCTTGTGCAAATAAGAACAGAGCAATGCACTTGTGGCTTGGACACTTTTGTAAGGCTGGGCAAGTTACAAGCTTTTTAATGTTCCCTATCAGTATGATTGTGTGCTGTGGACAAGGCCCAAAGGAGAGAAATGGAGTGAAACAAAGAAAAGATAGATTTAGACTGAATGTGAAGGAAAAGAGACCTTCTGAGACCTCACAGACTTGGGTTTATGGAGATGGTTTCCTAAGCAGCACAATGGAATGTAACACTGATCTTTAAACCATGAGAAAATGCCCAGCAGGGACCAATTTGGCCTATTTGGGCTGTTAGATTAACTAACCTCAGGCTGAGACATCAGGCCTCTCTGTTCTTGTTTGTGAGGTATTGCCTGGCAATTCATGCACATCAGTGAAAACACAGGCTCTATCCTTAGAGTGCTGAATAGGTGTTGGTACCTGACCTTTCTGTGCTGAATAACTGTTTTGCTGTGGCATACAGTGCAGAACTGCAGAGCTGCAGAGCCATACCAACTCCTGCTTCTCTGGTGCCGAGCTTGGTGTGTGTGCTGCTGCCTCCCCATCCTGCACATCCACCCTTCTGCAGGTGCAGGCATCCTGGTCTTCAGTACTGCCTAGCTTTTACACTGTGCACTCTATGCACAGGTTTCAAAGCATTTCTCAGAGGAGACCAGCATTTTAAGAGGATGCAGATGCTGCACCACTATCCTGTGGAGATGTTACAGACTGCAGACATTGCCCCTAGGTCCTTGGAGAGAGCAGCTCTGAGACCAGCATGTTGCCAAGGGAAAAACTGTCCTTTACTTAATGTGAGGGGCTCCACCTCAGGGCACTCTCCTTGGCAGCACAGCTGAATACTGATAGTGTGCCACACTGTCAGCTTATGTTTGAGGTAGAACTTCTCCGTAAGTTGTATTTGACTCCATGTTGCCCAGTAGATGACTACATCTGGGCTCGCTACCCTTTGGAAAGATTCTGTAATAGTCTCTGGGGGAACCCAAAGTCTCTGCATATGCTGCAGCCTTGCAAGGGAAAGCACCTGGCTTATTAGTGGGTCTGCTCTCCAGAAATCACCGCTTGCAGGCCCTTTAGTTAACCATCCCCATAACTGAATGCCTAAAGCTACTTGTCAAGAAGCCAGGATTGCTGCAACAATAGCAGACCCAAGTTTTCTCTCCACTGGCAAGAGGTCAGGGTAGTGTGCAGCCACAGCTGTCCTTGGAGGCCCCAGGGGAGAAAGCCAGCATTTTAAAAGATACTGTCAGGACAGGGCAAGTGGAGGTGGTAACGCGTTCCTTCTTGACAAAATCTGGGCCTCTTAAAGTTTAGAGATTTTTTTTTTAACTACTTCAAATTGCACAGTTATTCTTTGGCAGCCTGAAGGCTCTGATACCAGTCAAATTCTCTTAGAAGAGCATAATTATCATTATAGTTATGTCATACCTGTAGCAATTTAAGAAAGAGGTATGTAGCTAAAGGCATTTAGGGGCAAATACTTACTTTCTTCTACTGAACAATCAGGGTTTAGGGTCTTCAACACGGTAAAATGATAGTATTTGTTGACTTTCAATTTAAAAAAATCCATCTGCTCATGAAATGATGCATTGAGAGAAATGAAGCACCATGCATCATTAGAAGATTATTAAATATTTTTTTTAGCTTGCTTTGGGTTTTGTCCTACTGGCTGTGCCTTGAGGGATGAGGCAGTTGCTACACTCTGTGTGGAACAAAAATGCCTGTGCATAATGGCTGCCTCTGAAGTAAATTCCCCTTTCATGAAGACTTTTTTTTTTCTACCTTAGGTCCCAAATTTCATTAATGCTACACTTCCAGCTCATGAACGCATTACTGCCCAAGAAATAGACAGCTACTTCCGGCAGGAGCTCATCTACAAACGAAATGAGCGAATGGGCAGGAGGGTGAAGGACCTGCTGGAAGAGCACCCAGACAAGAGTTTCTTCTTTGCATTTGGAGCTGGTATGTGACTGTGGTGCCAATTAACCTGAACTCATCCTTCCTGTGTCATTCAGAAGCATTTTGCAAATGCTTGCCTCAGTTTAAAGAGGGGTCAGTATTTTTACTGTGGCGGACACGGAACTCAGCTTTTCCCCAACAGTTGTACCCTAGTAGGAAAACCTTTTCAGTGTAGGAGACTGTTTTTCTTCAGTGTGCAAAGAGCTCACAATGCATGTACTTACTGCAATATCTGGTAATTACAGACATATTTGTTGTATGAGGAGGCAAAGGTACTGAGTCAACTACAGTGCATGCACAGGAGGTCATCAAAATACACACGTGTTTATTGTCTGGGCAAGCAATGCAAGAGAATGGGAGCAATAGGGAACTGAGATGAAAGGCAGCACATCTGAGGCTGCACCAGTGCTTGAATTAACCTTTCAGGACATGTTCAAAAGAAGAATATGCCAAATTGTGTGAATCTAAGGGACTCAATAAATGCAAGGGAATAAGCTAGGCACAATTTTGCCTTTCTCTTCTTCCTGCACCTCCTTACCTCTTTCACTGTGCTTCCACAAGGAAGTTGTGTCTGCTACTATTTTGGAGCAGCACAGTAGGCCCAGCTGGGGAAAACCTACTCCATTTTATGCCTCTTAGCAGTCAGCAGGACTCTACAGGCACATCCAGCAGCACATCCAACTCAATAAGGTTAGCATCCACGCTTCAGATTATGGCTGGGTAGAGGGTGTGAACACGATTGTTTTGCCATGACTCCCATCTTCTACTCTAGCTCCAGGGAAAGGAAGAAGTTAGGATCAACGTTAAAAAAGACAGGTGCTAATTCCCAGAGAAGTATCACATCCCCTCCGCCATGAGCCATATGGCCTTTGGGAAAGGGGGAAAACTGAGACTGGTGTCAGCATCCATGTGTGGTTTTCTAGTCTCAGTGCATATTGCTTTAGTGAGGATGAAAGATCTAGACAAGGCAAGGGAAATACTTACTTAAACACTAAAGGCATTTGTTTTCAGAGTCTGTGAGAATTTCTGTGTTTGCAATAGGGAGTTGTGGTTACAAATTTACCATAACAAGGGCCAAATGTGTGAGAGCTGAGATGTCAGGAAGGGTGGCTGACCATGTTTGTTCAGATATGTGTGAAGATTGTAACTTGCAGTCTTCCTGCAGTATCACTGCTCTGTGCAACTTGCTGTGACAAAGAACAATTAAGCAGGCCCTGGTTGTATATATTCTGTCGGCTAAGATCAGGGTGTTGCTGCACTCCACTGCTGAAGTTCTGACCACATTTGAACCTGCTGCACTGATGTTTCTGACAAAAGCATGTGCCAGCCCCAGGTCCAAGTTGCATCTGTTGCAGGTAGCTACTCTTCTGTTAGGAGGCCAGTTGCAGATATTTAGGCTTTGGTTACTGCATCACAGCTTGAGTGACAAGCAGTCCATGTAAGCAGACATATGTGTTGCTCTGACATGTCCCAAGAGCAAGATCCTTTGATAGGAGAGAGCTTCTTCCCCTCCTTGCACACACTCTGAATCCCAGCAGCTGCAAATCACATGTCGTTAGATGGTTTTTTGTCATTTGTTTCCCCTTCCATCAATTTCTTTCTGTTCCTGCCCCTCTGCCCAGACTGCCTTCAATATCACAGGTGTGCAGAGCACTGCCTCAGAGCCCAGAAGCACTGCAGGAGCAGGACAGATCCCTGTCCTTAATTTCTCAGCTTTCTTGTTCTCAGCATTCATGGCAGTACTAAAATCCTTTCCCAGGCTTGCTGGAATCTTGCTTTTCTTTTTCCTTTTATTTTCCCAGTTCCACCTTTTCTGTGTCCTGATTCCCAACATTTCTATACTGCAGCACTCCCAGGAGCCTTGTGCCTAAATGAACACCCTTGATCTTTGGCTGTGTGTACATGGCTTGATCTCCAAGAACCCGGTGTGCTCTTCTCATGCTTTTCCATCATACTTTTGAACCCAGACAGCTTCCCTGTCTTCTCTGGGGACTTTGGACTGATTTTGAAATTGTCTCTAATTACTCTCTGGCTTTGATACCAGTCTGTACTCTGTTCTCATCTGCTCTTCCAAATAGTTCTGTTCAAAGGATAGTGCCAGCCTCCCACATTTAGCAGCACAATTCTTGATTACACCCTTGTTTGGCTGCATGAGGTTTTTTGGTGGGTTTTTGTTCATTTGTTTATTTGTTTCATTTGGTTCTTATTAAGCATCTAAACGAGAAGTAGCATCACAGGATATATTGCAGAAAACAGATCAATTTTTACAGATTTCTGAGGTTTCCTGAGTGCATATTACAATTATGAATGCAGTCTTTCGTTGTTTTCCAGCAAGCTAATTCAGCCGTTTGCTTATGCAGATTGCTGTATGTGATAGATAATTATGTGGAAGAGTTATTTTTATGCCAGCAAGCAGCGAAGATGAACAAATATCTTGTGATCAGTTTTAAGCATTGTTTGGAATTGTACTGCTGTTAATTACTGTGAAAAGGTTCCAGGAAAGTCCTCATACAAGGCAGGTTAGAATGAGTAGTAGGAAAAGAGAAGCAGAAAAAAAAGGCTATAGGAATGGAAATAAATCATGATGGCGTGGTGGCTTGCCCTCTTCTGACCACCAGTGAAGAAAGTTATCTCCTAGCAGTAGCTTATAACCTGCAGGACAAGGTTGTATTAAAATGGTAGTAGGATATTTAAGGGTCTCCCAGTTAGTAGAGAAGACTTACAGTTGTTTTCTTTACAGATTTTTTTCACCCTGTGAAAAAAACAGCTAGGCTTTTTGTAAGGAAACTTCAGTCTTTTAATTAACAAAACACCACTGAAAAAACAACTTTTATCATCAATTATATGCAAGCAAGATCATGGTTTGTGGGTGACTGTGGTATCACATGTACCTTTTCTTGTTATTTAAACTACTCTTGGTATTTTTATTTTAAACAGAGGAAAATCAGAAAATACTGATTTATTTTATATGCTAACTGGATTGATGGGATTTAGAGAGGTGTAACACATTGTGCAAAAGAAGTCTCCTCCCTTTTTAGGTCTTGATATAGCTGCATGACTATAGATGTTAACTTCTTACATTGAATTATGTGTGATAATTTGGGCCATAATCAATTAGATCATTAGATTCATTACATTTTATGCCTTTTTAAAAAACAATCAGGCAGACTCTCCCTATATTTGGTCAAAAATGCTTCACAGTCAGAGCTCATTTCTGGAACTATTTTTGTTTGGAAGTAATTTGCGCCAAAGCAGAGAACTAAAAACCAGCAGATTTTGCTGAAAAGATCCAAAACACTTTGCTTCTGGCCAGAGTGCAAACAAGGAAAGTTTCAAGCCAAAGTAAGTCTCTTTGAGGGAATTAGAGGAAAGCATGGGAAGAGAGAGCTGGCAATGCCAGCAGCATTCCGCTATGTTCAGTAAAAATTTGTCTTAATTGTGGACAGGCCTTTATGTATGGCAGCACCAGGGTAACAAGCCAGGCCTACTCCTTTTTGCCAGTGGTAGAACTTGTGAAGCAAAGCCAGCTATAATCCTTCACCAACAGTCTTCCTTCCCAATGCATTTCTGATTTCACTGCATTCTGGAGTGGCATGTTCAGGCTCTGGATGCTAAGCCAATGAGAGTGATGGCACATGTGATTCTGTAGCCAGCCAGCCAGGAAATGCCATAGGTTTCTGGTTTGTCTAGGAAGGGAACACTGACAAAGTGAGAACTGCATTGTCTTGCTGTACTGTGGAGAGTTTTACCACTTGTCCAAGTTTTACAAGGGTGCTGCATGCTGGCTAAACCTTCCCAGAGTCAAGGGATAGTTGATACTGGCAGAGAGCTCTGGAAATTGTCTGATTCATCCCTGTGCTCAGAGCAGGATCATATAGAGCACGCAGTTTTCCTAGGACTGGAGTATGGGCAAAGATGAAGACTCCAGAATCTTTCTGAGTAATCTTTTCTAGTGTTTAAGCACTGAAGATGCTTTTTCTTATGTTTAAGTTGGACTTTCTGAATATCAGTTTTTGTCCATTGCCTCTTGTCCTTTCATGGAACATTACTACTGGGAGAAGTTCTGCTCTATTTTGCAACCTCCTATGAGGTATTTATGCATAAGTTATTGACCCCCAGCCTTCTCTTGTCCAGACAGAATAGTCTCAGTCTCTCCTAGAATTACACACAATTATGTTCTAATAGTTTCATTTTCTTTGTGGCCCTTAGCAGCACTCTCTCGTATGTCCTCATCTCTTTTGTACTGGGAAGCACCCATCTAGACTCTGGATGGACCCAGCTATGTGTTACCAGGGCTGAGGTGCAGGAAAGGATCACCCCCCTCAATCTGCTGGCAGCACTTCCCCTCACACAGCCCAGGGGGCCATTGGCTGCCTTTGCCACAAGGACACCTTGCTGGCTTAAGGCCTGCTTGATGACCACCAAGACACCACATCTTTTTCTGCCAAACTAGTCTTCAGCCAGCTGGTGCTCAGCCTGTCATGGTACCTGAAGCTATTCCTGCCCAGGTACAGAACTTGATTTGCTGAACTTTATGAACTGAGTTTTCTCTCATCATAAAGCCATACTGACCCCTCCCAACCATTTGCTTATCGCTGACACATTTGGAAATAGTTTGCAGGCTGATTTGCCCCACCACCTCCCCCAGGAACAGAGGTGTTGCTGAGCAGTTTTTAATTCCCCAGATCCTTCTTCCTGTGCTTCTTGAAGACAAGAGTTACCCTTGCTTTCTTTGAGTCCTCAGGGACCTTCCCCAGTTGCCATGACCTTTTGAAGGTAATTGAGAGTGGCCTCTATTGACATTAAGCAACCTAACACAGTTTCTCTGGATGTATCCTATAGGGACTGGAACATGGCTGGTCTATTTGAATGTTCCATAACCTGATCCTTCTCCACCCATAGTGAACCTTCTTTGCCCTAGACTTTCGCCCTAGTCATGGGAACCTGAGATTCCTGAAGGTAGGTTTGACCACTAAATAAAGTAACAGAGACATTTTTTACTTGGCCTTTTCCACATTCTTTGCCATCAGGTCTTCTGCCCCCTTCGGTGTTTAGATTATATTTATCTAGTCTACAGTTTACTGCTGACGTGCCAGTAGAGGTGTTCCATGTTCCCCTTGATGTTTCTAACCAGATTCAATTCTAGATGGGTTTTTGTTCAGCATGGTCATTTTATTCCTTTTTATTCCTTTAGCTTACTTATGGTTTCTCTCAGAGGAGCTGAAGAATAAGACAGAAAAAAAAAAGTGTTGGCATTTTTATTTTGTAGGAGGAAGCATAATTAATGGCTTGAGATCTTGACTTTATTTTGACAGACAAGACCTCTGCTGAAGCCAGGTTTCTAGGAGCCAAGTTTAAATTCCCTCTAGTCTCTCCTGCCTCTTTGAACAGTTGAGAAACTCCAAAGTGTCAGTTCATGAATAAGAAGTACAGAGGGATCTAAGATTCCTTATATCCCTATGGAAGAAATTACTGACTTCAGTGAGAGAGGCTGGCTGATTTGACAACCTCAGAAGCTGGTCCTCTTAATCTTGAGAACACTGGAAAATTCCTTTTTCTCTTAGAGCTATTTTTCCTTGCTCCTGAAAAAAACATCATTCTGAGGCTTTAAAGTGTATTGGATGTTGGTAAGCCACCATTAACACAAAGAAAAAAAGGATATTGGTGAGAACTTCTTCAGCTACCATTTCTTCTAATTACTAAAGGAAATAACAAATGTGTTTATTTGGCATTAGTCTGATTGTATGGAGTCAAATCTCCAGGGACTGACTGTTTTTTTTCCCAGACAGAATGTGTTACCACCAATGGTTATCCCAGTCTGCTGTAGTCCACCAAATGGCTTCCTTCAGCTTCTCCAGGTTTTGAGGCAATCCTTGTGATGTGAGAGGTCAGTTTTGTGTCAGCCTTAGGTGCCACACAGGCATGTCTAAACCCTTTTCCATCAATCCTTATGTCATAAAAAGAAAAAACAAAACAAAAACAAAAACAAAACAAAAAAAAACCCCAAAAACCAAAACCAACCCCCCCACAACAAAACAAAACAAACACCAAAAAAAAACCGACAAAAAACCCCCACAACAACAACAAAAAAAACCAAACCAAAACAAAAATTCCAGGAGCAAGTGTGCTGAATCTGAGTGATGTTAGGTGGTGCTGTTTCTGTGTAGAGCTCTTCAGTCTTACTTCTTGATATTTTCTTTTCCATCTGGAATCTTTAGATGTGAAATTATGCAGGAAGACCAAGATTTTTTGTCTCTGGGTAAAAAAAGATGGGAGAAAGGATCTGTCAGCAGTGGGTGTAAAAAGCAGTCAAAGACGTAAAAGCCCAGGATGTGTCTGTCCAGCTTGTATGGGTGTTTATACCCATAAAACAAAACCAAACAAAAACTTGCCATGGGAATACAAAAATTGCTCAGGGAAATGAGATATCACTTTGAAATTTGGTGGGAATTCAGAATCCACCATGGAAAATTTGAAGCTGCCATCAGTATATTTGGAATTGCAGATATGGGCTCCACAGGGAATGTAGATTTACCTATGCCTTATGTTAAAGAATTGAAATGTTTAATGAATAAGTTCATGAAAAGTCTGTAAGAGGGTGAATATATGTGGAACGTGGAATAGGTAAAAAAAAGCTGGTGGGAGGAGCAGGAGACAATGTAGTGATAAAATAGATTTTAAAAACAGATTAAATGAGTCCTGTGGGGCCATCTCACTTCTCCCTGGGCTCAAAGGGCTTGCTGATTGCCTGCATGCTTGTGTCTCTGGAATGCAGCAGCATTTTAACTTCCTTGCATGGAAGGAAAGGCTGAGTGCCTGAAGGTGTGCCTGTACCTCTGTAATCTGAGAATGCCAGATACAAACCAGCAGCTTTGAGACTGTTTTCCTTAGTCGGCTCTTTGAGTCTTCAGAATGACAGGGTTTATTAGAACAACAACCCCTGAAGGGGAAAGATAATGTTGTGTGGAGGCAGGACCCACATCCAGCGCCGCAGGGTTCACATGAAGGGCACTATTCCTGACATCTCTGACACCGAAATGAAGAAAGCTTTGCATTTCTCCATTAGAGACAGTCACCTCTGTTCTAATATATTAGAACAGCTGTCAAAATCAGCCTGGCCAAAATACTGTGCTGTTTCTGCTCAGGTACTGACAGTCTTCTTATCAGTGCTGGGTCTGCCCATTACTGCCTTTACTGGGCAACTAAAGTGGGAAAACTTTCATCACGTAATGTGTGTTTTGAGCTAGGGGAATTTCAAGTTCCTGATAACTTTTTTGCAGGAAAGGAAGGAGTGGTGTGTAATGGGAGCAGGTTCAGTGGCAGAGGTGTCTGTGAGTAGTGTAGTTCAGGTATTACACTGGTAATTCCTTCCCTTACTGGTAACATAGTGCTGGCTACTAGCGTAGCACCTCTGTAAGGGTCTTCTTGTCTCATAACTTAAGGAAAACTCTCAGTAAATGGATACCCACTAGCTAAGGCTGCCTGTATATAAACTGTTTCTCTGAACTGTTTTTTTTTACAAAACAAGCAATATGGGCATGTAAACTTTTCTTCTCTGTTAATTTAGCTATAAATTCAGTCTCATAATCAGTGAAAAAGCTTTTTCTCACTATTTTTTGGTGATTGTTAGGGTGTTTGACTTGCCTAAGGGTAAAAATGGGAATCCCTGAGGTAAAAAATACGTCTTACATTTAAGAGGCCTAATTTTCAACAGAAACAGGTAGATTAATATCTTCTTATCTTTCTCAAGAAAAATGCCTTCATTTTGGCTCATTCAAATTGTAACTCCACATGCTTCTTTTCCATGGTATTTTCCATGTTGTACAAGGCCACTTGCACAACATCTACTACTTTGAGAAGTTACATAGGTGAGTTGATTAGCAAACCACATCGCTTTTGAAGAAATGGAAGATTATATTTTTTCCTCCTGAGTGAATTTAAGTTTGAGGCACTTGCTTTAAGCCTTTCCATGTCTAGGGAAAGCACTTTCTAGAGACACCACTGTTCCACAATTGTACCCACCAGATTTTCCTGTTTTGTTTAAGAGTAGTGAAGTATGGTCCACTAAGACTTTGTACTAATAAAAGATTTCCACAAAATCATGTTTTTGTGGACGAACACTTATCATGGCCTCAGTAGGGTAAAACCTTGGTTCAAAGTTTATGGAGTAGTATTTCATAAATATTTCATCTTGTAGGTAATCAAAGTAAGGATTTTCTTTGGAGGTCTGTGGTCTGAAAAATACAGGAAGGCATGGGAGGGCTATTTGTGTGGGATTTGACCTGCAAGCCTGCAGAAGTGTTTTAATGCAACATCCTTTTACTGCTACACCTAGTGTGAATTCAGGGATTCTTTAAGTTGACTTACAGTATCACTGTTGCCACTTCATCCCTTTCAATCTTTGTCATTTCCTTCTCCCTGCAGTATTTGTGAGACTACCATGCTCTTTGTCCTTTGGTTTCTGTTCTGGTACCTGGCCTTTTCTGGACTTGGAAATACTGTGAGAAGCAAGAATTTACTGGATTTAGTATTACATGTCTTGCATTTGATACACTTAAATGGCAGATTTGGAAGTCCAGCCACTTATCTGGTGGCTCTGTTTTGCATATGTTGCTTGGATTATCTAATGCAACTGTGCAAAATTTCCTCCTCCTGATTCTGGGAGAAGTGATAAGTGTGGGCTTGCTACACATGGGTGTATCATACTCATGCTTGAAAACAGTGTCTTCCTCTTGAAAATGTGTGCAGAAAGCATATGTATGAAGGAAACTGATTTGTAATTGAATTGATCACATCACCTGCTTTCCTTCTTTTGCTTTGGATCGTAATAAATACTTTGTATAGCTTTTTTCTTCCATGATTGTACTAGCTGGGTTAAAATTACTCCCAAATTCTGCATCCCAGTGTGTACTTAAGAAGTATAACTGTGTTTATGTTAAAGGCAAAGTTATGAAGAATGAATGCAGATGATAATTACCATAAGCATTTCCAGGAAGTTTCTAAATAATTGTAAGATCCATACCTCTGAAACTTTCTTGAAAGTATTTGTTTCAGTGATGCATAGAGTCTCTGGCCCCAAAAGTCCATTCAAGTGCTTGTAGTCCAAATAAACATCCAGCTTTATGATGTCCCCAGTGGCTGGGCTAATTTGTGCTGTTTTGTGATTGCAGTGCTATAATTCTGGGCTTTAGTTGTTCCCGCAACATCTTGGAAGTCAGCAGTCAAGATCAGATTTCCTAAGAAACAGTTTGGTGTCTTTACATGTATGTCCAGTGATTCATTGTCTTGGGATGTTTGTACATGGTGAGGTCTTGACATGCTTTTGGGGCGGATGGGAAGTGCCATCTTTCTACTAAAGAAAACACAGAATTATGTATACTTGGGGGTTTCCTTTTACACAACTCTAAGAGGTCAAAGAACTTTATTTATCTGCTTGGAATAGTCAATTTTATTGAAATTCAGAGAGGAGTATAGTTTTCATTAGTCTTACAGACTTGGTTTTGGTGAAAAATTAAAATTTATTAACAGAAACAGAAACTTTGTCATGCAGTATTTCTTAACTCCTTTTGCTAGACACAGAAATATTTCAGACTCCCAATGCCTCAAATTTGACTGCTGAAACCCAGTCATCTAGATAAAACTTACCCAAACTGGCATGGTTACAGAAGCAGCTCTGCAAGCGCTGACAGTAAAAGCTGCAAGCAGGAGACAGGTTTCAGGGCAGTAGGAGCCTGTGTTCTGCAGGATTGGGTATGGCTGTTGAGGAAGGTCAGAAGCACACAAAGCCTGGTCAAGTCTGCAAGTGCGCATTGGTCCAACTGCATTGTTCTTTGCGCATATTGCCTGTTGGGGTCCCTGCATGCCATCTCCTTTCAGTGCAGATTAAAGGCCTGGGTCTTATTTACTCTCCAGTAGTGTGCATGGCTGAGCTGGTCCACACAACAGCTTCCTAGTTTCTGTTTGAGCTTGAACATAGAAGAATAAAGATTCATGACTCCCCACCCCCTGCCAGAGTAAATTGACCTCTTGGAGGCATCTCTTCACCTAGTGGTGTGAGGATAATGCAGGGCTATGTACAGAAAGAAAAGAGCAAGCTTTCTGATAGGACAGAGCCCAGGGCCTTTCTTTTGGGGAGCATTCAAGTGTGTTAGGCTAAAATAGAAACAGGTGAAAGAAGCCTGCACCCTGCCGCATGACTTATCATCTAAGTCTCCCTTGCAGCAATAGCTGCTTCATCTTATACCTTGGGGAGTGACTCTTTCTTGTGTTTCTTACTGTTGTTTTTGACAATCTGATCTCTCATACACCACTGATTGCTTTTTGTGATGGTCCCCAGTAATGACTCAAAAGTTCTGACTCTAGAGAGGCTCCTGATAGAGTTCTGTACCTCAGACTCTCACCCTTCTGCCACTTTTTAAATCTTGCATCTCACTCAGTTGAACCTGTAGATCCTCTGGGCCACAAACAAGCTTTGTCTCATGAAGAGTGAATGGCCCGCCTTCTGGATAGTGAATACTGCATCACCCAACCCTTTATGTTCCTAGCCTGGGTGACTCCTGATTGATCATGTCTGGTGAAAAATCTAATATCCCATACCTGTTTGTATTTGTATGCATCTCTTTCACACATATTTATTCAACTGGTCTGTTCTCTTTTGCACAATATTAGCCCATCATTTTTCTCTCACATGCAGACATAGCTCATTGCCTTGGCAACAGTGAGCAAAGGCACTCCGTGGAAGTATGTACAGATAACTGTGATAAAAAATATATTATTATCACTGCATTAAATTAAATTTAAAATAAAGAGCCCAGCTACAGAAAATCACTCAAGCAATTTGACTTATTGAAATGGGATTCATCCATGTGCTACAGTGATTTCCTACATTCCAGTCTAAATCACTGCTCTGAGCAAGGATGACTGAAGATTGATGGAGGAGTAGAATGTTAAATGGTGTGGTATGAGCAGCTATTCAGTAGCTCACTCACACATGAAATCCATGTAACTGTAAGCTCTTAAACTGGCTCAAGGAAAATTATTTTAAGACCATACATTGCCCCATAGATTGCTTATCTTTATGTCTTGTCCCTTTCCTTCTGAAAGATTTGGATTAGGAAAATATGAGTACAGAGACTTGGCACTGCTTTTCACTTCTGAAGATGAGATTTGGCTCATGCATCGTTGCTTGCATGAGGTGAATGCCTCATCTGAATTTGGAATATACACTGTCCCTATCCTTGTCAGTTGAGAGGCACTTCTCTACAAGTCCAAGTTGACCAACCTGCCTGTCATTTGAAAGGAGTGCATCACCCTTTGGAAGCACCCCTTCATCTGCTGTGGAGGTAGGGAAGGAGGAATGAATCCCTCTCCCCTTCCCTTTGCACATACCTCTCCTCTGTGTTGAAGGTGAGAGATGGAAGCTGGGTCTGGCATCTTATATACCTAGTGTTTGTTTTACAGTAGCTAATTTTACTCAATTACAATATTTCATTGCAGTCATTCCTGTTCCCTGTTGCACCTGGTCTTTTTTACTGACATGATGGAATTCTTGCTTAGCTGTACCTGGAGCTGAGCCATCCTGAAGCAACAGATACCATCAGTATTAGGTTAGGTCAACATAATAGTACATAAGCTCTGCTCCTTCTGAAGACAAAATTTAATCTGAGGAGGTGGGGCAAAATCCATTTACTGTCTGAGAAAATATGGTACCCAATGGGTGTGCATTGCATTGTTCAGTTTAAAGGTTTCATTTGAGCTAGATTGGTTTATGCTCTTAGGCTCTGAGGGGAGCTCATCTTGTGCTCAAATGGTACTATCCAACTCATGCCTTAAGCTGGTACATCGTAAGTAGTTTGCTGTTGTGGCATGACAAGCTGGAATTTTAGTACTCCAGTTCATTCAACCCCTTTTGGAATGAAAAGTCATTAATCCCTTATGTTTAGTCTCCTGATATTCTCAGGTCTATTAGAATTCTCTTTATAACTTCTTGCTTTCCCTGGCTACTAGAATAATTCTGTTGGTTCTATTGCCATGTATTTATGAACAGTATTATCAGAAAACAGTTCTTCTAGAGATTCTTCTAATTTATGTAGGCTGTTAAATGAAGAAATGTTTTATAAAAGCTGGATCTATGAGGGCATGTGCAAGGCCTTTGTTCTCTCTTTGTTCTCTCTTTCTTCTGCTTCTCAGCAGAATCTGGTCTGATGACAGATTAGAGTGATGGTGGAAGCTATTCTGTGAGCAGAGCCTACAGTCAGGAAAGCTCCTGCAGTCTTTGAGTAGTCATTTATTCACTATGATGCCAAAATACAATCTTACCAGCCATGACAGCTGTCTGAAAATGGAGTAGAGATGTAAATCACAGAATGAGGGCAGAACTATCTAAGTCCTTCTAAAACTGAGTCCTTTCATAAGCGTGGCTGAGGTCAAGTTTCTGGCCCCAGTGGTATATAATGAAGAAGTTGGTCCATTTGATGGTCTAAGTCGTTGGCTTTCAGGGTGGAGAGTGTTGGCCGGATTCTGACCTTCTTTGCATCACCACCAGTAGTAGACTCACTGCTGCTTTTGAACAGGGGTGTCCAAACTTCATCTCTTATTCCCTCAAGTAATCCACAATGGCCTGATAATCACAGAGTTAGTTAGGTTGAAAAAGATGTCTGAGATGATAAAGTCCAACCTTTGCCCAACCACCACCATGCCAACTAGACCATGGCTCTAAGTGACGCATTCACTCTTTCCTTAAACACTTCCAGGGATGGTGACTCCACCACCTCCCTGGGCAGCCCATTATGCAGCAACCTGTGGGACCAGAGTAATTGCAATCACATCTGCATTTTAGAAAGGCACAATGTAGTAATTGGAGTGACCTTGGGAAAGTTCAGCAATCACTCATTAGAGATCCTGTGTTTCTGGTGCATGTTGATGGGGAGTGATAAAGCCCTGCCGGCCTTGAGTGTGGCACCTCCTGTGATGAGGAAGGACTTTGTTGTTCTTCTCCCTCGTTCCATGTGGTTGGTGAGTTCTGATGTCATTTTTCTTTTAACTGCAGGTCATTTCATGGGCAACAACACAGTGATTGATGTTTTGAGGAGAGAAGGGTATGAAGTAGAACACACCCCAGCTGGACAAGCCGTCAACAAGTAATGCATGCTTTTACCTAGCTGAGCAGCCATTGGGGGGAGTTTGTAAACAATTATGAAGTAGGAATGGTAGCTGGAATTATAACTAAGAGGGACCTAGGCTTTTTCTCTCCTTCCCAGCAGTTTGCTTTTCTCTTCCATGAGCTAGTTTGGAAAGGGGATTTTATTTGGTTTTGTTTTGGTGGGGCTTTTTTCTTTGTTTATTTTGTTTGTTTTTTGGGTTTTGTTGTTGGGGTTGGGGCTCTTTGGTTTATTGGTTTGTTATTGTTGGTTTTGTGGTGGTTTTTTTTTTGTGGGTTTGGGGGTTTTTTGTGGTTTTTTTGTTTGTTTGTTTGTTGGGGGTTTTTTTTATTTTTTTTGTTTTTTGTTTTTCTTGTTAATAAAATTTCTACCCTTGTAAGTTTTTAACTCTTAAATGAACAGCCACAGATTATGCATGCTTGGTTCATCAGATCTGGATGCTGTCTTGTATCAAACAGGCTCCCAGGTTTCTCTTTCCTCTCTTTTTTATGTTTGACTCCCCTGCCTTTAAATAATGCCCTTCTTTTAAACTGCTATTTTTTATTATTTCTTTTTTCTCTCTCCCAGTCTGGAATCTGATTGCCCAGAGTCTTTGCAAGCTGTGTCTATGACTGATTGCTTTCATGTCCCCTCTTTTCTTCTGCATTTTTCAGCTAAGGTACTTGTTGTTCTGGTTCATCCTGCAGCTGTCCTTTGGGATATACCCTTCCTGCTTCTTGTTATCTCTCACTGGATGCTTTTATCCACCTCCATGGTTTCAGTAACTAGAGAATGCCAGATAATCTCCTCCTCCACTCTCTACTGAGAATTACTTGTGCTTTGACTCACCTCTTCCTGGAATTCTTGCCACCAGCTTAGGGTCTGCAATCTTTGCTTTCCCCTTCTGCAGACTCTTACCAAACATGTAGCTGTCAGACATACTTGCTCTTCTCTCCTAAAAACCACAAAGGAGAAAATTGGAAATTGGTCTCAATTACAGTACTGTTTTCCTTTTATCTTCTGTGCTGGCCATAGTGTCCCTGTTTACATCTCTGTCCCTCCTTCCCCACATTTCTGATGTGGGACTCTCAGGCAGGACTACTGCCTTTTGATAGGATTTGTGCAGAGGGCACAGTGTTGGGTCTTGGTCTGTGCCAAGGGCTCTACAGGTGTGGTGCAAGTTAGTAACAGCTGTTTTTCTCATACTCTGATTGCTTCCTTTTTCTCTTTATGCCACCTTTGCTGTTGTCTGAAAACATGATATTGAAATTCTGGCAGGTCGTGTTTCTGCAATGATTCTTAATATGGACATACATCATTAACTCTACATGCACTGAAAAAAACTGATTCAACACTTGGCCCAGGATTATATGAATGCCAGTCCCTAACCCTGTTTCTATCAGTGGGCATGTGGTCTGACAAGGAGAAGTACCTGTGCTTAAGCACAAGACTTAATGATTCTGTGACACTGGAGTTATGCTAGAAAATCAGTGTTTGTAAGGATGATTAAAAGCTAACAAACAAACAAAGAAAAACCCAAAACAGCCTGCACTGATATTTTCATGTTTTTTTCATTCTTAGCTTAGTTATTCCTAAAAACAGCTACAACAGCATCTTAAAGCTTTAAGAAAGATAGCTTAATAGGTACCTGAGGATAAATAAGATCTGATACTGCTCTGTAAAGATGTAACTGTAAGGGTAGACAACTGAATAAAGGGGGGACAGATTTTCATTTATCAGGAAGGCTGGTATCAAGGTTACTTGGAGTAGCTGGGCACCCAGTTCCATAACCACATTGTGGGAGTTCATTTTTCAGCCTCTTGTGCCTTTGAAAGCCCTCGGTTTGCCATCAGTTGCATCTTAAACCTCTTATTAGAACTATTGAACAGAACATCTTCCCTGGAGACTTGATACTAAACCTGAGTAACAAGATGGCACTTCACTGTTGGCATTTCTGGATGACTTGGAAACAGATTTAAAAATATTAAATGCATTTTAAGAAAAATGTGGGTTCAAAGGAAAAGAGCATTTAAGGTAAGGGAAAGGACCTGTGGAAAGAGTTTGTCAGAGTCCTAGGGCTTGGAAGGAAGATTTCACTTAATTGCTATCCAGGGCTTGTTCTAGGGGCAAATAGCAGAGCAGCCTAGACAGGAAACCCAGTGCTGCTCACGTAAATGTGGAGCTGTATCCAGCTATTCTCCTATGTAGTGCTGCACACAGTCCAGTCAGTACCTGTGGACTATTTACTGTTCATGACTGAGACAAGGTAAAAAAGGCAAGTGGTTGAACTGAGACAGAGAGTTTAAATGACTGCTCTGGTGTCAGACACAGTAGGTATATTAGTTGAGAGATCCTAAAATACAAGGAGGAGGAAGTCTGCATTCATCTCCTTTCCCTGCAACATGATGTTTTGCTGTAGCAGTACAGTCTGCTGCTTCCTGTGCTCTGGCTAAACAAAAAGTTCCTTGTGAGATATGTTGTAGATATCTGTGTGTAGAACCAATGAGAATGCAGGATAGTCATGCTCATCTTCCTGTAGCAGGCAGGGCTGCCTGAGGTCTACTTTCCAGCTGCAGAGCAAATGGGGTGGATGTCCCTAGTTGGAGACAGAAAGGTTCCTTCTCCCTGTTCTCTCCTAGGCAGGGAAGGCAAAAGAGGTGCCCCAAGCAGGCAGTATTGCAAAGAACAGTTTATAAATAGTACCACAAATTTAGTCAAGCTCCTTCTGACTCACTTTGGTCTTTAACTCTTGTTCCTGCTTTTAGAATATAGTAATATATTGTAAAATATTCAACACAATTGCAGCCATAATTAAGGTGCTTGCTGACTCTCCCTTAGCTGCTGTGATGCGAAATTGGCCTGGGGGGAAGAAGGATGGGCTTTTGAATCTGTTCCTTTTCCAGTGGTCTCTAGAAGAATTGCCTGCAGGAAGTGTTGCAAAGGAGGTTTGGAATATGGACGTGTCTGAGGCTGCATCTATCAGAATAAATCTCTGTCCATGATGCAGGTCATCCTCTACCTGTAGCAGTGCTGAGCTACAGCATGGTGTGGCCATGGGCTCAGAAGGGAAGGCTGCAGGCAGCATGGCACTCTAATCCACAGGGGTGAGGTCCTACCTGCTCTGTGACTTAGTTAAGGAACAAAACAGTGAAGAGAAATGGTGGAAAAGGGAATCATGGGCAGAAGATCTTGAAACAGATTAAATCAGGTTGCTGGAGAGAGCTAATGAGAGTTCATCACTCTGCAAGGTGGAGTTAAAGAGTGGATGATGTGAAGCAGCTGAGGAGGAAAGCTGAAGGGTGATGACAGTCCAGAGGCAATAAAGTGTGACAATGTGTGACACTGCAATGATTTTGAATGAGATTGATAACCAGGGTCTGTTCTGCAGCAGACTCTCTCAAAAAACATGTGATCACTCTGATTTTCCTTGCAGCAAATAAGACAATTTTCTTTGTTTTCCATCTACTCTCTCAATGTTCTAGTCCACAACTTCATTTCCCCTTCTCCAGTAACTACCCTGTATTTGCTGTCAAATAAGTGTGCATACAGTGATGGGCTAGCTTTAAAAGTGCACCCATGCCGAAATATGCCTCTTTCCAGACCACCTCCTTTTCATGTCATTGGAAGCTGAAAAAGGAACACAGTTCTAGGGAAGTTTCATTGATCAAAGGCAGGTTTCTGCTCGATGGTCTGTGTTTTTCTGTTACTTTCCTGAATTTCAGCCCAAGCCAGTCTGCACTTTTGTTACAAAAGACTATTGCATTTCTTCTCTTTATGAAGTAGCCATAAAGATCAGTCAGATATTCCTGTTAGGTTCTGTGTGCACATAGAGTGGTTTGAGTTTGTGGTTTTGTCCAAGATGCTCATAAACAAGTAACAAGGGAAATTTGTTCCAAACAATGAGAAATGTGGGCCAGCAAAGCCATGACTGAATAGAATACTGCAGACTGCCTGCTTTGGAGTATAGATGAGATGTTGCTTGCTCTAAAAATAAAGAAACAGCTTCAGTAATCACAGTGAAGCTGATTGTTGGTTTTTTTCAATTTATCTTTGCAGGAAGCTGAGTAGTCATAGCCCTGAGAGCTTTTTCTGGGAGCTCTACTTGGGGTTTCCAAGATTTTTCTTGTATAGGACAGTTTGTACATGCCCATAGTCTCAGTACATATCTCACTGGAGCTGCTTTGAAATTCCCAATAATGCTACCAGCATAATACAGGATCTGGGCAGCTGGGAGGTTAAGGTCTGACTCCTACTCCGTCATTACTTCCTATAAATGTGTGCAAAGCTCAGCTCTGTTTATGAGAGAGATGCAATTTCTCAGTTTCCTCCCTTTCATGTAGCCCTCCATACTTGTCCATAAAACCCATTAGGACCACCATTTCATGCTTCTTGGTGTGCTTTATCCGAGTGGCAGAACAGCATTACACCCTTTTGCATTCAACCCTAGAAGCCAATATCACAGTTGTGTGCTGGGCTCTGGTCTCTTATGTGTCAGACATGTCCTCTGATGTGATCTTTTGTAAAGGCTGTGAATCCACTGCATTGTACTGTCTGCCTTCATCAAGAAGAAAATGAGAAGAGAGTGAACTTGGTGATGCCAAAACTAATCTGCTTTCAGTTGATGCAGACTGATGGCCCAAAGGATTCCCCTAATCATAGAATCATAGAATGTTAAGGGATTGGAAAGGACTTCAAAGATCATCTAGTCCTAATCCCCCTGCCATGGGCAAGGACACTTCCCAGTAGACCAGCTTGCAAGTTCTTATGCAACCTGGCTTTGAAAAATGCCAGGGTTGGGGCACGACAACCTCCCTGGGCAACCTCTTCCAGTATTTCACCACCCTCACAGTAAAGAATTTCTTCCCAATACCTGTCCTAAATGCATCCCTTCTTCAGTAACAGACAGGAGTGTCTGTTACTCCTGTCACTACAATTCCTGAGAGAATCCCTCTCCAGCTTCTCAGTAGGACCCTTCAGATACTGGGAAAGTGCAATGAGGTCTCTACACAGCCTTCTCTTCTCCAGGATGAACAGGCCCAGCTTCTTCAGTCTGTCTTCACAGGGACGTGCTCCAGTCCCTGTTGTGACCTCCTCTGGACTTGATCCAGCAGTTCCACTATGTCCTTCTTATGCTGAGGACCCCAGAGCTGGATACAGTGTTCTGAGTGGGCTCTCACCAGAGCAGAGCAGAGGGGCTGAATCCCCTCCCACACCCTGCTGCCCACCCTGCTCTGGATGCAGCCCAGGGTCCCATTGCCTTCCTGGGCTCATGGCTGGGTCATGTTAAGGTTTTCTTCAATCATCACCCCCAAGTCCTCCTCAGGGCTGCTGTCAATCTCCATTCAACATGTGGCTGTGTCTGGGATTGCCACAACCCAGGGACAGGACCCTGCACTTTGCCTTGTTGAACTCCGTGGGGTTTGCACAAACACAGCCCTCCAGCCTGTCCAGGCCCTTCTGGATGGCATTGCTGCCTGCCAAGTGTGTTAGCTGCTCCACAGAGCTTGGTGCTGGTGCCAAACTTGCTGAGGGTGCCCTTGATCCCACTGTCCATGCCGCTGATCTTGAACAGCAGTGGTGCCAGGACTGACCCTGGAGGGAGACTCCTCATCACTGGTTTCCATGTGGACAAGGAGCTGTTGACCACAGTTTTTTGTGTGCGGCCTTCCGGCCAGTTCTTTATCCACCAAGCAATCCATCCATCAAATCTGTGTCTATCTAGTTTGGATATCATGTCAGACAGTGCCAAACACTTTGCCTATGTCCATGCAGACGATGGCAGTTGCTCTGCCACATCCATCAGTGCTGCAGCCCCATCAGAGAAGATAATCGAATTTAACAGGCATTGTTTGCCCTTGGTAAAGCTGTGTTGGCTGTTTCCAATCACCTCTTTGTTTTCTATGTTTGTTTTAGTCTTCAGGAGAATCTGCTCCATGATCTTGCCTCACCCAAGAGGTGAGACTTTTACTTTCTCCTTTTCAAAAATGAGGGTTATATTTCCCTTTTTCTAGGTGTTGGGAATTTTACCTGAGTGCCACAAGTTTTCAGAAATTATTTAGTAGTAGCTTAGCAACTTATCTGCCAACTTCCTTAGAACCCACAGATGAATCTCATCAGGCCCCACTCACTTGTGCACATTCAGGCTCTTTAGATGGTCTCAAACCTGATTCTCTCCTACATTGTGCTTAGGGCCTTCATACTCCCATTTGCCTTTCCTGACTTGGGCAGCTTGGCTGGAACACTTGCCATTGAACACTGACATATAGTGGTCAGTGAGAACCTCAGCCTTCTCTGGGTCCAGCATGCAGCCATGTTACTGTTAATGGCATGCTAAGCCTTTCCCTTCAAAGGCGGTAATTTTCAAGATGTGTTTCTGTAGCCATAGTCATGGTCTGTGAGCTACCTTGTTTCTTACCTTTTCCACCAGTGTGAGGTGCTGATCCAGACCTGGTTTCATCAGCTGTTGTGCTTTAGTTGTGTTGTTTGCCCTTCCCTTTGTCCCCCAAGTTAGTTGCTCTGGGCAGGAATGTTGAAAGGAATAATCTGGTCTGTGTTCTGCAGCACATCAGATTAGAGGAGTGTGGTTTCACTCTGACTTAGAAGTGATTCCGTTTTTGTCTCTTTCTAGATGTGCAAGCTTATTACCAAGAGTTATACTCCACCCTTATCCAGACTGCATTCTTTCCTCTGACACAGACTGCCTCTTTTCCAAAGCTTTTTTTTTTTGCTAAAGAGTACTATTTTGATGATAAAATCAATATTGGCTTAAGGAAGAGGGAGCAGGAACAAACAGCAGAGACATGAGCATCCAGGGAGAAACATCTATTTTATATGTATGTGCCTTGATACAGGATTTTGCCTCAAAGCCCTTTTAAATGCTATCTGTGTTCTCTCTTTCTTCCAGCCGAAAATCTCCCAAAACCTTGTTAGCCTTTTCATCATCACACAGTCCCTATGTCATGTCCCATGAGCTCCCACTGCACCCCCAGAAGGAGGAGGAAGAGGAGGAGGGAGAGTTCCTGCCCCACCTGCTATTCCCTGACAGCATTGATGTGCTCGTGAAAGTGGACAGGAAGTACAAAAAGAAGAAGAAAAAGCAGCAGAAGAAACAAAAACTGCGACAATTTAACGACCTCTGGGTTCGCCTTGAAGAAAGGTAGCTAATGGCTGGGGAGGGGGAGGATGGCTTGTCAAACTGGGCTTTAACTTCGATGGTTTCATACAGACCCTCAACCTTCTGCAGGGGTAGATATATCCTGTGGACAGGATCTGACCTTCTCCACTGCTGTGATTCTTTCTGAAGCATTTGCATGAGGTTTCTTGTGCTTTTAGTGGCAAAAAAAAAAAAAAAACAACTTTCTTTTTTTTCTTTGCATAGCTAGATTTGCAGAAAACTAGGCATAAAATAAGTGGAAGTCTTGTCTAGATCATTCTCCATTTGGGCTTGAGGGATTGTGAGCATATGGCAGTCCTCTTTTTCATGGAAGGCTGGGTCCAGTGGTAGATGATACAGATCAAAGCGTTGGATCATTAAACAAAAGCTGCTGCATATGAGGAAACTATTATTCCTGACATATGTTCTCCTTGTACTTGGGCAATATTCATGCAGTATTTTCAGTCTCTGTATTATTTCAGTCTGAAAAAGCATGACATCCTAATGGATGGCAGAGTTTATATTAAAAAATGAGTGTGTTGTGGGGCAGATGTTCACACATATCAAGCTTACTTACCAGAACTACAGCAACCCTCAGGAAAAAAAAAAAAAAGCCAATTTCTCTCATTACCTATAAGGCCTGTGACTGAATGTATACCTTAATGTTTCCCTCCTGTCAGAAAACACACATGCCCAAATATGCTTTCTTTTGTACTTTGTGTGTTTGTATCTCTGCCATACTCAGCTTGAAGGCATTAAATTTTTGTGATACCACAAACAACCAGACAGGTGGGGGTAGTGGAAAAAGTCTGACAGTTCTTGAAACTAAGCCTGTACATTATTTGGGTTTTTTCCCCTCTGAAGAATACTTCTTCCTGCTCCCCACATTACTCAGTATAGCAGAGTTCTCCTATGCCTTTCCTATCATGTCCCTGTATCCTAATTGTACCACTGCTATGAGTGATACGTGGCTCAGGCTGACCACAAGTGGCTGCAGCAGCTGTTTTCTTTGGGGCATTCAGCCATTGTCAGATCTTTTAGATCGCATTCCCTTCTTTGCTCCTTCCTTCAGCCTTAATATTAACTATTTGGGAGACGAATGCTCATGTAACATGTCATCTGAAAGAGCTACACACAGTCCAAGATTCACCAGTATAACAAATCCTATACTGATCACACTTCATTTTGTCTCTTATTGTACCATTTACTTTCTGTTAATGTAGTTTATACTAGCTGATTGTGAATGGATTTTTGGAGTTTCTGTTGATAGTCTGTTTAGTCAAAATGCTAACAAATATCTGTCTTAATCTCCCACTGTGCCTCCACAATGCCATGTTCAGTGTTTCACATGCAGTTGCTCCCACAAAGCTCAGGAAGTCAGAGGGCAGTGACTCTAAGACACCTGTGCACTTGCTGTATCAAGCCTTTAGAAGAAGACGGAAGATGGGAAGATGTGCTACTGTGACCAAATTGAAGGCATATTAGGGCTGCATAGATTTGAAGTAGTGCCAGGCAGTAGTGAGGGAAAAGCGAAGACATTGATGGCAGCCTAGGAAACTCTTGCATAAATATGGGAACAGGCAATGCTGCTTTTCTTTTCTTCTTTTTATGTTTCCTTTCTTCCTCTACTATTTAAGATGTCCTTTGTGCTAGAAGCTTACCCTGGTGCTAGGTGACAAATGCTTTGTAGGGCGACTCCTTAGCAGCAGAGAGGAGCTTAAACATCTGGAGATGGAGATGTTGCATGGCAGTGCTGAGAAAGACAAAGGATGCCTGGGAGATTGCTGTGCCCATAGTGCCGAGGGAAGGCAGCTGTCCCTCAGGCAAGAGCCCCACCCGTGCACTGGGCTTCTGTAAAGCCCTGGCTGTCTGCTGGGCTCTGCCACAGCCCCCGTGCTGCTGCCGGGCTGGGCTGACAGCCCCACCTCCCAGAGCATCCCTTCCCAAGGAAATCCAGCACCTCTGGGCTCCAGCTCGCCTGTGCAGGGCACGTCTGCCCGGGAGTCTCAGCCCTCGCTCCAAACATTGCTCAGGGTGTGCAGACACCGGTAAAGCTGTTGGTTTCTTACGAATGGGCCATTCACAGCTTTCTGGTTTACAGATGGGCTTGATGATCTTAAAGGTCTTTTCCAACCTACATAATTCTATGATTCCTCCCGTGAGCCTGAAAATGTGAAAGGTGCAGCTCAAGTGATTTAGTAGTGTTGTAGTGTGCTTGTCAGAATGGCCTTGGTTCGTGCCCCTGTATGCATCAGCCGCTGGCTGAATTTCCTTGATGTGCTGCCAGCTGGCTTCTCTCTGGCCATTGTTCAGATCTTCCGGGGAGCCCTTTGGGTAAGGAAGAATAAAGTGTTTTTAAAAAGGATTGTAATTGCCTTTAATTTCCCAAAGCATTTTTGCTTAGTGGACTGAAATAAGAATGGTGCACAGCAGCTGGAGATTGGCTGCAGAAGAAATTACTTGGTTTTGTATTTGCTAGGTGGACTTGCTTTTAGTTTTGTCCAGATTTATCTTCAGGTTCTACACAGCACCCTGCAGTCCTGGGGGGTATGTGAGGCGCACACCTGTGGTGTCAAGCATTGCTTTCAGTCCATTGCCAAAGAGAACTACAACCTGTGTAGTGTCTGACCCTTCTGACTCCTGGCCTGCTGTGGTGTGTGATCTCCCCCAGATCAGGTTCAGTTGGTCTTAGCAGCCTGGAGCATACAAATTTCTCTCCTCCATCATGTATTACCACTATGGGAGTTCAGCTTATGTATGCTCTAATTCAGTTCTTGATCATCATGATGTCAGAGTACTCTCTACCTCTGGGAAATACTCTGAAATGTGGTGATCTTGGATGTGTTTCTGGAAGCCATTCTTCTCTGCTTGAAGTATGTCATGTAAATCTTTTTGTAATTCCTGACCTGTGGAAGAGATCATACAGTATAGGAACAAGGTGGGCCCCTATGAAGTGTGGTGCATGGAGCATGGCTGAGGAAGATGTACTCAGAAAACAGGTGCTTCACTTCAGCTGTGCTCAAAAAGTGCCCCACCAGTGACACTCGTCTGCAACAACACTTGTTTTCTTCTTATCTATTTTCTGCTCAGCTGACAGAGGTTAGAATATGGTCATCTTACGCACCTGACTGACTGTATGGGAGCAATGAGCAGGCTGGGTAGATTTGAGACAGGGCCAGTATTTTGGTGCTGTCATCACCCTCCTCAGTCTCTTCACTGTTCCCCCTCAACTCTACGTCACAATTTGGCTGGGTAGCACCTCATCCTTGTGGGCTGGTGTGGGAGCTGTCCACATGTGTGAGGAAGGGACAAAACAGCACTCTGCCATTTAGGAGGCACAGAGTTTTGGTCAGTGTGTAACTTGTACAAGAGACCATTCGGATGGACCCAGAAAACTGACAGGGGGTCACAGAGGCTGACCACCTCCTGCTCTGTGGCTGTTGGGCAGCTCTGGGCTGGGTCAGGACTGATGTTCTTCTCTTGCCTTGCAGTGCTACTGATCCTCCTCCGCGGATCCGCATCATCAATGGCTACATCACGGTCGAGCCCCAGCCCCGGGGCCACAGGCGGTCCAGCCACGCTCGTGCAGACACCAGCAGGGCTCACCAGATTCCCCATTCCCTCTGCCTTCCACTGCTGACTTTGACTTTGTGTAAGATAATGCTTCATTGAAACGCAGGAGGACCCAAGCTGCAAGACTCTTGCCTTAAAAATCAAAGAAAGAAGTTTATGCAAAAAAGAAATAGAAGACTATGAGTGGGACACCTATTCTTTGGGATGTTCTTAAACTGCTTCCTTTTCCTGAGTCCAGATCATTAACTCTGTTAACTGGTTTGACCTTCCCAATAGAGGAGAAGATATTTTAATGAAAGTGTTATTTATCCTTCTCTTGCAGAAGAATGATTTCATGTTATCCCATAATACTTTGGGGAGATTATAATGCCGCTATAACATAGCTGTTGTTTAGCTGTTTGAGCCCAACTAAAGTACATATTTTTCACCTTCAGTGCCTTGTAAAAAGATTCACACACCACTGACTTGTTTATTAGAACAGAATATTTTGATCATATGAGCACAGCTGGGAAAGAGAGTTGGTATTTTATGTCTCTACTGGTAATGCTTTTAATTCTTGCTTGTTAGGGCTCCAGATTACATATAAAGGTTCATGGCAACACCTACAGTAGAATAAAACAGTGAACACTTGTGAACAGAATGTGTCTGCTGTTTATTTGGTGCTATTTAAGATGGGTCCCCCTGAACCTCTAGTGGCCGGGCAAGTCTTATAAGTGCAAACTAATGTACATTTAAGAAAAAAACCAATTCTGTGGGAACTTCACAAATCACAATGTTGGAGTCTCCCAAAATAGGTTCTCAAGAGGTGATTTGCACAATTAAGACTTAATTCTAGAAAATCCTTTCAAGTTTTCTACTAAGTTCATTACTTTCCAAATTATTTTAAGTTCTTTACTGTCTGTGTGAAGTAGATGTGCTGTTGACTGTGGAATGTAAAGAAGCTTGGAAGTGGTGATGAATTTTCTGTATTTGTACAGGACATTGTGATCACACTTAATTTGTGAGTAATATTTCACCCCCATCTCTTAGCAGGGTTTCATTGACTGGGAAGATCTCTGAAGTTTCACCCATGGGTGAACTTGGAGCCACTGTGTGGAGCTTAGTAACTGGGAAAGATAGTAATCATCTGCCCCAGTAAGACAAAAACCTTCAGGTTTCCTTTCCCTATGCCTTTACACCTACTTCACTGCTTTTTCCGTTGACTGCAAAAAGTAGATCTTTTTCATAGCTTTCTTTAGAACATCAGAAGAGGAAAAACAAAGGTTCCAGCTTTCCTAACAGGCTTTTCATCTCTTGATCTCAAAATTTCGGTCCATTTCCAGAAGGGCTGAGCCTGAACACAGCCTCTGTTTGCTGAGGAAAACAGAAAGGAGAGGCTAAGTGTCACAGTGAGCAGCAGCATTGTGGGGGATTAAATGTGTCTGGGCTAGAGTAGAAGACAGCACCACCTCATTGTGAATTCCTTTTCACACATAATACTGTAAGACTTTGAGTACCTGAATTCATTCTGTCTTCCTTGGCTTTCACAGCAGTCAGGCTCCCCTGTCTCTCCCTCTGGTTGGTCTTTCACTGGTCATACACCTGATGGAGCTGGAGCTTGTTTTCCTTGACCTGAATGTGACCTGAAAGGAGGAGATGGTATGAAGTGTAGGTTACTTACAAAAATGCACTGCAGGCCTGACAAACTGGGCACATGGGATCATAGAATGGTTTGGGTTGGTTAGGTTAGGTTTGGTTTGGTTTGGTTTGGTTTGGTTTGGTTTGGTTTGATTTGGTTTGGTTTGGTTTGGTTTGGTTTGGTTTGGTTTGGTTTGGTTTGGTTTGGTTTGGTTTGGTTTGGTTTGGTTTGGTTTGGAAGGGACCTTAGGAGTTCATCTCATTCCTGTAGCACAGATTGAAAGAGCACTGCAAGCACTGGGAGAAAGTGGTTGAAGCAGAGATTTCATTTCTTTTTTCCATTACAAGGCTGCTGTGTAAAACAGCTCCAGGCTGCCTTTTCTCTGTGTTTTCTCCTCCAGGGTGGCTCCTGAGCTTCATCTCTGTGGGGGTAACTGGGTTGAGTGAAACAGCCATCAATGTTTTTCTTAGGTTGGTATGAGGAAAGATGGTTTTAAAATACTTTGTAATAACAGAGACCTGCAGTAACACTGTGAATAATTCTGTTCTGCTGGTGTAACTCATTTTGTAGCCTCTTTCCAAGTGCCTGACTGTCAGAGAAATAGAAATGTACTTAACTGTGGTGGATAGTGTGCCTACAGATGCTGCATCCTGGGAGTCTTTCTGCAAAGTAATCAAATAAAGATGTTTTTGAGGGTCTTATGGACTTGGGTTGATATCTGTGAACTAAACTAGTGGTTACAGTCCCTACTTTTCCTTCCAGACCAGTCATTGCTGATTGTCCTCTCTGCTTCCCCCCACCCCAGTAGCAGCTGGGTGGTACCAGCAGGAGGTCAGAGATCCAGCTTTCTACACATGGACACCCAGTGGAGGAACTGCTGCTGGAGTCCCAAGAAAAAATGGAGCAGAGCCTTTTTACCCTAAGGTAGCTCTGAGACTGAAATGTTGGCTAAGACATGTTTTCAGCCCTCTGCTAGAGGGGATTTGGAGCCAGAGCTCCTCCTGGTGGCCTCTTACCTGCTGCTGTCTCCATACAGGGAGACATCCTCTGCATGGAGGTGGCCTTTTCTAAAGAAATGGTAATAATCAGATATTTGGATTATGTTCAGATTAGAAGTAAAATAAAATAAGACACTGTCTTTTCAAGTTGCATTGCAGCAGATATGCAGCTGCATGTAGTCACACATTATATTATTGTGATTTTCCACCTGGCTATTTGGTGCCTGATTTCAGGTGTCTGATTTTAACATAGTGGAATGTTGTATAAACTCACTTGGCCCATCCCCGAGCTTGGTAGCAGGCAAGGCTGTTCTCTGATTCCTTCCAATGGTGGGTTCGGGTGTCAGTTGCATGTGGAAGGCATGTGAAGTTCTGTGCTGGACTTTTGCAGCAAACTGGATAATTATTTGCCAGTACAGCTTCAAGGATATAAACTCACACCTAAGTGGATAAAATGGACAAAGGCCATTAAAAGTGCTGGAGAAGAAATGCTATAAGCAACAACAATCTTGAATATCAGTCTCCTGCCCTGGAATGGAAGGCAAAAAGGTGTGCAACACAGGTACAGCAGCTCTCTGTCTGCCTTGGGGATTTAATGTTTCCAAGGACTTTGCTGCTGTGCAAACACCTCAGCCATGCTGGGGAACTTCATCACTATGTAGACATCCCACACCCGGGCTCCTGTGCACGTACACAGTCTGCTTTTCCCTCAAGACGAGTGCCACACAGTGCTACTGGGGTTTTTTGCAGTGTTGTTAGTCTGCACTGCTACCCCTGGAAGTAGAGTATAGTAATCAAAGTACTACTTAGCAAAGGAACTTATTCTCTAGAAGGTGACTTGGGACCACTGTCACTCTAGTGAAGTTTGTTCATATTAACAGTGATACAAGAAAATACAGAGTCTTTGCAATAGAAATCACCAAACATTGCCTAGGATGCAGTCGTATTTTACCAAAGGATCTTGGGCTGACAGAAGAGCTTCTTCAAATTTGTTCAAGCTTTTTCAAGCTTGATGCCTAAATTGTCTGAATGTGTGGAAGCTTACACACATTCAAAGTACTACACTCAGCAGAATTAACTGCATTGTTTATTTATTTATTATTGTGGGCATACTTGTCCATTGTCTGCTTGGGAGGTAAAGCTGTGATGTTGGAGTTGTTTTCCATGGTAAGACTCATATTTGAGGAAAATCAGTTGGGTTTCAGAATTCTGAAAAAGCCTCTTTTTTTGAGCCCAAGAACTGATTAGCTATAAAGGAAATTAGGCAAGTAGAGCAGTTTGCAGAAGAGCTGGCAAATAATGTCTTAACAGTTCATCACCTAGTCAGCAGGAATGGAAACGGATAATCCATGAAGTGTTTAGGTGTACCACTGTGAATGAATACAAAATAAATTGCCTAGAAATTAGGATGTCAATGATGAAGTACAGTACAGGGATTGGTTTACAGCCTAAAAATTGACAAAAAACCTTTCCAAAGTTTCAGTGGCCACTGCTAAAAAGAAGCTGAATATTCTTCAAATGCCCAGTGCTTTACTGAATTTATCTGCTTTGTCTAGTCTGCCTCCTCTACTATGTGTCCAAGCTTTACATGGAATTTCTTGCACCTTAATTTCATTAAAACTCAGATTTCTTTTAAAAGTAAGTTTTTTAATGCAGAGTAAGTGTGCTGTACAACTGGAGGTGTTTATGTCTGTTCTGTATGTGGTAAACCAGAGCATGTTAGAGGTCTCTGTAGCACCTCTGCCTTGCTGCAATCAATCAGCTTGTACTGGCACGGCCCACCCGTCTGTCTATCCACCACTCCTGGCTGGATCCTGAAACCTTTTACATGCTTCACAAGTCTCCTACTCACCATTTTGTACAGTTAACAGATCCAGAACTCACATGCTCATCTCACAGATCTCATACAATCTCAGGTGCCATCAGGTACCAACCCTGCTTCTCTGCCTGCTTGGTACCTCTGCTTGGACCCAGCACCTTCTGCTTGCTGACAGCTGCAGCTTGAGGTTTGCCAGTGAAGTGCACCCCACATCTGCACCCAGTGGCTTGGCAGAAGACACAGACCCTCTTGTGCCCCATGGCAGATGGTGCCCCGCACCTCTGCCTGTGACTTGAGGTGTCAGTCCAGCTGCTGGAGCTGAGCCCCTCACCTGCTTTGTTCTCCCTCACAGTTACTGTTTTTCAGGATGCCCACTGTTCTTGTCATGGTGGCTGGTGGCCAAGACCACCACCCACTGTATTTAAGGAAAGACTTAAAAAAGAAGATAGGAGCAACTTTATTGATCAGGCACAGGGTGTGTTCAGACAAGTGTAGTGACCAGCAAACCAGACTGTTTTGTACCACTTTCTTTCTACTCCCTTTCCTTGTTTCTCCCCAGTCTCCTTTCACTAAACATTCCTGTGTAAATTTTTCTTAGTCACTACACCTCTCCCCTTGAACATCTCAAATCCTCACAATCCTTTTTTTCCCCATTTTCTTATCAGTTATGAAGGTGGCCATCTCCAAATCTGGGCCTGGGAGTTTCTTTCAATCATCCATCAATTAGTAACTAGAAACTTTTAATCCTCGGCATCATCTGTCTTATCTGTTGTCTATCAGGTTTGTCTTTTAGTGTTCTTCCTTATCACTTCCCCTCTCATTTATTTTCCCTTTTGCACTGAAGAGGTCCTTGATTAAACTTAATCAAGGACAGATGCTCTTACCTTCACATACCTATAGCAGAAGATATTTTCCCAGTAGGATGACAAAAAGACAAGAGATTTTTATCGTTGGCAACTTGGATTTGAGTCAGGAATAGTACAGGCCAGGGCAAAAAGAGTATCAAACTCATATTAAAGCCTCCTTTGTTGAAACCAGCTCTATTTTGCTAAACCCAAGAAACATAACTATATTGCTATCTTTGAAAATCCAGCATGGGAAGAAAAACTGTAGGTTATGCAGTTAAAAGGGCTAGCATGACACCTGGATCTAATATCTTGTCTGACCTCATGGTGCAGCAGCAGCCACCAGCACCTTGCACTGAGCCCAGTGGAAGAAATTGACAGCATTTTTTTTTTAGCTTACTTGTGGCTTGTGAATGATGTATAGCTTGCAGGAAGCATGGCTGCTGGATGACTCCCAGAGTAGATACAGGGATATCCTGTGGATTAGAAACTTGTTTGTCTAAAACATATCACTTCTGAATTGGTCCTGTACCTTTAACATGCTTTCTCAGGGTCCAAACTGTTTATTAGTAAGTTTAAAATGGACACCAACAGAACAGACAACTTACAGCAGTCAGGCATTGAGACAAGGGAAACAAATATATGATGTGTGGCTTTTGTGGTAATACCTGTCTGATCTCTAGGATGTATCCTCTTGACCTGGCCAAGAGTTTTCAAGAAAACTCTTGCATAGTCATTGATTGTCCATAATCCGGATGTTCAACCATTCACAGATGTGGAATATGCCTCAGCTAACACTAGATGTTGCTCATGTACTTCAGAAGCTGATACTCATCATGCAAAAGGAAACAGGCTTGAGGCTTTAGGAAAACTACCCTAGCTTCATAGCTACGGGCTTCCTATTTCAGAATTATTTCAGTCAGCAGTACAAATATATTTCTGCCTCACTTTAAGTGGTGGTTATGTCTTCTTATTCTTCTCACCATTGTTCATATTTGGCAGCTCTTACTGAATGGTGATTTGAAAGGAAACTCTTACCTGCCTTCTTAAAATTTCCTTTGTTTTTTTCCTTTGTTTTTTCCTTTGTTTTTTTTTTTTTTTTTCCACACTGCTTTTTTTTCACTGTGAAGCAGTGCTACCCAGGGTGGAAATATGCACACTCTAAGTGGATGTGGCAAAGTTGTTGCTAAGCCTTCAGTACATCCTCACTGTTTTCTATCTTTGTACTCTGTGTCTTGTTCTGTTTGTCATTTTGTTCTCTCTTGAACAAAAAAAATTATGTGGTTAAAACACTAAAGTGGGAAAATGGAGTACTTTGATCAGATTCCTGCTCACCCAGGCATCATTTACTGTTTTAGATTAGTAGTTTTGCTCTATTTGGGCCTTGCTGTCTCTTTTCTTAAGAAGGGCCCTAGGGGTGCTCCCTCCCCACATAGAAGTATTATATTCTTAAATATATATCTAAGTGCTGGAATGTGACTGATAAAATTCTGTGGGAGAAAAGTACACTTAGAGATAAAAACCATTACCTATACTAAAGATGAGAAGTCTATCCCACAATATTCAGCTCTCTAGAGTGCCGTGTATTTGGACGAATTAGAGAAATGAATGGCCAGTGTATATACAGTCCTGGCAGCTAATTCCTCTGAACTCCAGCCAGACCACAGCTCTTGTTCTTTTGAGGCATATCTTGAAGACTTTGCCATATGCAAATCCTTCAAAGTGCTTTAATCATGACTTTTTCACAGAAAATAAAACCACAAGAGCCTCGAATTCCATCCAATGGCCATAAGTAAACATCAGGCTGCCTGTATATCTATCACCCTCCTGCAGGAGAGACTCTGCTCTATTTCTGCCTCTATATCTGTGAGAGAAAGCCACAGAAGGACTCCCAGTCCTTCTGCCTTTCTTGAAGAAAATCCCTTCCTTCCTGGTGTGCTTTGACAAAAAGTATCATCTGTGTTTCTTTGGTTTTACTGCTCTTCTTGGGATTTATATCACTCTTGGTTTTTATATCAGTTATCCTCCCAATGGAATCAAGGTGCTGCATCTTAATTCTTGATGTTATACAGCATTTCAAACACATACTGTCTGGATGATAAATCCATGTACTCTGTTAGACATGGTCAAGGCGTGAATGTCTGGCAATTAATAAGCAAATATTATCAACATATCTACCTAGTGCATGTCCTCCTGGTTACTACTTTGATTCATCTTGCACACAGAAAGAGGTCCTTAGCAAGAGAAACTCAATGACCCATTTGTCAAGGATCTCTGACTTTATAGAGAAATCTCATCAGGTCATTTTCTTTCTCTGGACTGGTCTGTGAGTGGCTTCTCTGTAGTCAGACTGAATTAGAAAGATCTACAGCAAAGACTTCATCTGTTTGAAGAAAGAAAATAGAAGATTTGACATTTAATTGCTGCAAAGTTAGACAGCAGGAGTGTTTGAACTATTGTGGCAGGCAGCTGACCCAGACAGCCACTTGCTCAGTCCCCCTCAGTGGTTTGGGGAGAGAGTTGGAGGGTAAAAGTGACAAAACTTGTGGGTTGAGACAAAGACAGTTTGATAGGTAAAGCAAAAACTGTGTGTGCAAACAAAGCTTCAGCAGGCAGATGTTCAACGGTCTCTGGGAAAGGAAGGTTTCATCACATGTAATGATTGCTTGGGAAGATAAATACCATAACTCCAAGTGCCCATACCCCTTCTCCCTTTTTGCCCCTCAGCCTTATGTGCTGAGCATGATGCCATACCATATGGAATATTGTTTTGGTCAGTTGGGGTCAACTGTCCAGCTGTGTCCCTTCCCAACCTTTTGTGCACTCCCCTCCTGCTCACCAGCCAAGCACCATGAGAAACAGAACAGGACTTACATTGTTCAAGCACTGTTCAGCAGTATCTAAAACACATGGATATCACTCTATTTTCAGCACCAATCCAAAACATAGAACCATACAAGCTACTATGTAGAAAATTAACATTATTGAGCAAAACCCAATACAGCTATGGAGGAAGAAATTATGCATTTGAAGTCTTATATTTGAAGTTGCTAAAACTTTGTTATTTTTCTTTAACAAATAATACACGTTTCATTTGTAAGTAATAATGTCTAAGAAACTTTCTCTCTCACTATGATGTCTAATCTTTCTGTTTGAGCAAACAGCATATTTGACAGATATTCAAATGAGGGGTTACTTAGTGCTGTCAATAATAACAGCAGTCCAGAAGAAAGTCTGGTTTGTGTGTTTCCCAAACACACAAACCCAAGTGCCTTGAGATTTGTGCATAACACAAAACTACGAGACAGAGCAAGGAAGGGACAGCAAGCTGTAAGTGTGGAACCCTTTGAATGTTGAAAGATATAATAATATTTTAAAGATCTGCTTTTGAATCTGCTTCATTTGTAGACTTAAAAATTTAGGGCAAATGCTGTCTAAATGGTTCTTTCAAAACTGTGATACTGACTTTCTTGAGGAATATTCTCTATCATGGTCTGTGTGAGGATGACCTGGTGCCACCTACTGGGAATTTATCTCTACTTGATAACATAGGTTAGATGATTAAAGAGGCTGGAGCATCTCTCTAATGAGGAAAGGCTGAGTGAGCTGGGCTTGTTCAGCCTCAAGAAGGAATAACTGAGAGGCGACCTCACCAATATCTATAAATATCTCAAGGGAGGGTGTCAGGAGCATGGATGAGACCACCTTCTTGGTGCCCAGCAATCGGGCAAAAGGAAGAAACTCATGCACTGGAAGTTCCACCCGAACTGAGGAAGAACTTTGTTACTGTGCAGGTGACTGTGCATGGAACAGATTGCCCAGAGAAGGTGTACAGTGTCCCTCACTGCAGGTACTCAAGAGCCACCTGATCACAATCCTTTGCCAAGTGCTCTGGGATGACCATGCTTGAGCAAGGAGGTCAGACCAGGTGATCCACGGTGATCCCTTCTGACCTGAACCATTCTGTGATTCTGTTTATAGTTACAGTGTTCAGAACTGGAAATCTCAGTTCCTGAAACAGTATTCTCTGGAGTACAGGTCTGTTCAATAACTGAGCATGTTATTTTTCTTGTGAAAATTATTATGACTGATTGAATGTATCTCAAGTCCATAATATTGTAGAGCCCTTCAGGGTCTGCTCCTTTCTACTGACAAGTTAAGCTTTTTGGTCCATATTCAGGGGTTAAGGAGTGGGTAGAGAAGTCTATTCAGAAATGTGTAGCACCTGCCTGTGTATAGAGTACTGAAGTGAAAACATCATCAAAGCTCTATGTAAGAAGTAGAAAGAATAGAGAACAGACTGTTCTGCTCTTGGCAGTGCTGTGTGGTGCAGGAACATGGAAAACTTAGGCAACTAGTCCCAAAATTGCTTTTATGGTGAGGACAATGAATACACAGAGGCACAGGACAGGCCAGCGTTTGGAAACTTTCTCGGCTGTCAACAGTTCTTGGCTTTGGCACTTTTCTAAGCTAGATGTGTACTTAGTAACATCTTACAGATTTTGCTTCCATAAACTTTTTCCATCTCCCTTTAGACCCTTGTAATAGTGTTTGCAGTATGTTTTGTCAAATGTTTCTATGGATGTGCTTATTCCTATATGAAGACCTACATCCCTATTCATTTTTAACCAGACTCTTGGTAACTTTATATGTCCTTGAAAACAGCTGAACTGTTTTCAAATGAAAATGTCCACAAGTACTATTACCTTGGACAAATATATAAATTGGGGTATGCTCTGATGGGAATATACTGTATTAGCCTTGGAAACATTTTAACACAAGCTCCTTCATCCTATTCTAAAAAGTTACACATTTCTTAAAATGTAGCTTTATCTTGGTAAATTGTATTTATTGGCTGGCAGACCTTGTAGCTAGCACTGCTTGACATTCAAAATATGTAATACAAACTCAGTGACATGTGTCTTTGTCATGTTGGAAAAGGCTTCATGGCAGCCTGGAGGAACCTGGAGGTTCCCAGCTCAGACAGCTGGAGGAGGTAATTGGATGTCACTGGCTCAAAGCTCTGGCATTTTCTGTTAGTCATGTTAGAGTTTTGGTATCATAGCTCCTTTGTTGTACTACTGCTTTCACATCACAATCTGTCTGTTGGAATCCAGGGACCTTGGAAAAGAGTTGTTGGAAGGGATCCGCCAACACCTTGTGGAGAGCCCCCATGGGGCAGTGGACACCCAGAGGAGTCTGTGGCCCCTTGGGAAGCCCAGGCTGAAGCAGGCTCCTGGCAGGACCTGTGGCTCCATGGAGAGAAGAACCCATGCTGGAGCAGGTTTGTTGGTGGATTTGTGACCCCAGGAGGCACTCACCCTGGAGCAGCCTTTTCCTGAAGGGAAAGGGAACTACACCACAGGGAAAAGACCAATGTTGGAATAGTTTGTAAAGAACTACAGCCTTTGGGAAGGACCCTCATTGGAGAAGTTCATGGAAGACTGTCTCCCATGGGAGACACTCCAAACTGAAGCAGGTGAAGAATGTGAAGAGTTCCTCCCCTGAGAGAAGGAGCAGCAGAAGCAACATGTGATGAACAGACCACAGCTCCTATTCCCTCTTCCCCGATCCACTGGGGAGGTGCAGATGAGCTGGAGAATTTGTGAGTAAAGCTGAGCCTGGGAAAAAGGGGAAGGTGAAGTGAATGTGTTTTAAGATTTATTTCTCATTACCCTACTCTGATTTAATATATTAAGCTTATTTTCCCAAGTCAAGTCTGTTCCCTCCATGAAGGTAATTGCTGAAATATCTCCCCCTGTCCTTATCTCAACCTATAAGCTTTTGTTATATTTTTTTCCCTTGTTCCATAGGGGAGTGGAAGTGATAGAGCAGCTTTGGTGGGCATCTGGCATCCTGCCAGGATCAGCCCACCACGGGCTGGCACAGGTTTTAGAAAGATAGGTCTACAACAATTCTTCAAATATTTCACCTTCTTTTTCAGGAAAATCAGAACTACCTAATGTTGTGTTGCATTAAAGACTATGACATAAATGTTTAAAAAATAGACTTTTTTTCTAGTTGTATTTACTCCACTGAAACTCAAAATTTTTTCCTCCCTTAGATGGTCTTCCAAGAAGAGCTAGATAATAATAAACCTGAGATTTTTTTTTAATGCCACTAAAGCCCAACATTGCTCAAAAACACCATTGCAAATTTCAGGTAGGCCACACCTATGGAGATGTAATTATATACAAGCTGTTCTGGGGCAGGGCTAGTAAAATTATGTGTGTGAAAAAAAGTAAAAAAGTGCTCAGATGTTCAAGGTTATCTGTTCTTGTATAGCTCTGTGTAATATTTAATTCCTAATAAGGAAGTTATTACAGAACTATGCTCTGAGTAGTAATAGCCTGTTTGGTCTTCTCCTGTTTCTTAGAGTGATTATAGACTTCCTAGGACTGTATTTAAATGTGTAGGTTTTACTTTTCTGTACTTTGAAGCAATCAAATAAATGAAAATTAAAAGCAGCTTTGTTTTAGTGTTCTCTGGAAATTTCACTAATATTTGAAATGTGTAAGTTTTATTTTTTAGTCATGAACTAAACAAATTTTTCTTAATCCCTGCATCTGTTGAAACTTGGATAATCCTAAGAAAGCTGAATTATACACTCCATCAGAAAATGGCTTTGTAATGTATTTCTTCATTTCAGCAGGTGTACTGGATGCATTAATTCCTAGTAATCTTCCTAAATTACACAGAGATATTCCTAAATTAAACAGCACTGATAAATATTGACAGGAATGTCAGAGGGATTGTTGCTGGGATGTTGAGGTACAGAGTTTCTTCATGTATAAACCCGCCCAAGACAACAGTGTGTTTCATTTCTGTACGTGCCAACTCTGCCAACAATTTTGAAAGGCAAAAATAGGGACATTACTAGTGGGACATGGGTCTGAATAACCATGCCATGAGAATGAGTCTACCCCAGTGTACATTTGTTTATGGTTACCTGGGTCCAAGTTTGGTTATAACCTCAAAAAATTTACGGATTTAATTATAATTTTTGTTATTCAATTAATGCACTGTTGGATTTTTATTGGATACAGCTGTAGAAAGCTTGTATTTATAGTTTTTAACTACTTGTATCCATTTGGGTTGATAGTTCATATCCATAAGTATGACATTGACTTGTAGCATGGACAAAATGGGATTGGTGCAGGGTAATCAATGATTGTGAGCTTGCACCTGCTAACTTTTGTAAACACCTGTAAATAGATAATTTAAAACATTCTAATCCTGCATAGACGTGTGTCTTTATGCAGACTTCAATACCTGCATCATTTTTTTGTCATCACTTAGACAAACAGTTTGAAATACCTGCAGCTTATGACTTCATTCAGACTGAACTTGCCAAACTGTAACTGTAAAAACTAGTTTCACATCTCAATAAGAAACATCACACTTGTACATCTGAGCTTTTACACTCAGGCTTAGGATGATTTTGGGTATAGGACTCATCTTAGATCTATCTGTTCTTTGTGACTGTGAACACCTGTGCATCCCGTTCCCATGGCTTGTTATGCTCAACATTTTAGTTCCCTTTTTGCTGAATTAATTCTCATTGATGATCAGATCAATGCAATTCTTAACCTCTTCAACCACACAAAAGAATAGAAATAGGGGTTGTACTCAATTTTTAGGGCATCACTCAATTTACAGATTGGGACCAACTTAAGTGTAATGCATTTTGGTTTTGTTTGTTTCATATTTTCCTAGAAAATGGCAGTACTGTGTAGACCGCAAGTACACACACCTGTCCATAGATTTCACAAACTTGCCACTCTATCATAGTCTATTCTTTAAAAGAATTTTATAACAATGGAAATAATGGCATTCACTCAGTGCAATAACTTTGCTCTGCATATAATTCATCTAATATATTACCTGTGACAATAAAGTATCTATCCATAAAACTTTCCTCCCTGCTACTCCATGTATGGTAGTTATTCTCAGGAGCTATCTCTATGGCTAGACCTCAAGTTTTTATTATCAGCCTTTAATTGCATGGCAATATGTTACTTTTCACCATGGGATATGCATCCTAACTGTGAATAGCTGTTGGATTCTTGAAAGTCTATAAAAACCAGTATTTTGGTTTAGCCATCCTGGTTACTTCTGATTTTTCTGAAACTGAATGAGCTCCTACTGTAAATAATTGAAATGCCTAGCACTGAAGTTCCTAAAACAGCCATGAATGTGCGTCTTCTCATATGAAGTAATGTTTGTTCAATGGTTTGGCTCAGTCTGGGACATAGTGCTGCTTTGATGAATTTATTCATATTGATATTGAAATGATTTCTCTGGTTTTGCAATAGGTGATTACTTTCAGGGAAGCTAAAGTTACAAATATGGATTCTTTTGTACTTATCTATGTGATAAATTTATGTCATATTTAGAATCATATTATCATAGAATATCCTGAGGTGGAAGGGAAGCACAAGGATTATTGAGTTCAACTCAGACCCTATGCAGGACACCCCAAGAGTCACACCATGTGTCCCAGAGCATTGTCCAAATGCTTCTTGAGCTAGACAGGCTGGGTGCTGTGACTACTGCCTTGGGGAGCCTGTTCCAGTGCCCCACCACCCTCTCTGAGTGGAGAACTTTTTCTCAATCTCCAAGCTAAGCCTCCCCTGATACAATTTCAGGCCATTCCCTTGGATTCTGTCACTGGTCAGCAGAGAGAAGAGATCAGTGTCTACCTGTCCTCTTCCCCTCACAAGGAACTTGTAACTGCAATGAGGTCTCTTCTCAGTTTCCTCCAGGCTGAGCAGACCAAGAGACCTCACCCACTCCTTGTACAGCTTCCCCTCAAGGCCTCACCATCTTTGTTGACCCCCTTTGCTCTCTAACAGCTCAATGTCTTTCTTATATTATGTCACCCTGAACAGCCCCCAGCACTTGAGGTGAGGCTGCCCCAGTGCAGAGCAGAGCAGGACAATCCTCTCCCTTGCCTGGCTGTGATGCTGTGCCTGATGCATCCCAGGACACGGGTGACCCTCCTGGCTGCCAGGGCACTGCTGACTCATGTTCAACTTGCCCTCAACCCTCCCTCAGATCTCTTTCTGCAGTACTGCTCTCCAGTGTCTCATTCCACAGGCTGGCTGCACATCCAGTACTGCTCCATTTTAGGAACAGAATCTGGCTCTTTCTCTGGTTAGACTTCATATTGTTGGTGATTGCACAGCCCTGTAAATTTGTCCAGGCCTCCCTTTGGGCTCTCTCTGCTTTCGAGGGAGTCAACAATTTAGTAGCATCAGCAGACTTAGTATAACTTCCAGACCTTTTTCAAATGGTACTCTGCAGAAAAATACTGTACAAAACACTTTTAAACCGGTACTTATTCCTCACTCAAAACCACATACCATTATCTGTCTGCTTTTGCTTTCTGTTTTTCACGGTCAATGGGTGGAAACTACACTGATTACTGCTAATATGATTTTGTTGTATTTGTTTTGAAGAAACATCTTGGCATCACATTGATGCCAAAATGAAGAAATCCAGTAACTCTGTGAATTTCTAGGAGATCAAAGTAATAATTTTAAATGCAGAAAGAAAAATAAAAGTATTACTTTTTTACTGAAATACCATGTCTCAGATACCTATAGTCTTTGGAGGTCTTCTGCTAATTTTTTTAAGCCTCACAACCTTACACTTTATTTTCTATATGTTGTATATTCACTTTCACTTATACAGCTGTCAGTTTATAAAGGCATAGTGTGTATCAACTTTTTCCTGTTTCACAAATTGAGTGAATAATTAAAATGTAGAGCAGTAGCATATCTGGGTACAGCTTTGCTCATCATGGGGTTTTTCTTTTTGGGAATATTCACCTGCTGCATAATCACTTGTTTCAGCCAAATGATTCTGTGATTCTCTAGTGGTGAGCCTTCTTCACTCCCTGTGGTCCAGCAGACAGAGTTGGAAAGTTCCTTCCTAGTGTTAATTACAGAGTTGTTAATCTGTTAAGTGATAAATAAATATATATATATATATATATGTTTGGTGAAAACCTGCAGTTGGACAAAGAGGTATAGCAAAGAGTACATATTTATATATACTGTGGAGTCTTTCAAAAATATCAGACATTGATTCTTAAAACATTAATTAGCAATTTTATAAGCTGAAAAGAAGATAGTTGTATTTCTGGATAGCGAAAATAGGGAGAACAGGATAAGAAAACTGTGACAGTGTTGTAATCAGGAGTTTGCATCTGTTAACAACTCTTAGAAAAATATAACTTCATAGCATAGGAAATGCAATGTTGGCATATGCAAAGCAGTGCTCTCATGGCCAATGATTATCTCTGTTTGGAAATTTTACTTTACTATGACTGTTTTTACATATATTACTTACTTATATTTGTCTGACTGTTTGAGATAAAGGCCTGGGCATCACATGCACAAAGATGATTTTAGGATACATCAAAAGTAAAAAGATGTTAAAGTAGAAATAGCAACCAAACTCAATTTAATTTTAATAACAAAATATACCTGGACCAAGTTATTCTGTACACCTTTCTCAGCTTCATTTATAGGAACATAAAATCAATGCAATTTGAAAAGACCTCTAAAATCATCAAATCCATCTGTTAACCCAGCATTGCCCTGTTCACTACTCATCCATGTCCTTAGGCACCACGTCTAAAATGCCTCCAGGGATGATAGTTTCATCATTTTCTGTTCATATACCTGAAAACCTTTCAGTGAAGAAGTTTTTCTTTATATGAAATTCAAGCCTCACCTGTCACAGCTTGAGGACATTTCCTCTTATCCTACTGCCTGCCGCCTGGAAAAAGAGGCCAAACCTTCCCTAGCGACAATCTCCTTTTCAGAGGTTGTAGAGAACAATAAAGTCACCCCAAGCCTTCTTTTCTCCAGGCTAAACAATCCCAGCTCCTTCAGCTGTTCCTCATAAAACTTGTGCTCCAGACCCTTCCCCAGCTCTGCTGCCCTTCTCTGGACACACTTCAGCACCCCAATGTCCTTCTTGCCATGAGGGGCCCAGAACTGCACATGGAACTTGAGGGGTGGCCTCACCAGTGCTGAGTACAGGGGTGAATTGCTGCCCTGGTCATGCTGGCCAGGAGGTAGGCCAGGAGTGGATTCACCTGCCACCCCAAGAAGCAATCTGATTACATCTCACCCCATCTATTAGGTCCTCTCCTTCTGCAGGGGGTTGAGAGGGTGAAGGATCCTTCCCTTCCTGTGGTGCAGCCAGCTGGGGAGCTTATCTCAGGGGTGGCTGAGCATGGCTCCACCAGACAATCTCCTCTTCAGAAGAGCATCCTTGTCCCTGATGCCTCTTAGCCATTCTGCCTCCTCTCTTAGCTCTGACACAGGCTGAGCAGCTTGTCTACTGGCTGAGCTAGGGGCACCTCACACAAGTGCCATTTAATACCAGTGGCAGGCTCTGGCCCTCCCCACACCCTGACATCCAGATGGATGCATGAATCTGTGGGAGCTCTGTCGAGGTTCCCCACATCCCTTGTGGTGCATGCAGAGGGATTCATGCAGGGATCTGGCTGATGCCACTCCCAGTTGTGCCTGCATGGGATTGGAGCTGCCTCTTGTCACAGTCCCAGCAGTCCTTACTTAAGAACTTCTCTCTGCACTGAGATTGAATTTTTGCCAGTTTAGGAAAATTCCCTGTGGTGCTTGATGCAATCCACTGCTCCAGAGCTTGATGCCAGTGCAGTTCACCTCACAGATTGCATATTTCCTCTGCAATACCTAGTTTTTGTAGAAAAAAGTTTCTGGGATAATATGGCAATTCATTCTTCCCAATGAATTGCAGCAGACATTGCAGGTCTGATGTCCAATATCCTGGGTACATTGGTTTGTGCTGCTGTGTGTCCCTGGAAATGGAGGGGACCAGTGCAGCCGCCTTTTGCAAGATGACCTGGAAAAGTGAATGAAGGACTTGTATCTGTTTCATCTCTTCCATTACTTTGAATTATATCATGTGCAGTATTCCATAACTAAGCATAAAATGGAGGCATCCACCTATACTCACGGATATACTCTGCCTGTAGCTGGAAATGTGCTATAGTTGTTACTAAAGAGTTCTTTTTCTTTCTGATGTCTGTAGCTACAACTAATACAAGATAAACAGGCTATGTGCCAATTTATCTAAATTGCTGTACTTAGACAGCATCAAGTACACAAGAGATTATTGAATCCAAATTGGAAAAGACAAAGAAATACATTTGAGGTAATTATTTTCCTAATTATTTCTTCATTTGAATATCAACATTTTGAAATACTTTCTGCTGCAGATTTTGATATCCTAGAGTTAGTTCCACTGGAAAGCCACCAAGGTAGTGAGGGGGTTGTTAACACCTGACATATTAACAATGCCTTAGAGAATATTAACAATGTCTGAGAGAACAGGGTTTGTTTGGTGATTTGCCTAGAGAAGACTCTAAGGAGTCTTCTAAGTTGTTTGGGGTCGGGGTTTTTTTGCCTTGTCCTTTTTTTTACCATGTGGGTGAGAAAATACTGGAATAGTTTGCTCACAGAGATTTTTAAATCTCCATCCTTGGAGATACTTAGCAGTCTACTGGTCAAGTAGAGACAAGTGGTCCATTGGACAAGAAACCTAACTTGATTAGTCCCACTTTGAGCAGAAGGTTCATATACAAGATCCTGGAAATTTCTTTTGGCCTAAAATATTTCATGATTCTATTGTTCATTATTCTAATTATATATTAAGCACCACGGTGACTTTGCTTTTAACAAATATGGTCCTTAAATTTTTACAGCTGAGCACAAAATTGAGGCATCTCATAGTTCAGTTTTTTTTTTTACCTTGTAGCCTCTTATATGGCAAAGTTTTAAAAATTATTGCCAGTATCTTTTCTAATGTGATGTTCAATCACACCCATATAGCCTGGCATTACAATTTATTTTGGATTATATTTGTAGTATATTACCACTCAGGCAACTTACTAGCAGTGATAGAAAGAAAACCTATCCGCATTTAATTCACATCTAGGCTTAGCCCTGACAGCTCAACTCAACAAATCCAGACTCTTCTGCTGAGCTGTAAACTGGCTTTTATTATCAATATTTTTGCCAGCAATGCAACCATCCTTTTTCTCACAAAGTATATTCACTCTATGATCCAAACAGCAGTTACCTACCCATAAAAACATGTTGATATAAAATAAACAGAAGATGACATTTTGAGGAACCCAAAGAACCCAGCTAAAAAGAAATGGCAGCATACAACAACCGCTTTTATGGAATTAATAAAAATTATTAATTGGGGAGCTTCTCAAAATTTGGCAATTCCTCTTGCCCGATGTAATTTTTCTCTTTTGTCAACCCTGATGGCAAAATATTAAATTGTGGCAGTGAAGAAGCACTAAATGTTTATTTCAATAATTTTTTGTTTTCCTTTCAAAATTTTACTACTTTGGACTTTCCTGAAAGTCAAATGTCTTTTTGAAGTCTGATTTATTTGTCATTGGTAGATCATAGAAGACAGTTAGGATGTCTGAGATAGTAAAACCTCTTGCCTTGATTAATTTAGACCTTGAACTAGACAATATAAAAAATACTGAAGAGGTTTGGTCATCTTGAGACTGTCTATGATTTAGAGTGATGGTTAAAAATTACTTGCCTGATTTAAGTATTTACCTACTCTTTGAGATTCCATACAAAATGCCATGAAAATGTTTTTTTCCATCCTATCTGTCCTTATTTACTCTTTCTTTAATACCCACTCTGTTTTCATGCTAAGTGGATTTTGTGGGGTGGGCTTTTTTGGTGGGTTTTTTTCAGTTGGTTGGTTGGGGGCTTTTTGTTTGGTTGGTTTTGTTTTTGTTTTGGGGATTGTTTGCTTGTTTGTTTGAAGTTTTTTTGAGGGGGCTTGATAGGTTGCTTTTTTACTGACTCAACAGGCTTTTCTCTTAAGTTTCACAGCATGAGGATGCTAATAAAACTACTATCTAGATGTCTGCAGCATGACTAGATCTGTAGGATGGTGTTCCTTTGATCTAACACTATATCCTATTGCATAGTGAAAACCTCAGAGGTTACACAAAATTAAACAACAAAACAACAATGAAGCTTGTGTTCCTTGTTTCAAGTGAACAGTTTTGAGACAAAAAATGTGAGAATTTGCCAGGTAAAGAGAAGTGAGCCAGTAGAAATCTCATGAGGAGTTAATAAGACCAAATTCAGGGTGCTGCATCAGTGTTAGGGCATCAGCACAGGCTGGGCATGAGCAGATGGAGAGCAGCCCTGTGAGAAGGACTTGGGGGTGCTGGTGGCTGAGAGGCTGGACATGACCCAGCCATGGGCACTCCCAGCCCAGAGAGCCAAACGTGTCCTGGGCTGCATCCAGAGCAGCGTGGGCAGCAGGGGAGGGAGGGGATTCTGCCCCTCTGCTCTGCTCTCGTGAAGGATGGAGCATCTTTTCTGTGAGGAGAGGCTAAGAAAATTTGGATTGTTCAGCTTGAGAAGAGAATGCACCAGGGTGACCTAGTTGCAGCATCCCAATCCCTCTGGATGGCATCCTGTCCTCCAGGAGTGTCAACTGCACCACCCAGCTTGGTGCCATGTGCAAATTCATTGGGGGTGCACTCAATCCCTTCATCTCTGTCACTAATTAAGACTTTAAGTGACACTGGTCCCAATATGGGCCCCTGGGGGACACCACTCATTACTGATGTCCATCGAGACTCTAAGCCATTAACCAACCACCCTCTGGATGCAATTATCCAACCGTTTTCTCAGTCTGCTCATCAAATACATCTCCCTGCAGTTTAGAGAGAGGAATGGTGTGGGGGACTGTGTCAAAGGTTTTGCAGAAGTTCAGATAAATTGAAGCTGGTCCACTGGTGGAGTCACTGCATCAGAGAAGGCCACTGTAGGCTGATCAGGAAGGACTTGTCCTCAGTGAAGCTATGCTGGCTGTCACAAATCACATCCTGGTCCTCCATGTGCCTTTACATTTAGCAGGAAAATTAATTTTCAGCACTTATTATGAAATGATTGGAAATGACTATATTAATAAAAGAGTGTTCTGTCCATCTGTGGTCTCCAACTGCCAAAAACAAGTTTCCCCTTGTGAATAGTCTGAACTACATATAACACTGTAATGACTGCAGCTTTTGAGGTCCAAATACTTAAGAGGACCTGCTAAAAATTCTGAAAATAAAATGATAAGTGGAAGTTTGATCTGTTTGTCACAGAAGTAGCTGATCTGTTTTTCAGAAGAGCAAGCTGCTAATGCTTGGGAGCTGTTAATAATAATGTGTTTGTAGCTGCAATGGCTGGCAAGGCTTTGACAGTACAACTTCTCCAGCAGCAATGTTGTCTGAAAACATCCCAGCTTCCTGTCAGCTCTTTCTTATTCCAATATATGTAATTTCTTCCTTAGTAACTGTTTGTGGAGTAAGGTCATTCAGTCCTTTCTAACAAAAGCAAAAAAAAAACAACACATTAAAATATACTTTTTTTTTTAAAGTCTGCTTTCAAAGGCACAGTTTACATATTAATTGTAACAGCTGAAATTAATTTATTCCCCCTTCAGTGAGATTTCTTGGATAGACAAATGAGGTCCCATGGTAGTTCAAGAGTTAGCAGATATGCATGTACGATACCAATATCAGGGAGCACTAATTGTTCTCCCTGCCTCTTTGCAGGTCCCAGGGGAGGGTAAATTACACACAACATTTTGATCATTCAGCTCCAAGGAACAAAGGGGAAAGGAATTTGTCACTGACACCATTTGTTTTACACTAAACTCCAGCCCTGAATGAATTTTTTTTTAAAACAATGAATTTCATCAAAACAATTATGCTTAAAAGGAATTTAAGGAATGAAAAGGAATTAAAGCTAGATCATTTTCATCAAAAAGAACAGATCACTTAACTCTTTATGAGAAGAGGTTTCAGAGGGAACCACTTTTCACAAAGATACTTCCACTCTTCTCTGACAAGCAAAGGTTTTATTGTGTTTTGTTTGACTTCTGTGAGTGGAAACTTAGGACTTTTTAGGAATTCCTTTCTACCTAGTCCCAGAAGATATCTCATTGTAGAGGTAGGAAGAATTAATTTGGCATGCAAGTAAGCAAGGATATGTTTATGAGATAACAGGTGACAATACCTGAAATATTCCACTTTTGTTGTGAGAGTGATTTGACAGAAAATGAGGCATGAAACATAATTTAATTGTAATTAGAATAAGTTGATTGCCAATTGTAACCTATATTGAAAGATGAGAGGGTGGAGCTTTTAATGAGCTGAAAAACTAAACTGAAAATTGAGATAAGGGTGTGAGTGCACTGGAAAAACCAAGCACGAATTTTAAGAATCAGGTCTTTTTAAATAAAAATAAATATATTTATAAGTGAGTTGCTGCATTTCTAATTTTGAAAAGGTGAACCAGTAGACTTCAAGATGTTTTCGAACTGTGCTACTTTATATAGTTTTTCCAGTTTTATTCCAGTTTTGTATAGTATTTTATATAGTTTTCCAGTTTTTCCAGTTTTATTTTCTTCAGATAATTTACACTGAGTTTGGAACAGAAAAAACTGATCTGCTGCATGAAGATCTGGCTGATGTGGCAACAAACAAATTGTGTAAATCGTAACACTGAAGATAATCTGTAGTAACCTAAAACTGAAGGAGACAGTTGTAATTTACTGGGAATGTCTCCCACACAGAGTGCTGGGACAAGGAGCTCCAGCAGCTGGACAGACAGTCATGGGTTGGCTTGCCTTGGGATTGCAGTCTAACCAGGGATGCTGCATAGCTTTCTATCCCTGGCTTGGATATACAATACAGAGCACATCCTTCTCAGGAGTTTTGCTTTGTGTGAACCAAAAATCAACGTAGGAGGCTACCTGTCCATATTACTCCCTTCATGAGAGGTGGTTGTCTATGGTGATTATTTGTATCAAAAGCAGTTGTTTTTTCCAGCATCTCAGGTCTTCCCTATAATCAGAAGGGTTTCAGTGACCATCCTTCTATTCAAGTATTTCCAAATCTCTTATTTGCAGTCTAAATTCCCTTTTATGGACATTTGAAAGCTCTCATGCCTTTGTGTCTTTGGCTTCTATCAGGACTTTTTCATGCTGAAGGTGATCCATGAACCATACCCACATAGTAAGAAAGATGCTATGGGTCTTGCTGACTCCATGACTTAGAGATGTTAAATGGAAACTGTGAAGAATGTGTTTGGAATTTTTGTGGATTTGAAGGAGTGGTCATGGATTTTTTTTTTAGTCCTTTTTAATAGTTTGCCATGGTTTTCAATTTTTTTTCTATCTCCCATAGGATTTATCATGTGAGTATTTATGTCATTAATACCAATTTCTGTGGTCACTTTGTCAATTTTCAGTGTTGCAAGTGATAATTAAATGTATGTACAGTCTTACCTGTAGATTGCAATACAGATGTTCTGGAATGATGTAAATACTCGTCATTTTGAGGAATCCTGTAATATATTTGAAAAGGAAGGATTAGATAGGCAACTATCAGATGTAAAGAGAAGTAGAAATACCAGATTGAAATATGCAGACAGCATTTTTCATGGAAATCAAGATACTTATTTTGAAAGAAGGAAGAGAGAAATTTTGCTCAGTACCATTTATTAATCTTTTTATTTATTTCATTTGAACAGAGAAGGATATTACATTTGCTCTATAGCTGAAAAAACCACTGTGTAGGATTTCTGATTAATACAGTGATATGTCAGGTCTGGATAGAAAATTGATAGCCTGCTTGTAGTGAAAGTCAGTAGGTAAATAAATATTTCAGAGAGGTGACCTAAGTTCATAGTCAAAACTGAATTATTTTCTAGCATCATCAGAGGAATGATTACTAATCAGTTGGAAAGGCTGAAGCTTAATGTTGCAGAGAATTTAACTTGCTTTACCTTGTAGAAACAGTGTTCTTAGTTGAAGGAGAAAGAGGAATAAGAAGGTCCAAATATGCATCTTTTCACGTGGCAATACAAAAAGAGAAAAATTAAAACGAGGAAAAAAAAAGACAAAGGGGTGTCCTTAAAATCAAATACATTTTTATATATCTCTGAGTGCTTTTGTATATAAATGTAGTCAAATACTTTGTAAGAAGGTGCAGACAAAATAAGCTACCCTTTAAATGAGCAATAACATCATCATCTTTGTCCTTAATGTTGTACTATAGTCAATGTTTTACTTTTCCAATGATTCTTTTTCAGGGCTTAATATTTCAAGAGTACCAAGCAGGCCTCATACCTAAAACAGTCCAAATTCTTCAGAAATACATACCAAATTATTCAAAAATATTGGCTACTGTCAATTGCTTAACCAAATGAAAAGTTCAGGGGCTTTTGAGCGCTTCTTGATGGCCCTTTGGGAACAAACTACAGTAATCATTCCTTGTGTAACAAACAAGACCAGAGATGCTGTCTAAAAAAGTAGGAGGAAAACCCACCGAAAACTGCTTTTCCTAGAGAACAGTTCTCAGTTTGTGAGGTAATGTGAAACAAGGAACTCATGATAATTATCTCTGCCTAATAACCTCAAAGGGTAAATCTGTTAATCTAAGACATATTTCCTGGTTTTCTGAACATAAAATGTTTTATTATTAAAAAAAAATATATGATGGGGAAAAAAAAGGAAACAGCAGAGCTTAAGACCATGACTCTGGAAACCATCTTGGTGGAAGAACATTAATTTTAAAACAACATAGCAGTGCTGTTTGATTTTAATTACTGATGGCAAGCCCCACAGACAAGACTACAGTGAGAGAAAAAGGTGACAAAGATTCTTAAAGCCTTCTGAGAAGACAAAAGAGGCAGAGGAAGAGAAACTACAGAAACCAGATCTATGAAAGCCAAAGAAAGAAAAGCTTTGGAGGAAGCAGTAAGTGTACTGACATATCTGGAGAGAAACTGTACACGTGGCACTCCTTTCCTGGTGTTGTCTATCGGACAGGCTACAGAGAATTCACACTTTCCTGCCTACCCAGCAGGTGGCATCCAGAAGACACGAATCACATCAAAATTTTAGTTTCTTCCTGTAAACCATAGCTAAGAAACTTCTTCTTGGATGTTTTTTCTTCACCTTCTTCCCTGGGGAGAGATGAAAACAGTTTTGTGACCAGAACTTTTGACTGCCTAGTGTGTGACCTCTCCCTGTATCACAGCAGTCAGAAAAAGAAAGAAATCCTCTTTGAACTAAGACTGACATTGTATAAATGAGAATCCTAATCTAATAATTTGAACAGGTAGTAGTATAGCAGAAAAGTGCTTCCTCCCAAAGTGTTGTTGAGGTCAGAAAATGTAGAGTATTGCCCAGAGTCTTCAAAACCATAACTGTATAGGATACAAGAATACTTTATTATGGCTACCCAGGATGGTTTGCCTTTACTATCCAAGTAGTCCTCAGAAGATAGTTTCTGCTCTTTTGGAAACACAAAAAAGAGTTCTAGCTCAACCATGCTAAAATGTTTGATGGGGTAATTTCAATACCTGAGTGCCATAATTGCCTATTTATTCCATTACATCTATTTTACTCAGAAAATTAAAATCTACTGGAAAGCAGTTTCTATCATGAGGTTTACTCTCTGAAATTCATTCTATGTGAAGATTTATGGGCATATTTATTGTATACATGTGAAGATGCTGGTTGCCAGGCTGTTCTGTAGTTGAGGTCCTTTGGTAAGAGGGGCCAGCTAACAGAGGAAGAGCTCAGAGGCAGCCAAGAAACGTGGCAGTTTGCAGAACAAGCCGCACAGCATGGGGCTCAGCAGCTTGGCATAGAAAGGCATGTGTGTCCTCAGTAGTGGTGTCTCTGCAGCACAGAGCAGCCCTCAACAGCTGCTGGGGTACCTGTCCCTGTGTCCCTTGAGCTGTTATCCTGTCAGAGCTCTGGTGGGTGGATGCTGCCTTCCAGGAGGGCCTAGGGCCTCTTGTTGGGAATGGAGCAGTGGGCTAAGGCTCCCTGTGCTGCAGGAAGTGTGCCTGTGCTGAGAAATGGTGCTCCCAACTGAAGAAGCTGTAGGAAAAGGTCCACAGATTGTGCAGCAGCAGAGATGATGGAGAAAAGATTAAGCATGTCTTTTCCAAGGTTCTGGCTTCAAGAACTTGAACTTAAAAGTGTACTGAAGGCAGCACAGGTAGAGTGTTGTATGAGAGATGGACACTCCCATTGCGGCAAGTGTTGGAAGTTTGTATGTTCAGGCATTAGGAGAATGGCTTCTGCTCTGTCTGTAGAATTGCTAATAAGGAGTGGGTGCAGTGCTTTTTTAGCTGTCAAGGGTTGACAGCTCTGTCAAATGAAGCCTCTAATTGGGCTGAGCTTGAGCCCTGCATCAGCACCAGGATGAAACAGCAAGTTATGGAAGTGTGAGACTCTCTATGGTGATCCCTTTATGACACTGAAGAGGTGAATAAACAGAAAAGGATCTGTTTTAGTTTTGTTGAGGTAAAATGAGACTTTCTGAAGTCTTGAATTGAAGAAAAGGAAAACAAGGATCACAAGTGTCAGGGCAACCAACAGAAATACAAATCTTCCCTAGTGATGATGTGCATCTGTGGAAATCAGAGCTTGAAGATCAAAGGATTCAAATCACTGTGGGCACCAATGCTGCCAAAAAAAGTACAAAAATCTGGGCCATTGAAGACAAAACTCTCAGAAAGATTCTCATGGAAACTCTCTGGACAATGAAGAAATCATTGACCTACTGCAGCAATCAAATGCAGGAGACATGCTTGCAGTTCCTGAGCAGAAATGGAATAAATTATTGATGCGATGATTTTTGGTTTTGTGTTTCTCCAGGATAGGATTATTTCTACAGAGGAAGTGTTGCCTTCTGTTCCATGTCAAGGACTTGCTAAAGTGGATGGATTTCTGCCCTGGGATGGATGAGGAGCCAACTGAGAGGTCATGGATCTGGATTAAAGGCAGGGCAGGGACAGGTGACATTATAGCAGGGGCTCACTACAGGCTGCCTGACCAGGAACATTGAGCAGATGAGTCCCTCTGTAGACAAGACAGGAGCAGCCTCACATTCACAAGCCAGGTCCACAGAGGGAACTTGAACTGCCCTGAGTGCAGTTCAAGGGAGAAAACAGCAGGACATAAGCAATCTGGGAGGTTTCTGGAATGCAGTTATGACAGCTTCCTTCTCCAAGAGACAGAGAAGCCAACAGGGAAAGGCGTTATCCTGGACCTTGTTTTCGCAAGAAGTAGAGGCCAGTGGGGAATGGAAAGCCCAAGGGCAGCCTGGGCTACAGTGACCATAAAATGGTGGAATTTGAGATCTTTGGGGCAGTGAGGAAGCCACATAGCAAGTTCACTACTCTGGATTTCAGAGGAGCACACTTTGGCCTCCTCAGGGATTTGCTTAGTTGAGTACCATGGGGTAACTCCCTGAAGGGATGAGAGGCCGTAGAAAGCTGGTTGATATTCGAGGATCACCTTCTCCAAGCTCAGGAATGATGCACCCCAGTAAGGAGGAAGTAAGGCAAAAATATCAAGAGGCCTATGTGATGAATGAAGAGCTTCTGGACAAACTCAAACATGAAAAGGAAGTGCGCAGAGGTGGAAGCAAGGACAGCAGCCTGGGAAAAATACAAAGATCCTGTTTGAGCAGCCAGGGATAAGGTTAGGAAAGCTAAAGTCCTGATAGAATTAAAACTTGCCAAGGATATCAAGGGCAACAAGAAAATTTACTGTAGGTACACTGGTGATTAAAAGAAGACTAGAGACAATATGGGCCCTCTCTGGAAGGGAGCAGGAGACCTGGTTACCAGAAACATAGGGAAGACTGAGGCACTCCATGAATTTTTTGACTCAGTCTCCTCTGTAAGTGCTTCAGCCACACTGCCCAAATTGAGGAAGTCACAGAAAGTAAAGGGACTGGAGAAACACATGCTATAGGAGAAGATCAGTTCTGAGACCATCTAAGAAACCTGAAGGTGCACAAATCCATGGCACTTGATGAGATTCACCCATGGATCCTGAAGGAACTGGCAAAGGAAATGACTAAAACACTGTCCAGCATATTTGAGAAGTTGTGGCAGTTTGGTGATGTCCCCATTGCCTGGAAAAGGGAACATATAACCTACATTTTAAAAAGGGTATGTAAGGATGGAATGGGGAACTACAGGCCAGTAAGTCTCACCTAGGTTTCTGGACCCATCATAGGTCAGATACTCCTGGAAAATACGGAAATGCACAAGAAAAAGGTTAGGTAATTGTTGATGACCAATCAGCAATGTGCCTTCGCTAAGTGGATAATGCCTGACAAATGGGTGGCCTTCTCCAGTGGGGTGACAGGATGAAGGGAAATGGCTTTAAACTGAGGCAGAATAGGTTTAGATTAGATACTAGGGAGAAATTCTTTCTTGTGAGGGTGGTGAGTCACTGGCAGAGGTGGCCCAAAGAAGATGTGGGTACCTGGAAGCTGCCCTCCCAAGGCCAGGTTGGATGTGGCTTTGATGGGCCTGATGTAGCAGAAGATATTCTGAACTGTGGCAGAGGGTTGGATCTGGGTGGTCTTAAGGTCCCTTCCAACCTAGGCCATTCTATGATTCTTTAAATAGGGAGCCTTAAGGAATTGGGTACATTTCCCTTTCTTGCAGAACAACTTCTATTTGCACATATTCCATGTAGATTTCTGCTTAAAAGACATTCCTCAACTTCTATGGTGTGGCATAATTTAATTGACATTTTGAGTAGGCTGTCGCTCTGTAGCTGAAAATAACTTAGATATCTCCATCCTGCCCAGAAAGCAGAGCTGAGAAGTTACTTTGTTGAAGTAAAGGTCATCAACAGATTACTTTTAAAATCTTCAGAACATGTTACATAATTTTTTCTTCTTCAGAATTTTTGATCAGGAAGTCAGTTTACATGATCTGCTGGCACAGTGCCTGTAGAATAAATATTAGCTACTACCTTTTCTTGGTATTAACTTCTGCAGCTCTAAAGCCACCAAATGCAACAGAGTCCTCTGGGTTTTAAGTTCACTTCATTATTTTAGAAGTGCACAGTACCCAATATAGAAATAATCCCTTGTCCTGAGTTTCTGCCTTTGGTGAACAGAAGAGAGAGAGAGAAATTTAAGTGGAGTCAGGTCTCCTTCAGCATGACTTAACATTTACATACCAAATGTGCTCTGACAAGCTGTCCCTGTAACCACTTCAGCCTTGGGAGAAGAAAGTTTCCTCCAGTGTTCAGTTCCTAGTTACAGAGAACATGCAAAATATTGTGGGAAAATATATTTCTTTACATTACTACAAGACTGAAGGAGGCAGAAGAAATGTTATAGAAAATGAGTGCCACTCATGAGAAATACTCAGTTGTCACCACTCTGTCATGCATTTTGCAGTGGCAACTCTACCAGAGACAGATCCTGTGTATCAGTTTTTCTTTGAAGTGTTTTTAGTAGGTTTATTTAGAATATCTTTTAAGAAAATAGCCTTTTGCATTACCCATGTTTTAAATGCCCCAAGATAGCATCTTATTAAATTGCAATAAAATTTCCACACTTAGAAACCAGAATATTTGTAGAAAAAAAAGTTTGAAATATTTCCTAGAGATGGGATTAGCATGGACTTTATGAATTTACCCTACAATGTAGGCCAGACTTCTTTATTCCATACCTCAGGTAAGCTTTTGTTCTATATATATGTACATTTATGAGAAACTGAAGAGGTCACTGAAGTTGTAAAAATATTCATGCTTTACTTCCAGCGCATATTCTATATTAAGTCTTAGTTTAGGTGACAAATAAAATTTCTTTCTCTTTCAAAGCACATATAAACATGTGCGTGTATACATATATGTAAGCTTCTTTTTAAGGTTAAGATGCTTAAATAAATCTTACAAAATGCTCTTGGACCAAGAGTGCTCATCCCCTTCTGTTCCAAAGTTGGGTTTGAGATGCCTAAGTCTCTCTCTACAAGCATTTTCTGAAGGGATTATTAGCAAACCACTGACAGAAATTCTCCAAGTTCCTCTTACCATCTTTTGCCATGACTGATTACTATTCATCATCTTTTGAAATCAGGTCATTTTTACTGTGAGGTAGATGAATTTAAACTAAGTATCAAGCAACATTTGACTAAATCAACTTTCTTCAAGGTCACATAAGAACTCTTTAAAGGGACCAGGTTCTTCTACTCTTGTTTTCCCTAATATTTCACTTTTTTTCTCTCTGGTTTATCACTATCAAAACAAAAATAAGAATATGCTGCCTTGAAGGTGTCCCCATTTTAAACTAATTTTCTTGTCATCTTGCCTCCCTAGTGCTGTTTTATGGTGTTTGGCATCTAATACACTGCTACTTCTAGAGAAAAAATAAAGGAATCACTAGTGAGAACTGAGGGTCTATGACATCTTTAGTTTAAACTGTGATCTAGTGCATGAAATCAAGAGTAATGTTTTCAGATAGTCTAGTGAATTACTCCAGGATTTGGCTGTAATTAAGTTACTGAGCTCATCTAAAGCTAATCTGTTCTTCTTTCAACTATTTAGTAAAACTGCTAAGACTTTTGAAGGGAATGATAATCTGGATAGGCTCTTCCTACTACACTTAGTCAGACTCTCCACACAATGTGCACCCATGTTTGTTGAGGTCTTTCTGAGCTTCTGACCAAGTCCTGTCTAGCTTTACACTGTGCCTTGAAACCCTACAGCAAAGAGCAGGATTTAGAGATAAGGAATGGAATTCTGCCTCCAAGGGACTTCTGACTTTGGTTTGATAACTTGCCACAGGCTTGGGTTAAGTTTTCTCTACTGAAAGTGATGCACTTCCTAATCTTTTATTTGTAGTTCTCTTTATTTGATTTTCACAGAGTATTCTCTCTACTCAAGAGCAATGCCTTGTTAAACTGGATGTGCCATGGCTTGAAGACACGGAGTGATTTATGTGGCATGACTGATATGAAGTGCACAGAAAGAAATGCAAAAGGATGGGATTGGTAGTCCTATCTTCACTAAATTAGGTAACAAAAGAAACTGGATATAGTTGAAAGATATTTCTGTGGTTTTCAACCCATTGTTTTAAAAGGATATTTTTCATAGTGACAGTGTCTCATGTTGTTGAATGTATTTTTTAACAATTTCAAAGACACCAGCTCAGCTCTGTCTGTAAGTAGCTTCCTAAAGCCCATTTCTCTGTTTCCTATGCCTTCATAAAAGGATCTTGCCACACACCTCGATGGGGCAGTTCAAAACTCCTCTTCCACCTCCACAGAAGCAATGCAAAAGACTATGTGGAGTACTTCTCCCTTCTTCCCACACTTACCTGTTCCTTGTTCCAAACCCAGACCATGTCAGTGTTTGTGCCCTTGTTTGATGAGACATGCTGTAATAAACTCTACACATACCAAAAACTTCCTCTAGCAGTAGGATGGGCATGGCTGTCAGTCTGAAAATGATCTATTTGTTACCATAGATTCACTGAAGTTAGACGAGATGCAGGAGATTACCTAGCTCAATCCTCCTGCTCAGACAAGACCCAAAGAATTATTTACTGATTTTTATGCAGTCTGTGTCTTCTGATTCTCTTTAAATCCTTGTAGTGTGTTCCCAGTGAATGTAATAAAATGTGTGTTCGCTTTGAAGTTCCAAGGGCTTTTATCTTAGAAGCATAAAAAATCTGTTTCTTTTATCTGTGTCATATTTATGACCTAGATATGAGATTATTGATATGGTATGGACTAGACAATCATGGCAGAGAAAATGATAGTTCCATATGTAAAGTTCTTTGGAATTCGTATTCATCCAGAATGGGGGCACGATGATTTGGAGCCTTTTCCTATGGAGAAGCAGGAGGAAGAAAGAAATAAAAAAGTGACAAAAGCTTCCTGAGACTCAAGACTGATCAGGTTTTAGAAATTATTTGTGGTAAAGTTCCTTATTTCAGAAAAGTTTTGGTTCCTTTTGAATTCTACTTGTTCCAAACTCCAATACTTCTCTGTGAAAGGAATAATGAAATATGAGTCCTGAGAGAGTGAGGGCATGGCTCTCTACAAGCCAGTTCAAGCTCGGTTTAAGGTAGACCCAGACTAGCTTGTAGATTTGTAGCTGTTACAGAGGAACATAGATCTTAAATGCAGTTTCTGTCTGTTCTTCCTGCTTTTTAGAGGTTTTTTACAGCTGTACAGTGCCATTTACAGTCTATATATGTGAATGTAGTGGGAACAGTGGCTTCAGTAAGACTACTTGGAGACACTGCTCTTTTGTAGTTCCTCCCTGTGACATGAAGCAGGTCCAGCTTCTAGAAGGTGACTTCAATTTCTTGAAGCATTGACAGTTACGGGTAATATTATTTGAATTAATAGATTGAAGAGAGTTCTTTCTTTTGCTTGTGGATATACTGAAGCAGTTGTTTCTAGACATGATACATTTTTAAATCAGTACCCCAGATGATTGTGGGTTTTTTTAAATTCTTAATTATCTTTGTATAACAATAAAAAAATAGGATACATGTGATTTTGTCGGGTATTGTTGAAGAAGCAATGGATTTAGTGCTAAGGTACAGTTTGTTTTGCTAATCTTTTCTGCATTCATGTAGAGCTGTATCATTATTTCCTCTGATAACCTCTGCACTTGCAGAGTTAGGAAAAGCACATCTTGGAAAACAATTCACAGAGAATCTTCAGGCTGGATTTTAACCTCTGCATAAAGACATATCTTCCTCACCTGCATTGGTGATCGTCTTGAGCACATGTGCCGACCCAACTAAGGCTTCTGAGCAATTTCACGAAAAGCAGAGATGTTTAGAAACACATCAATTACACTGTTTGATTGCACATGCTGTTAGGCAGATTTTTACAGATGTCAATATCAAAGTATTTTAGTAATATTTAGGAAATCATATCTTTAGACTTATTTGGAAAAGAACTCTACTTGGTCTCTTTAAAATGCCAGTCTCCTTTAAATGTATCCTTATTGTGTCATAATACTTGATGCTACATTGCCATGCATGAAGCTTTGTAACAATTGGCAAGATTTTACTGCTGCCTTAGAAGAAGCTGAGATTTCATCTGCATAGTGTAAGTGTAGATATATATTTCTTTATATTTTAGTATATTATGTAGTTCTTCACCTTTATAAGAACAGCAGCAGGTGTTTTGTGTCTAAAGTCATACGGAATAACTAGATACCTAATGATGCCTTGATTTCTGGTTTTTAGGCCACTACTGCCAAAATTATGTGCTCATGGATTTGGTGGTGTTTAGCTCTTCAGAAAATTAAGTCATTTTCATTTTAGGTCTGAAAATTACACTGAAAACACTGATTTCAACAGTTAAGCTCCAGAGTTTTCAAAATGCAAATCCCAAAGCTTCAGTTATTTCAAAAGTGATACATAATTGTACTTACTATGAACACTCATAAAACATTTGCTTTATTGCAGGCTGGAGTAAATGTCACTGGGATAAAGCCAAGGCTCTGTTGCAGAAAACCATGATGTAGGATGCAATAAAACAAATGGAATACTTCTGGTAAACTGCCAAGTCAGCTTTACATGGGAGTTTGCTCTATGAGAGCTTGTAAAATCTTTAACCCAGCCAAGTATGTAATTTTCATTAGAGCACGTTTTCACAAAGATCAGAATTGTGCTCTTGTAATTCTCACTTACAGTTTAGGATAAATGGAAAAATGCTCTATGATTTAAAAGTCACTATTTGCTGTACTGTTATGTAAAATGTAACCTACACTATAGTGGCCTTCAGGACACTCCTATTTTTTTATGGCTTTTTGAGGTGTACCGCATTACATAGATGTGGTTCGTTTATGAAAGAATGAATGACAATCCACTGGAAAACCGTACACTTACCCCGTTCTAAAGCCTGAGAGCTGAATCATAGAAAGGTCTACATAACATATGGCCAGCTATCATTTTTTGCTGCATCTACTCTTCAACCACCACCAGGTGCTCATTTTTACAGCTCTCACGATTTCACTTTGCTTAGATATCTATAGTCTCTAATTTCTTTGTTATTAATTTCATTGACCTTCTACTTTTTTTCAATAGGTAGCAGTGATTCCAAAAGGGATGTCAGTATTCAAGACATGGTGATAAAATTATATTCCAAAAAAAGATTGGTTTTGCTATTATATGGTTGCACAAACAACACATAATTACTGCCTTTGCAATTTTCAATAAATATCTTCTGTCTTTAGTTTCAATTCTTAACTGTTATCTCCCATAAGTTTTCTGTAGGTTTTGTGCTTTTGTTCATTCTTCTGAACCTCCAACCAATTCCAAACTCCCCAATTCCAAGAAGACTTCCTAAATGCAATTAGAATATTGTTTATTTTGTCCCCCAAATCACACATATAGGAATTAGCATATATTACTCATTTTAATTAGTTTTGTGACACCATGTTATTTAAAAATTGGATTAGTGCATTAAGCCAAAGTTAACAAGAGAACAAGCTGTTCACATGTGCTGGTTTTGGTTGGGATACAGTTAATTTTTGTCACAGTAACAAGTATGGGCTGTGTTTTGGGTTTGTGTTGGAAACAGTGCTGATAACAGAGATGTTTTCACTGCTGCTGAGCAGCCCTTACACAGACCCAAGGCCTTTTTTGTCTCTCACACCATCCCACTGTATGTGAGCTGGGGGTGCACAAGGAATTGAGAAGGGACACAGCCAGGAGAGCTGATCTCAGTTCACCAAAGGGATGCCCCATGGCCTCATGCTCAGCCAATCACAACTGGGTGAGAGCAAAGGAAGGACATTTGCAATGATGGTGTTTGTCTATCCAAGTCACCATTATTTGTGATGGGGCCCTGCTGTCCTGGAGATGGCTGGACACCTGCCTACCCATGGGAAGTGGTGAATGAATTCCTTGCTTTTCTTTCTTGTGTGTGTAGCTTTTGTTTTCCCTATTAGACTGTCTTTATCTCAACCCACAAGTTTTCCAGCTTTTACTGTTCTGATTCTCTCTCCCAAACCCACCAAGGGGATAGTGACTGAGTGGCTCTGTGTGGTGCTTAGTTACTAGCTGGGGTTAAGTTGAAACTGTTTTTCAGGTATTTTTTGCTCATGGGAACTTCCATTTCCATTTAAGCTCTCTGCTTTGTAAAACCTGTCCTGTCCCTGTGCTGCCAGATACTGACAATGAAAATACAAAGTAAAATAAAAAACCATTTCCTTATAGAATCTCTCAGATAAAATATTTATGCTTTATGTTTTTTTTTAAAAATATATTTGTGGATGTTGGTTTTACACACTGATGTATTTGTCTTTAGTTATCTTCCTTTATGTTTTAAGACACACCTTATTTATGACTACATGAAATGGGATGAACTGTCATCACTGGAGGTACTTAAGAATATCAAGTTCCAACAAGTCATGACACATTGCAATTTCAGTCCTCATGTATAATGTGGTACATGTAAATACAAGTACTAAGCAAGTACCTATATCAAGTCTCAGGAATGGAAATGTAGGTTCTGAGGAAGCACGAAATAAACTCCAATCTTCCCTTGCTTTTTAAAAACATGTGATGTGTTTGACTCATTCAAAATTCCAGAGAGGTGGTTGCAAAATAAATCATCATGAATAGATATTTTCCAATGATAGCAGAAACCAGAAGCGGAAATCTCCAGTTAAGTAAATTATCAAATAACAGAATGATTATGACAGAAAGCATAAATTGAAGTTTGCATTTTCAATTCTGGTGGATGAACTTTAAGTAATTCCCAACCAGAACCTCTCTGTTCTGTCTTAAATGTTAGTATTGGCAGAAGTGATGTGGATACAACACCCGATATATTTGAGAGTTGCAAGTAACAAGAGCAGAGGAGCATTGACCTCAAAAATTTGGACCCTTGCAAGGATAAAAAAAAGTACTACTCACTCAAGTGTAAATAGACCAGTTCAAATTGCCTTGGTATCTGCAGTTCACTTTGTGGCAAATGTGACTGCAATTTTTAAAAAGGACTCAAGAGACATTCTTGGAAGCTACACAACAGTCTTTGTTGAGACTGAGAAAATTTGAAAAAAATATGAATCATAGAATCATAGAATTTACTACTCATTCTATGATTCATTCTATGAGTCAATTTATTCTCAGGAATGTCATCACCCATTTTTCCTAAGAATGGATAAACAAGTACTCTTGGGAAGCATCACACAGCAAGGGAATTCCATTTGTAAAGTGAAGTCAGGCCCCATGGATCAGTTGCAGGTCTTTGAAAGAATTAAAGGTGCAAACCAGTTGTCATACTGGTAACACTCTTGGCATTCAAAGTACTCAGCAAAGTCTCCAATGAAAGAGTAGGAGTGCCTGTACTTGTTTAAACACAAAAACCAACACCAGAGGAGATAGCATTCATAATGGTGCAAGCAATTAGTCAAAACCCATGAACCTCCTTGCTAAGATCACTTGTGTTCATTATGACTGTAACTGCCCTGTAAGAGGGGATGATCAACAAAGTGGCATTATTGAAGATATACAGAGAAGTAAAAACAAAAGCAAACTGAAGAGCTGCTGAAGAATCTCATGCAGTAAAATGAATAATAAAATGGCAGATGTATAGATAAACTTTAAATAATGCATGTGGGAAAAAAATCCTAATTCTTCCTTCAAGACAATCCGAGGAGATTTGACACGCAGTCCTATGAAAACCTAAGAGCAGCAATCAGGAAAGGGCAAAAAAGTGGAAGGAAAGTAATGGAGAGGAGCACAATTCTGTACTACACCTCTGTAAAAATCATGTTGGTCCCATTGAATCCTGTGTGCTATTCTGGTCATCCCCTGTCAAAAGCTGCATAAATAATAATGAAAAGAAAAGTTTAAAAAAATAATAAAAGATTAGAAAAGAGCAATAAGCATCATCACAGACGTAAAACTTTGGAGGTTTTAAATTTTTTTAAGTCTTTTTTATGTGGAACAATTAAATAGACTAGTAACTTTCAACCTGGAAAATAAGTTAATGAAAAAAGAAATAACAGGACTTTATATTGAGAAGATAAAAAGAGTGTAGAAGGGGAATAACAGTATACTTTAAAAGAGGAGGATGGACATCAAATTAAGCCATTAGTTAGCAAAAAAAAAAGAATCCTACTATATGAAATCTAAAGAGAAAGAAAACACTCCTAGATTAGGAAAGCATAAGTGCCCCAGAAAGCAAGGTTACCTTAAAGAGGTTCTGAGAAATGAATATTCCATGATATCTCTGATTTTATACTCTCTCTCCATACTTCCTGAACTTGCTTACCTTTGCAACCCTCATCTTATTAATGAAGCTGCTGGCTCTCCTGCCTGGCCATTCTTTCTGCCCGTTAGGAAAGGTAACTGCTGCTTGAAAATGGGATATTATAATAGCTAAACAAGGCCATTAAATTGTAATAGGATGTACTATGTCAACTTTCAGCTAATTTATAGCATGTTTATGCCCATCTCTGCAAGACCATTTATTATACATCTTTTTCTGCTCTAAATCTCTTTCCCACATTCAAATGTCGCAAAATTTTAATGCCACTTTTTATGTAATCAGCATGCTCATCTGACTAGAGCTAAAACCTATTGTAGATAAGTCTATTTAATTCAGAAAATGGAAATCCAGTTTCCATGTTGCTAGAGTCCATCTGTTAACTTCACAGCACCATAAAAAATGGAAAGAAAATTTAAATATATAGTTACTGTTTTTTTCTTTTAATTCCTATAGCTAATGAACCTGCAAAAGGACTTCATGCAGACAGATGGCCAGCATTCACAGAAATGACAGCTACATTTTTTTAAAAAATATTTCTTTTGCAAAATGCAGAGAAAAATATTTTTTGCATTTGTGGGGCTTTTTTTTTCCTGGTGCTGTTAGCCAGGTATGTCTGAAGGTACTGAAGCAGATAGGAAGAGATCGTTATGAAAACAATTATTCTGCCTGTTGTATGTAATTAGGATTTTTTCTTCAAGAAGAGTTTCACAGTTGTAATAGTATTTTCTGCAGATTTTATATAGAGACCTATCTCAAAAGAAATCAGTGCAGTATTTATTTCTCTACTATGAAGCATCTCATCAATCATATTAGTTGTGATTCTGCAGAAAACTCTGCACAAGGTTACTACTTAAAACTAACTTATAAAATTGCAAGACAAAGGAAGAAAACACAAAAATAAAAAGTAATCTCTGTGTTTCCAAGCAGTTCAATTAATAAGGTATATATCTGAAATATAAGGTCATAGACTGGGAGTGGACACATGGATATATATGCCTCCATTGTTAGTCTCTTTTCATACTGATTTTTGGAAATATTTTTAAATAAAAATACTATTAATGTTCCTTTACTGATTTTACAGTAAGCCAATATTTATCCCATTTTCCACTACAGCCAACAGTAGTTTACTTGTTACCAATGTTATAAATTTTATTTAGCTTCATCTCAAAGTGCAGGAATTTCTTTTTTATCAATTGTTGTAGATACAACTTCATATTTCTTCAGTCATGCAATGAAAACTTGCCGAGCTATGTGTTCTAAGACTACAAATGCATATTAAAGAGCCATTGGTTTCAGCTTAAATCCTGTTCTCACAACATTTACCATTATTTATCTCACTCTGCACTAAAGATTTCAAAAGCTGAGAGCAAAAATGTATTTTCTTTTTTATATTTTTAAAATATTTTCTTGAGAAAATTGCTGCTGTAACTTAAAAAAAAATGGTTGCAAGATCATTTTCATTCATTCCACTTAGGAAAAAATCTGGAAGAATCTGTGTAAAAAGAAAATCTCTTTACAGATGTATATTTTTATTACAGATATATGTACATGTGTATGTATATGTATATTTTTTATACAGATGTACATATTTTATTTTACAAAGGTGATTAGAAGTTGGGGGAAAAATATTAAAAATGATGGAAACTTGTTTTAGAGTCCAAACCAGGAGATCAACATTCGAGTAGAGATTAGAATTCAAAGAGCTGTTTAAACAATTTTTCTAGTGCTGAATTGACAGCTTCAACTTTTCCAAGAACTAATGCAGTGGCAATTCAGAGGAATTTTCCTGAGCACTAGTGCTTTCAGCCATAGCACACGGAGAGGTGGTCAGATACACCTCTTTGTGCCCTGGGGGACAAGGTGTGATCCGTGCTCTGGTCATTGCGCGTTTCTAGAACTGCACAAAACCCTCTCCACACAAGGACGCGCTGCATTTTGCTTTAAACACAGAGGGAGAGGAAAACATTTGTGTCTCTTGTTTGGAATATCTGTGGTGAATTTAATGAGGGTGATACTTTCCTGAAGCCGTTGTTGGCAGGCAGGCAGGGGCCGTGGGCTGCCCTGCCTGGGATAACAAGCGCAGCAGTTGTACTGCGGCGTGGCGGCTGTCTGCTCCTGGCGCTTGCTGGGGAAGAACAGCTCTGCAGAAGGCAGCTTATGTAACGTGGCCCAGAGCTGACACCACCAACTGGCTGCCAGATGGAAGCTGTAAAGCATTTGCAGAACCCAAAGATGTTTTTCTTGTTAATACAGCTTGTCATGGCAAACTAAAGGTAGGGTGAATGCTGGTTACTGACAGGCAGAAGTATTTTGCTTAATTGTGGCATAAAACTAATAGGTCTCTTCTCTGAGCTGTCTCTAGTGCCCCTTACAAAAGCAAGGAAAAGGAGGTGAAAGAGGAAAAACACACTGTGTAGACACAGCATATTCCATCTGTTTAACATGTTTATTCCATCTGGTTTAGATATTCTTCCTGATTTATTATGACCTTAGTGAAGTGATCTTTTTGTTCCATTGACTGGGGAGGGTTCAAGATAGCAGGATAACATAAAGGCACTGTTCTTTCTGAAGGCTAAAATTAGGTGGGCTGAATTCCACATACTCTCTAAAACTGAAGCATTCAGTGAAACAAACGATATTGTAACTGAAGTCCAGGATGTGTGATCCCTACTAATTTCAGACTCAGATTAATGAGTCAAAACTGAGTGCCTTTGAAATATTCTTAATATAACCCAGAGGTTTTGATTTTTTAAACCTTTTTTTTTTTTCTCAGAAAGAAGAACTTTCTAACTTAAAGACTCCACGTATAATCCTTATACACAGAATAGTTAAATATTCTTACATGCTGCCTATCAAGTCATAGGTAATTTTCTTGAAGTCTCCTATTCAAAAATAAGTATATAAAACCCCCCAAATTTCTCATATTAACAGAGACCATTTACCTTTTCCAAGATGAAAAGCAAATTTCCAGTTTTTATCTTCTAACACAAAATGAAATGTCTTTTCCTCACAGTAAGGAGCTTTCACATCTCACCATTTTCAGTCACAGTCACAGTCTTTGGCTTATGCAACTGCTTTACTGCTGTCTTCTTCGAACTCTACCATTATCTTGTCTGCTGAGTGCATTAGCCATTACCCAGCTGATTATCTCTTTCTTGCCTTCACAGAAAGAGCATCCACAGAGAGAGCCTTCATGCCTTTGCAGAGCAGGCAGCAGCTGTATGCTCTCACCCTCTGCAGCAGGAGCAATCCACCATTGCTTGAGTTCATACCTTCATGACATTTGCAAAGAAATACTGTCTGCTTACTTTAATGCCTGAAGTTTCCCCTTTAAGGCTGACCAGGCGTCTGTTCAATGTATTGAGGGAATCAGTGAACAGATTTAGACAATTTATTTCTGGTACCACAGGTTACTGAACAGGGCATTCACAACACTGCAGTGTTTTCTGCAAGGTTATTATAGTTTTTCACTCTTACAAAAACCTCTCTTACATTCTGCTCTAGAACTGGTGATGTATTACCCATTAATCTTAGTACCTGGTACTAAATTCAGGATACTTAAGACTGCATCATTACTGCCCCAACTTCCACTGGAGTCATAGCTTCCAGCTATGATAGCAATGGTAAGGGAACCAAGGTAACTGTGTGTAGTATAACAGAGAAAAATGGCTCCAAAGATGAGGCAGAGCTTCTATACAAATGTCTCCTTTTTGTTGAAATATGAAAGTGCTTTCTTTGCCTAATACTATATATTTTATATAGTCACCTTCCCCATGCACTAGAAGATACAAATCAAAAACTGGGCATACTATTCTGAACTCTTTTGCAAAGCTTAAGTCAAAGACCCTTGTATATTTGTTGAAATAAGTTTTCAAGCATCCCTCCTAGGCAAAATCCATTTTGATCTGCAGAATGCAGCCCACTATGAGTTTCAAAAGATTTGTTTTTTGGCATAAGAAAGTACATGCTTGTTTAGGTTAGAGAAATTGTTTGGACTACAATCATGTAATCACAGAAAGGATTGGATTTGAATGTCCTTAAAGATCATCTGTTTCCAACTCCCCCACCAGGGGAAGGGACACCTTTCACAAGACCAGGTTACTCAAAGCCTCAACCAACATGGTCTTAAACACTTGCAGTAATGGGCCACCTATTGCTTCTCTGGACCTTCCCCAGTGCTTCACCACCCTCACAGTAAATATTTCTACCATCTTTCTACCATATAACTGACCCTCTTTCAGTTCAAAGCCATTCCCCCTAGTCCTGCCACTACGTGTCCTTGTAAAAAGTCCCTGTACAGAACTCTAGTAGCCCCCTCCAGGTACTGGAATGTGCCCTAAGGTCCTCTGGATTTTTCTCTTTTCCAAACTGAACAACCCCAACACTCTCAGCCTGTCTCTGTAGAAAAGGTGCTCCGGCCCTCTGATCTACTTTGTGGACCTCCAATGGACTTGTTCCAACAGGTCCATGTACTTCCTGTGTTGGGATCTCAGGATAGCTGGACACAGCTCTCCAGGCAGGATCACACACAAACAGATTCATCTCCCTCCCACTGCTGGCCACTTCCTCGCATGCAGCCCAGGATGAGGCTGGCTTTCTGTGCTGCAAGTGCACATCACCAGGTCATGTCAAGCTCCTTGTCCAGCAACATTCCCGAGTACTTCTCCTCAGGATTGCTTTCTCTTCATTCCCCACTGACACTGATTTTGTGCTTGGGATTGCCCCAACAAAGTGTAGGACCTTGGACTTCATTAAACTCTATGAGCTTTGCACAGACCCACCAGCCTAGAGTGTCAAGGTCTCTCTGTGTGACATCCCTTCCCTCCAGTGTGTTGACTGCCCCTCACAGCTCAGTTTCAGTGGCAGACTTGCTCTTGATCCCACCATCCATGGGGCAAAAAAGGTGTTGAACAGCGCCAGTCCTGGCACTGAACCCTGAGGATACCACTGGCCACTGCTGGGACACTGAGCCATTGACCACAACCCTTTGAGTGTGACATCCAGCCAATTCCTCATCCACCTAGGGCTCCATCTGGCAAACCCACATCTCTCCAGTTTAGAGACAAGGATGTTGTGTGGAACAGTGGCAAACACCTTGCACAAGTCCAGATAAGCTCAGTCACTTTCATCCACCAACTTTGTAACACTGCCATAAGCAGCCCTCACATTGCCTTTGAAACTGTTTTACTATATTAGAGAGAGCATATAAATTAATATTTGATTATTCTAATGATTCTTGTGCAGAATTAATTGTCTCTATTCAAATATTTTTTCTTTGTTTCCTTTTATTTTCTTTCTTTCTCTTATGAAATATGAAAATGCGACTGTATTGCTTTGGTATTATGTAGCCCTGACTCCTAAACTATTCTAGAGAAAAAAGATTTTCTTTCTAGATTTTACCCAAGGACTTCAAAGAAATGTGTCATTCATGAGAATATCAACTCTGATAATCTGGTTTTCCATAAATTGCCAGACCCTTAAAAATGGAAAAACTACCAATGACAGGGAAAAAAATGTGTGGAAATGTAAAACCACAAGGTAACTCAGAATTAGATTCTCAGATATAGATGTATCAGCCTTTGAAGACAAACACTGTAAAACATCTCCATGTTCCACACATACCATATAAGGATTTCTTTTTTTATTCTTCTTCTAGCAGTTGTCCTGAAACAAAAATTAATTCTATTACATTTAAAAGACACAGCATTTCTTTAGCCTTCTCATATTCACTTTATTAACCTTTACTTCTTGTTTACTATATCACAAATATTTGCCCTTTGAGATAAAAGTCAGAGCACGTAATAATACCTGACATAATTTTTCTTGTTCCCTTGAGAATGTTTCCACTTTTCATTTGACAAGCCAAATGAAAATGCATTTTGTGTTTTTCAGAGAGTCTCTTTGTATGCCCATGTGTAATCAAACTACTGATACCAATTTAGTTTTAGAAGGTTTGCATGTCTAGGAAGTTTCATTTATCTCTTACCAAGAAACTAGTATTTCCATATAGAATTAGAAACCCTTTCAATCATTATATGAAATTAAGACAAAAATAGTTCATGCATATAGATGATCCCACAAAAGATATAATTTGAAGTTGCAAGTGAAGAAATTGAAAACAAGTGCTTGTTTTGCACATGCATCAATTCTGTTTATGTAGGAAATTGCGCACATATACAAATAGATGACCCAAATTAGCTGTTTGTTCACATGGGCGATGAGGCAAATAAAGGCCATAAAGCATAAATATACAGCTGCAACCATGACCATATTCAAATCAGGTATAGAGTTGCTTATGTATGATGTCCAATAGTCAATGTTTACATCATTTTTACTGCTTGACACATGTACTTTATAGTACTACCAGTATTGCTTTATACTTTGACAACTGAAAAGAACTGATTCTGATATGAGGGCACTTCCACTTTTGTGTACATGACAATTAAAAAAATCTCCTAGATCAATCCAAATACTCAGAATATTTAGAAAGACGAAATAATATTTCTTTGTGCATTTTATGTTCAGCAGAAATCTGTCAATACTGCATCTGAAACTGCCTCAGTCTTTATCAAGTCTTGAAGATACTTTTTTTCTGGCGCATTGAAATACGACAAATATACAGAATCAGGTACATCTATTTCGAGGAAAGGATGAAAATATTTCAGTTATCTGACAATCTGAGTAGAATTGTTTATTCAGACTCAGGTATTATATTTGTACTCCATGAATGTGAATAGTTGAGTGTTTTTCTACCTGTTTTATTTGGTACAGAGAAGCAATAATCTTGATCCAAAATCAAGCTCACTCAATGCATCTAAGCAATATGCTAAAATTCAGTCATAGTCTTCACAGATGTTTATATAGAAAACTGCTATTTTCCATGGTAAATTATTGCTGATTTCCCTCATTTCCAATATGCAAAATTTTCTGATCAGCAGGCAGAGTTGCAGGGAAGCATTCTTGGCCAGACTTGGCATTAGCAATATTTTATCTAGCAATAGATCTGGCACTAGCAATATTCTATCATGAATCTTGCTTGCAGATTATTTAAGCATTACTTTATTAGTATTATCTGTAAATACATAAACTGACCTAATGGTTTTATTTAATTCCTTCTTCATGTCAGAGAGCAGAAGAGCAACAAATAAACACTCTCCCTTTCAGTGACCACCTTCAGGTGATTCATTTGGCTCACTTTAGCTGTGTGATTTAATTTTCAATACTCAAGCTTGAAATAGATCTTAGGATTTCTAAATCTTTTTTTGTTATCTGTGTGTTGTCTGCAGAACAGTTGGGGGATGTGTGTGACAAAGTGTCAACTTTCAGATTGTCCTCCACAGACAAGACAGAGTATTCCAGAATAATATCTGGGATTTTTAATGGGAGCAAACCCCTCAGTTTCAGGGTTCACCTTGAGGATATCAAAAGCTGATACTGATCTGTCACACCTATGTAAAAGTTTGCCATCCATGTCTTCACACTGATATTTCTTATGCTGAATTACATATATCTTCAGATACTTCAAGGAAAATCCTTGATTTATTTGGATAACATATGTATAGGCTGATTTTAACTTTACCTATTTAATTAATAAGAAAATACTTTATGTGGATGTATAAATAAATGGATGTTTCTGCAACGAGAGTGTACTCTGCTCAGTGCGTGGCAATTGCTGAGACTTTAAAGAATACATTGAAACCTTTTGAGTGTAGATGCAGGATTCCGTAAAATGCCCAGAAATGCCAACCTAATGTTTCAAGTTTGTGGATTTTTCTTAAATAGATTTCTAAAATAGTTTTGTTAAATGAATTATACTTTGTAGATTAAAGGGTGAATTTGATTTAACAATCACAGTTTGTTAAGCAGAAATAATGAGAAATGGCTGTACTACTTGTTAGATCTGGCTTTTCTTGCATAACAGAAGATTCTTGGATGTTCTCTTCAGCCCATTTCCTATCAACTCAGGTTTTAATAAATAACTTCTTAGTATTTATACATTTTATGTTCTACGCTAGCATATATATTATCCATGGCTTTGTGCAAATCCATCACTTTTTGTGGGATAGTGGTTTTATACTTTCTGATTTCACAAAGGAGCACTTTGAAGGAATACTAAAAAGCTATTCATATTCAAGTTCTCAATATTATATTTTTTAAATCCTATTCATTTTTCCTACGGGTAACCTAGTAATCCTCTAAAATCTTCTTAAGCAGGACATTTATAGCAGCTGAATCAAAGTAATATTATATGCTTAGAAACACACAGGATAAGAATTCTGAGACCTTAAATACCAACTAATGGATGCATAAACAAGAAGGAAAAAATTTCTAGTTTATGCTTAAGGTTTTTGGGTAGAATTGCAGGCATTTTGTATAATTCTTAATTGTACTGCAGACCCCCTGGGTAAGTAATTTCATCTCTTTTTGTCTTTGTTTCTGCTCATCACAAGAGTTGATAAGATATGCTTTCTTCTTATACTTGTATTTAATAATGACCACCCTTGACTTTAGAAACACTGTTACATTCACCTTGTATCATTCTGAGTAACCTGAACTGTAAATCATAATTCTGCCATTTATCTGACAGTTTCTACAGGATTTCTAATTATTTAAATTCCTATTCTAAATCCATTAGGCAACAAAACACATACCATTCCTTTTGGGAAGATGGTATCAACTTCAGGTTTTAGAAGCAGTTTTTGAACCAAATTAATGTAGGGGTCTCATAGCTCTCTTTTTGGGGGGAAAAAGCTCCAGTATGTGTCCATAAATTAAAATTAGTTATACCAATTAGGCTTCTATAGCAATAATGTGAATTACTAGCAAAATAAAGGAGAACCCTTCCCATAGAAAATAGGAAAGATAAATAAAACAATATTTAATAAACTTTGTTCCTATGGGCTTGCAACAAGGATTTAATAATATCTAGAACAAAGATAATAAAGTAAAATCATTAAAATTTTAACTCATTTCCTCATGTTTGAGGTCTCATTTAGTAATATATATAAGGAGTTTAATGGTCAAATTAGAAACATACTGAGAAGAATAAGCTTCTTTATGTAGAAATCAGTGAAAATTGTCTTTAGAACGATCAGCTTGAAGTATTAATAAACACTTTAATCTGATTGTAAGCATCTCTTTTGAATTTAAATAGTATTCCTAGTCTGCAATTCAATGGACTAGAATGGTGCAGAATTAAAAAAAATACTGTATATTTCTGGGTATGAAATTTAGGAAATGCATTTTTCCTGTGCATGCATTCTTTTCCTAAATAGCTGAAAGAGTTGGTGCATAACTAGAAAGTTGGTGCAGTATAACAATATTAAATTCTGGAGTGAGCCATGTAAATAGGATAATAACCCCAAATATTCCATGGAAATGTGTCCTATGAACAAAGAAAAAAAGAAGAAAAGACAGGATGAGGCTTCTGAAAAGTTCTCTGAAGGATGCCTATTTTTTTCTTCTTTCTCTTCTCTCTACAGCATAAAGAGATAAATACTCTAATTGTAATAATTCTTGAGTTGCAGCCATGAACAAAAACACAGGGATCAGGGAAAAACAGAGATGAAATTGTTCAAGCACTTGCTAGAACTATGTTGTCCAAACTTCCTGGTATGACAGCTTCACTTTCATCCTTATTGGTGCTGCTGTTCTATACTGTGAATATTCTTGACTGAAAAAAATTAAAATAGGTTTTCTCTTCAATAAACTTACTCCTAACAAAAGTGCACTTGGGTGATCCTGATCTTACTTAATGAAATAGAGCCTATATTATAGCATAAAAAGTTAAAGCTTCTAATACTCAAAAGTTTTTTTTGTACTTTGAATGTTAAAAGGAGAAAAAATTTTAATCATAAATTATGGTTAATCAATGGAAGTTGTTGTATAAAGCATCACTGAGCATGAATTCTCATTTGTGCTTTGAACATCTTCACAAAGACATTTTGACTAGTGAATATAAAGCATCTATTATTATTGCACTTTTTTCTTTTAAGCTAAAGTGTTCTTTTGCTAAGTACAGACAGGTGCTACACAGCATAAATATTGGGAGTTATAACTCAAATGCTTAAATAAATAAGACCCCAAACAGTAATCATTGTTAAGACTGATGCTAAAAAACATTCTGCAGGGACAAACTGCAGTGTTAGCAGGCTCTTGCCAGGTGCTCCACACACTGGCCAGTGCTGCAAACCACTGTACCTGAAGAGATGTCAGAGCAGGTGGGTGGGATAAACCATTTAAACAATTAGATTAAATTGTGTTGGCTCCTGCTGCCTTGCTGCCCTCGAAGGTGCAGCATGGAACACTTTGTCACCAATAGATCACAGCTCAGAAAAGCAGCAGGACAGAATCCCAGGTTGTGGTAATTTCAGCTGGTGAAGCACCTACTTTTAGGATTTCCTCAGTTTCCCTAATCAGAAAATAAAACCTCTTGCACTTCAGAAAATGTTTCTTAGAAAAATGAAGTGCATGAAGATTGAGTTCACCCTGGGTTCAGCTCCTCCTCTAGCTGAGCTCTGCTCGTTTCTCCTGTTTTCTGGAAGCTACTGTTTGATGAGCCCACCAACTGTATGGGAACAGGGAAGGGGGACCAGACTTCTGGAGTCAGAGCAAGCACTGGACATTTTGTGGAAAAATACTGAAAATCTCAGGGATGGATTCAGACAAGCCAGTGGAACTATTCTCATCGAGTTCACTGAGTCTGGATGGTGACAAACACCAACCCTCTTCAATACATCCGTGTAAATCAAGGCAGGCAAATCTTTTCACTGGCCCCTTTTATGGGTAATCACAAGTGAGATTTATGCAATTTAGGTGACATGAGTGTTAAAATTTTCTATCAGAAAATAAAATGTGATAAGATGCAAGGAATGTGAAGTATAAGCTGTTCACCAGAAACATGGTATTCTCTCCAGTGGAACAAAAGTTGCATATTGTTGCTATGATACCTCATCAGGAAAATTTATTTGAGTAGTAGAGATGATTTTTCTAATCACTTAAGACTTCCAAATCCTTTTAGAAATACTGCTTTATGTTTCCAAATAGGCATTGCAGGAACATTGTGCATTTGATACATAAGCAAGGCCAATACACTCACTCTCGTGTCATGTTTTTCTCAAAAATGCTTGCCCCTGTTTGCCTAGAGGAATACTATTATTGGTTAGACCATAATTCTGAGGGCATTTAATTTTTTTCTGTTTTGTAGTATGTTTGAAAGGATGGTATCTAAACATTGTTTTCTGCATAGAACATGATGAAAAGCATTGTGACTAATAATTATTAGGCTGCATTATTCCCAACTACCCTTAATCACACAGTTAATAATTTTCATTAAATCCTTATGTTAGAAGTGTTTACGACATTGTAGTGAAAATCTTAATTGCCCTGAAGTGTATTATGTTTCTTTTCTTTAAGAGATGTCTCTGAATATTTGGGACATCTCTTATTATGCTCTGAAATAGCTGAAAAGCAAAACAGGAAGTGGAAGTTTCTTTTGTATTACCCTGCTATTACACAAATTTTTCTGTTGCTTATAATTTGAAATTATTGTCTTAGCAACTTATATGCCCATTATACGCCAAGAGTTCTTTTACCCAGTCCACATAACAAGTGCAGGAAGAGTTCAATCTTCTGCTTTCATATTAGACAAATCCTTTAGCTTGTACTTTGCAGTGAATCACCAAATGCTCCAAGTTAATTTTAGAAAGGTGAGCTTGCATAGAGTCCATAAGTTGTTGCTGAAAATGCAAGATGAGTGTTTCCATACACAGCTATGAATGAGTCCCAGCATATTTTATGGAGATCAAAGCACTTGCACGATTAGTTTATGTCTGTGGAAAGCAAAGGTTCTGATGATGACTCAAAAAAAAAAAAACAATGGGCATTTAGATGCTGAGGTGTGAATATAGACACCTGACTCAAAGCTCTCAATCACCCTCCAGATGCCCTTGATAAAGGAAAGCAGGGACCCACATTTCACTAAAAATATGATTATGCTCTGGTATCTAGACCTCCTCAGTCTCAAAGCTACTTTAGCAAACCTGCTTGCGAGCAACAAAACCATCGGTATTTCATTACATCCATGCTATTGGTTAGAAGCGTAGAGAAGATGTGCTGCTAATGTTTCTTAAAATAGAGCAGTTCAGAATAAATTAATTGGTACTGAGAGCTTAAGCATTCTTTCAGTCAGTAAACAAAAGTAATTTTATAGTTGTAACCGTTTTACTAAAGCCAGATATAACTAATTCTGCTTTGAGTATAGGCAGCGCAGTTTTGGGGTTTTTTTTTGGTCAGTCAGTCTGTGTCAGGCAGCTCTGGATCTGTCCATCAGGAGGGATCCATCCCATTAAAGCTTCACGATGGGTCACTACAGCAGACTCTTTCAGAGTTACCTTCTCTGTGCTAAGTACAAACAGAGCAGTGTACAGCTCCTGCACTGCAGTCAGAAAAGAATATACATGTTCTGCTTCTCTCTATGTTGTGGAGAGAATAATTCCCTGACATCTACCACTAGTATCCATTAGCCTTACTTCTGAGACTATTTCATAAACTCAGAGAACATCTATAAATGATGACTGAATGGAAGAACAGATTTAAATTCAGATAATCACTTTTTAAACATGTATAATTTCTTACTGGATTTTCATATCAGGACACTTTTGTCTGTACTCCTGGAAACTTTTACAGATACTTAGTGATATTGATGTTGAGCTTGGTTATGAATAAACTCTGGTGCCTGTCCCTCTTTTGATGGGTGCCATGTTTTATGAGCACAGTGAACCACTGCTAAATATTCAGTAGATGTGCCCTATACTTCAAATGTTCACTGTGCAATGGATAAATACTCCTATGCCAGGTGTCAGCCACAATTTTATATCCAGCCTCAAGGTACCAAGGGGCTCTGACTGGGATTTCCTCCTGATGCAAAGGAAAGTGTTAGGAGCTAACCAGGGATTCTTATTGTAAGGATGTTTATATGTTGCACTTCTGGGAAGGGGCAATAAAATATTTGCCTTCTGTCTGTTAAAAGTGGTGAACACCATGGCAAAACTCTGCCTGTGTTAAAGACTAAACCCTGAATGGCTGTTTCTGCTACTGGACAAACCCCCTGTTTCCTTTTTCTGTTAGGGAACTCCATGACACAGGCTTCAGTTGTGCCACCTGGAAAACCCTGTCTCAGTGGAGAAGTACTCCACTGCCTGTCTGAGAGTAGAACTGATTGTCATCTTGCTAAGAGACTACTAGAATGTGGTAGAAAATGTGATCCCTGAGCTACAAAAGGCTGGAACTATTTTTTGATGGTTGGTCAATGAGATAAAAAGAAAGCTCTTTTGTTGTGTACATGGGAATGACAAAAGCTACTCTACCATAGTATTATTACATCAAAATCTGTCTAAAATGACATTCTTATTGCTGTCAAACCATAAACAGTGCCTCTGTTTTCATCTATTATCAGCCATGGAAGAAGAGCATGAACACATGTGTGGCTTATTTTTTGCCTTATCCAGATTTGGAAGATCAGCTGGTCCAAAAGCCCACATTTTCATTTGGCCATCTTACCCATGGTATAAATCTGACTGGTTTTTGCTACTGAAAAACTCCCACAAATATCAAAATATCAAAAGCTGAGATTGTTATATTGTTGAATACAAAACATGGTATTATCCTGTGGAAGCAATCATTTCAAAAAAACAACCAGGAATAAAGGACAAGTGATCCAATTCTGATTTTGTGACAATGCTTTTAAGTCTTGTTTTTAGAATGCAGAGGGAACTCTCAGAAAAGGTAATGCTGGGGTTTTTTGAGTATGTCAGAAGAAATGGAGAACATCTGTAGTAGTTTTCTAAATAATGAGGTTTCTGCTCTGTTGGCCAATGCAACATATCCTCTGAAGCCTTAGGAATCTTTGTACAAGATTCACCTCAGGATAGCCATTCTAGATGGCACGTACTGAACCTGACCTTTCTCAGCTTTAACTGGGAGACCTGTCCAGAGATATTAAAGAAAAAGCTGGCCCAAATTTGCTTTGTATTCCTTTCTCTGAAGGTAATTTGGAATTAAAATCTAAAATTCACACAGCTGACTGAAAAGTCAGCTGTGTGAAGTCAAGTCTTTTCCTGGACATCTGGTTGCAATCTGCTGCTATTCTTCAAGACAAAGACTTCTGGGCAGTAGAGAGAAAATGCTGAAACACAGTCCTTGTGGAATATGTGGTAGTCAGCACCTCCACAGCTTGAGCCTTCCAGGTCATTGCACTGCATCAGTCTCTGAGATAGGGTCATTCCCTTCATCTGTCTGATCTCTCTGGAGCTATTGTTTCCCGTTCCACTTTGAATATTGTGTGCTTAGTGCCATTTTCCCAGGTGTGTGGTCTAGAATGTTTCTGGCAGCAATATTCCAATTAAGGCTGAGGACATCTTAACATAATTAGAGAGAGCTAAGTCTCTAGGTGTCCTCCTCATTACCACAAACACTACTTGCCTTTAAAAAACTCCTGCTGAGAACCTGAATCTCTGGCAGTCTTTTCTGCTGACCTTAGATCTGTTTCTGGAGAGTACGCTGGGACACTTAATCCCAGGGCATGTTCATTTTAAATTCAGCAGCAGCAGGAATTTCGTAGAGAGGTTTGCTAGAGTGGTAGTGTCCAGTGGACACATCTTCAAAGAACACCCAAGGGACTTTAACAAACAGGGCATGGCAAATTTTATGTTTGGAGTTGAACTAGTGCTTGAGATTATGTATTTAACACAGTCCTAAACCTTCAATTTCTCCTGTTCAGAATCTTATGCACCCAATAACTAATGCAGAAGATTCTGTTTTTGTCATTTCCATTTCCTTCTACTCATTATTGTATACATATCCTATGTAAGAATCACATAATTTTGCCATGGGATTTTGACATTTGAATGCACAGAATTATATAATTGGAAACTTTCTTGAACTAGCAAAAAACTGTGCTTCAACTCTGACTTCCTTATGGAGTCAAGGTATCTCAGCATTCAGAGTGCTGAAAAAATGCATTATTTAAACACTCAGGTCATATGTGGAGATGTTCACATTAACATGTGATGTTCACATAAACATGTTTTATATTGTCAGTTCTTCTCAACACATAATATGTGGTCTTTTATTTCCTTGTTATCTGCAAAGCTGTAGAAACTAAATTCCATTTAGGAAGGCACAATCAGGTAATGGAAATTGCTGGTCCTCTTAGTTGGACACTGGACTAGAAGGACATGTCATCACCACACTATGCATAATTTAATTGTGCTTCAGATGGGCTGAACTTAGCTATGAATTCCAAGTACAGTTTAAGTATGCAGTGTTAAAACTAGCAAATTACATTCAGTAAAATACTCTGACTTTGTAGTGTCATGGTCAAAAAAGTCACCAAGAGTCTTTCTGTTCCAACTTTTGTTTTTCCACAGGGATTTTTTACAGGGTATAAAAACCTCACTAACAATCCAAAAGTAAAACCAAATCAAAACAACAATAAAAAATAATGAAACAGCCAAACAAAACCCCACAACAACACCAACAACAAAACCTCCAAGCCAACCAAACAAAAACCAATGCTCTAAATGGAAATACATTTGTTTGCTACAGAGTTCCAGAACATGGATACTAGTTGTTCATATGTCAGGATGTCTCCCTTTTGTTTCCCCTAGATAAAAGGAAAAGGGAGCTATCATCTGCAATTTTGGATAGTCCTCACAGCCTGACAGACTGTACGGACATGGAAGGGTTAATTATGCAACACTCTAGTATTAACTACAAAGTGAAAAATCTTTACTTTTTCTTAGCAGTACTTTTTCTGTATACAATCAAACTGACAGTGCTACCCAAATAAAAATGCACTCTTAACTACTAATCATATGCCTTCTCATAAGATCATAAAAACTAGTGAAAGATTTTCATCAGAATTATTTCTAACTAAAATGAAATTCAGGATAATATTGGTACATCTATTTTTAGAGTTCTCTGTGACTTTGACCTTATCTCTTCCTTCATGAACTTCAATATTTTATGCTGAGTGGATTCTGGGTTTCTGGTTGGCTTTCCTTTTCTGTGACATTTTAATGATTGTTTTCACTTTTTGGTGTTCTTTTCAGTGTCTGTGTCCTGAGGATATTCTATTGGTTTATGGGATGCTTTTGACTGCAAGTCCTTGGGATAATGACAGCACTATGTGCTGGTTTTGAATGGATTAGGGTTAGTTTTTTTCAATCCATCAGGTATGGTGCTGTGTTTTGGATTTGTGCTGAATACAGGGATGATAACATAGAAGTGTTTTTGTTATTTCTCAGCAGGGCTTACACAGAGCCAAGACCTTTTCTGCTTTATCCTACTGCCAAGCTGGTGAGGAAGCTGGGAGTACATAGGAGGCTGGGGAGAGACCCAAGCTGACCAAAGGAACATTCCAGACCCTCTGACATCCTGCTCAGTGTTTCAAGCTGCATGCAAGAAGGAGGAAGGAGGGGATGTTGGAGGTGATGGCATTTGTCCTCCCAAGTCCCTGTAAGGCCTGAAGGGGCCCTGCTGTCCTGGAGATGCAAAACACCTGCCCGCCAATGGGAAATGGTGAATGAGTTCTTTGGAGGTTTTGCTTCTGTGTGTGGTTTCTGCATTCCCTATGCAACTGAATTATTCTCCACCTGTGAATTTTCCAGCTTTTACCCTTCCAGTTCTCTGCCCAGTCCATCCTGCTGGTGGGGCATTAAGCGAGAATGGCTGTGTGTGGTGCTGGGTTGCTGACTGGGGTTAAACCACAACTCACAGTCACAGAAGATTCCTCATCTACAGAAATTAATCTATTGGTCCCAGAGACTTACTTGGAATTGCAGAGGACATGTGGAGCTGATCTGCAAGTGTAACTTTCAGCACTTTATAACCAGAGCAGGTACCTGCCAATGACAGATAAGGATTTCCTTGAAAATTCATTTTTCTTATCAAAAACTTCATTTGTTTGAGCTGGAAAGTGAACATTTGAATGCATGAAAGATGAAATCTAAACCTTTGCTGAGTGAAAGGTTTAATCAGTGTGTACTGACATAGAATCATTGAACCTCAGAATTACAGGATTATAGAATGTTTGGGGTTGGAAGGGACCTTAAAGGTCATCTAGTTCCAACCTCCCTGCAAGAGACCAGGTTGCTCAGAGCACCATCCGAACTGGCCTTGAATGCTTTTAGGGGTAGGACATCTACAAGTTCTCTGGGAAACCTGTTCCAGTGTCTCACCACCCTTACAGCAAAGAATTTCTTTTTAATATCTAATTTAACTCTCTTCTTGTAGTTTAAAACCTTTCCCCCTTTTCCTACCATAATCTGCCCCACTATAATGCTGTACTTCATAGATTTCAGAAATCTCTACCTGAAACACCATCAAGACTATTTTTTCTCCCCCACAATTTAAAAAACATTATAAGCAAGCTTTTTTTTTGCATTTTCTTTTGCTTTTTATGCTTTTTTCTCAATGAGAAAGGTTTTTCCATTCCTTTTTGACATGAAATTTCTGTGTAAAAAACTTCCCAGTCCTATTTGTTTTCAAAAATAGCTGAATGTACAGCTTTAACCTTGAGGGAGGCAAACAATTAGAGGATATTGAGATTTCTAGGGATGCCTTCCCATTTTTATGTTCTATCATTGAATGTTAATAATGAAAATTTTTGGAATGCAACGTCATGTGCCTGAAAGCTGAGAATGTCACAGATATGATCTTTAAATTTATTTTTATTAGAACTCACTGTACCATGTCATGTTTATTTCCCCTTTCTGGATGTTGTATATATTGTATAACCATGCAAATTATTTCACCAAAAATAATTTTCTATAGAGGAAATGGATACTCCTAAAGGCAGAGTGCCATATTCCTGTCATTGGTCTGGAATTTAAACCCTGTTTTCTCTCATAAATGGATGTAAAAATCCAAGAAGATATAGTGTCTGTAAGAGTTAAGTATGTGTTCTGAAAATCAAATAGTTGAATTTTCTCTTTTTTTCAATAATATCTCTTTTTAGAGTTTTCCATCATAATGAATGAATATTCTTTATTAGCACTCAGTTATTTTTTCCTGCATTCTAATTGTATTTGGGTTTTGGGGTTATTTTGTTTTGTTTTGTTGGGTTTTTTTCGTTCAACACATTTTTTCCTTCAGTCAGACAAGTCTGTCTGGTCTGTGTCAAACCTATGTTTTACTTAGTAAGGTCTCCATCAGTTCCTTCCATTAAATAAAAATCTACAGGAGCAGCGTGTTGACAGCCTGTGTAACAACTCAGAAGATTCTGTTCACAAAATAAATTCTCTATGTGTTGAAGAACTCGTAAACTTTCTTTTCCAAAATTGTGTCTGTTACATGATCAAGATATTCACAATATTAAAATAACTGTGCCATGATTAAGACTTTGATTGCTAATAATGATCATGATTATCACCATAAAGATCCTTTTTATTCATACTTAATCAGCTAACAATCCTGACATTTTGCTTTGTCACATGAAAGGTGGGGTTTTCAAGTGATTGAGATGACTAGATTCATTTATATGCTAGATATTAACAAGGAGTAATAAATATGCAAATAATTTCTTAGGGAAATTGAATTCTCTGTTATTGGAAGTTAAGATTAAGCACCTTTTGAAAGCACTTGAGACACAGCCACTCGTAGTCCCATACTTGGACTGGAGATAAATGGTGTGAATATTTGTATGAATAACAGACTTGACAAGGAGTCAGAGTCAGAGATCTGAAGACCATCTGAAATGGTGTCAGGAAGCAGTTGTGATGGAGTTTAGCTTTAACAGCTGCAGTATCAAACAAACTCAAGATGCTTTTCTACTGTGGCCAGTGCAGAGCCCTTTGTATTCTCTACATTCAATACGAAAGAAAAGGAGGCAGCGTTCTGAGCACATGCTTTCTTACCTATGTTGAAACTTGGATTTTCGTATGTTGCATGTCCTTTCTCCCTTAGTCTCTTTGTCATCAAGAAAAGAAAAAAAAACCCCAAAAACCTAGAAACCCTTGTTTAGCATCTAATTCCAAACTGGGTATGTAATTTTGGAAAGCCTTTCAGCCAGAGGATCACTGCTCAGCCCAATCCCTTAACCCAGATGTTACCTCACCAAGTCTTTAACAGAGTTCTAAATTTTTGTTCTAAATTCTGCCAAGAGGAGCCTCTTCCCTTACAAAAGGGAAGGCATTTCAGCCTTCAAACCCTAATTGTTTTGCCTTTATTTACTTCTGTAGGGATTTCTCAGTATTTGGGGATTTCTCAGTATTTAACATTCTTATTGTCTAAAATCCCAGATTAGTCCTGTTCTTCATTAACTTTCTTCTGATTTATAGCATCCTCTTTTCCTAGGCACTTGGTAATTCAGAATAATGGATTTAGATCATGATCCCCTGCTTCTTTATTGTCATCAATACTGAAAAGTTAATTTCAAATGAAAGACGTATGCAACCTCACTGTAATATAGAAATACTTGACATTCACTGTTGGAAGTTACACAGCTGTATTTCTCATGGTGGCAGATAAATTAGAAAACTTGCAAGACAAAAATTAACCTCCAAAACCAAAGAAACCACAGACTTTCATGTGTGTATCTAGATATGCTAACTCATGAGTCAGAAGTAAATATTATGTTTGACTATATTAATTGTTCTTTATGTTTGATAAATAAACCAGGGCAGATTCTCATTTTATTGTGCTGAATAGTTTTATTGCAGAAACCTATTATGCCTTCTGGGAAATAAGGTGCTCCTCAGCAAGGTAAAGTGCACAAGGACCTTTACTATCATGTTCTGTGTTACAGGGGACAGTAACAGTCCATCATTCCTGTGTAACAGTTCTACACGTGCTTGGATTTTGTGGGTTAGTTTCTTGTTGCCCTTTAACTTGTGCAATAAATTAGGGATTTTTTCCTTCTCTTGGAATTAAATACAATACGACACTAACTGGTGATGCCATAAAGAGCTGTGAATCAATATGTCCCAATATTTCAAGTGTACTATAATTCTCAGGAAAATCTTAGATTGGTTCACACTTTATTCTGCAATGTTCTCAATGTACAGTAACCATTTTTCTGTGCTAATTTTACACTGGGTTTTCTACAAACTTTGTGTAACAATGCTATTGCCTTTCAGAAGGCCAAGTGATAAGTGGATAGCAAAAGGATCTCCCTCATATGCGACCTGAAAAAGTAATCAGCAAGTAGTTTAAGTCCAGTGTGATGAGTTCTAAATTGCATTTGAGTTTTAGGACATGTCTATAAGGGACAATCTAACAGTACAAAGTCATGGCCTATAAATGGATTTTTTTATTTCTATCAACTTTTACATATGAAAAAAAGTTATTTAAACTAATTTTTCACTGTTGTTTTCAGATAGTTTCCATCCTCATTCTGATCTTAAGGTCTATGCATCTAGTTAAAAACACTCTTACAGAACAACTCATTTAATGTAAGGGAGCAATGCTTTGCATGAGGATGCTAAGTTATTTTGACTGTGTGATTTAACATTAGCTTTTACCTTTTTTATCCTGTCACTGAAAATTACTTTCAAAAATGCTTTTCAAGCAAAAATATTAGTGGTCCTTGAACAAGTGCTCCAAAGTTCATTTAGCATCCTTTATCACAAGTTGCAGAAATTATGGGATATTTAGACTTTTAACTAACAGAAAAATGAAATTAGTATTTCAGCTGCTGTCCAAGAGAAGAGCCTGGTATAACTAACCCAAACCCCCAGAATGATTCTGCTCTTCAATGAGGTTTTTCTGTTAGGAAAAATCCTCCTGAATTACATTCTATACCTCCGCAAGGACAATTTTGTAAGCAGAAACAGCAAAATGCACAAGAGAAATCACCAGGTATTGGCAGCTTTCTCTGCAGGCTTGGAAAGAGTTACTTAGAGCACAGTGCTTCTATCAAGAAGAAGAGATTTCTCTGAAATATGGATAGAATTAGTGGGGGATTTTACCATTGTTACCACTTGGAGCTGCACGTGGAACTGAAGTAACTAGGAAAACTGTGTGAAATATAAAACAGGTCACTGTAGTCAGGACCTTCTTAGGCTGACCTCCTTAGGTGCTTTTTTGAACACAACTCCAAGAAGTATGATAAATCCATGGTTGTGATGATCTAATCTTACTGCTGCAGAGGTTTAACATTCAAAATAGTGAAGTCTCCATTTAAAGCCAGGTATTACCACCTAATAAAGGCCAGAGTGGAAAAGATGAGGGACCTTTTCCTTTAAGAAATAGTAGCATATTCCATCCATAGAACTACCAGTTTCACCATCCATTTTAGATGGAAGTACTTCCTGTTGAGTAAAATCATGATCATATTCTTTCTCTAACGATGATGGTGTAAAGGATCCCATCATGCAGATAGGGGAAATCTTAATTTTTTACTAACCCTGGAAGAACGGTAAGTTGAAAGTCAGCCAGAAAAGAAAATAGATTGTTATTTTCTTCTAGTAAACATTCAGAAAAGTGTTGTGTTACTCCAAAGGGCAAAGGTGTCTACAACAGATCATGTTCTTTCGTAGCTCTGCTGTGATCAGTAGGGAAAATAAAACCATGCAAAAAAGGTGTCATTCCCACCCACAGTACTGGGTAGAAAAAAGCTGCTATTAAGAATAGCGCTTTTTTCCCCCTCTATTCCAGGAAGTGGCATAATTCAATTATGTTTTATTAACATACAGACATTATATTAGAGAATATTTAGGGACAGAAAATTGATAATAAGCATTGATACATTAAAGTTGAGCAAAATAAAATTAGTCTTTTATACACTCCTTTTAACAAAGCTTAGTGATCACATAGAAAGGAAACTGTATTAATATAATTTTCAAAAAAATACTACTTCAGTGTAGTAGTAGACTAGATGGGAAATCTGAGCCAAATTAAATCTATGGACCATTTCCTAGATATTATGGAGCCACAAGATTCTGCCTTAATTGCACAGAGTTAGTTAGTATTAGGTTGGCAACTGTGTTCCAAGAAAGCAGTGATATTTTAAACTAAGTAGACTTTCAAGATGACAGAAACAGTTAAGCAAGCATTGTAAATTACATAGATGATTGTCAGCAAGGAGAAAGAAATTTCTTTCCAATGTCAAAACCAATATTTCCTAATTTAAATTAAAAAAAAAAGACCCAAAATGATTTTCTGGGAAAGATACAGTCTTAACAAATTTACCAAGAAAGCATTCCAGTCATTGTGCTAGCTTGAGCTTATATGATGACGGTTTATTTTCATAAATACAATATACAGCATCATGAGACTGTGGAGATACATCTTTCAAATCTGAGAAGTGAATGTCACAGCCACACCAAACAATAATTATAAAACACAGACATACTGAAAACAATAAAATTATGCAAAAAATTATAGTCTTCAATGGTCATTTAAATTAACGATATCCAAAAGTTCACAAATTCAAAGTAACACATTGATACTAGTGTTAACTTGTAATAAATATATTATAGTATTGTAATGTATTGAATTCTTGTATATCACTTACCACAGATCATGACATAATTACATGTGGCACTAGTCTATGAAATAAGTAACGGAGTTCAATACATTTACTATTCAGTAACTACAATCACTAACATCAGGAATAATTATGTCCTGAAATTATTTTAATCCCCTTCTGTGTATGTTAGCACATGTAAGTACACTTCTCTATTTGAGTTAAATTATCTAGTAAAATTACTGGCAATATTCACTTTTTGATTATCATGCTCATCTTTGAAAACCTTACGCAAAATCCTTTGAAACAGCCTCTATAAAATTTGGAGCAGACATTAGTATTGTGAACGTGCAAATGATGGCAAAAAGGGTAAATGCAACCAGACATAATCTGTCTATGACAGCAGCTGCAAACTTCCATTCACTGCAGATCTCTTCACCCTCATCTTGTTTCCTGAACCGCATCGCTATGAACTGGACTTCCTCCAGGATCTTCACCATCACTGGAAGAGTGTCCATTAAAGCTTTCTTTTGCACAAGCTCAATATCTTCTGCTAAGGGGCAGGTCATCTTCCCACCTTTGCTGCCAAGGTCGTTCTGCTGTGGGCAGCAGGGGCTCTCCATGGCATGGTAGCTGTAGATGGTGTTGCCGTTGCTGGACTGGTGCCCGGGAAGGACGTTCACTTCCATGCTGTTCATGCTCAGCTGCTGCTTGGAATAGCTGTACTTGCAAGAGAGGGGCTTTATGTTTTCCCCAGGTTTTTTCATTCGTAAAAACCAAGCACACCAATTCAGCAGGATGACACGGACCTGAAAGAGAGTTACCATGGCAGATATACAGGAGACTCTTCATCATTTAAAATGTTTTTGTGACTACTATAGTTAGTCTGCACAGTTTCTTAGAAATACTGATGGATTTCTTTGTTTTCCAGCTATCTGCTTTCAAAATGTTTATTTGAGGGTCTAGCCTTCTACTAAGGATAGCCCTTTTTTGGATCTGTCTTGAACATAGGGATTTTCAATGCCCACTTAGCTTATAAAGCAAAAGAGATGTAAAATCTTACTTTATAAAATGGTCCTCGGAGACCTATCTTTATTAAATACTTTGAGACGTCTGCAATTGAGCAGACAGCCCAAAATTGGCTGCATGGTTTTCAAACATTTCTCAGACTGTAAGGAAAGAGATACAGTTAAATATTTTTGCGTGTCAATGTTTAGATTTTGCTGAAAAAAAATCACTATATGACAGATTCTAGAACATTTCCCATCCCCATTGCTATTGTTTCCATCTAAATAAAAGACCTTGGTTGGGTTTTCATGGCTTTTTGAAAGCTATTTTATACTTCTTTGAGGAGTTCAACTACAGCAGGCTTTTTTTTTCAAAAGAGTAAATCAATTACATTTAGCAGTTCAAAATCTAAGTGCCGCTATTAACTGCTGTCATTTTCCTGTGTGCTGGTGCATCACGAGATGCTCTGACGTGCACATGGCAGATTGTGCCTCATATGCTTCTTGTCAAGGTCATTAAGTGAGCTAACTCCAGAGAGTGCTTCCAGAAATTTTTTCCAGTGAACTGACCTTCAGATGTTTGTTCTGAGCCTGAGCCTGCTAGAATTCCTATTGGTAACATATAAGGCAGGAAAAAGGCTGTGGATTCAGTAACGTCTTGTGTGAAGAGCAGCAAACTAAATTAGCAAAATCTTGTTATTATGAGATCCTCCAGGTATTATGCATACAAAAAGGGCATTTGCAATGCACTTGAGAGGGACCCTCCATGCACACAGGACTCTTTGATGACTTTATTATCCTGGTTGCAAGCCAAATAATCTGACATCAAGGAGAAAAGAGATGCGGCCTCTGGTTTTCCCTTTGAGCCTTGACTCCCAAGGACTCCCTGTGTAGTCCTGCTTACTTTGGTCATGTTTGACTTGGGACCACACTTTGACTGCAAAGATGTTTTAGATGCAGGAAAAGTTGACTCCTGTATTTGCACAGTACAGATACAGGAATACAGGAATGGGGAAATTACAGCCAGCACTTGGAGCTACTGCTGTAATGACAAGCATAATTTCAGAAAGGAGGAAGCCTAAGGAATCACAGATAGGAATAGTAATAATAATCGCCAAAACCAATGACCAGTGAAAGGCAGTTGCACAATTTTTTAGTTCTGCAATGTGAGCTCTTCTATGTCACAGTTCTGTACCATTTTCTGTGAGCCACTTTGCTTCTCTCTCTCTAGTCAATGTTTTGTTCTTCATCATTGTCATGGTTTTGGCTGGAATAGAGTTAATTTTTTACCTAGTAGATGGTACAGCATGGTGTTTTAGATTCAGTATGAAAATAACGTTGATAAAATACTGATGTTTTGATTGTTGGAAAGTAGTGCTTACCCTGAATCAAGGACTTTTCAATTTCCTGTGCTCTACCAGTGAGCATGTGCACACAATGCCATGAGGAAGCATAGCCAGCACAGCTGACCTGAACTAGCCAGAGGGATCTTCCAAAAGGATATAAAGTGTGGGGAGTTCGTTGGAGGCTGTCAATTGCTTCTCAAAAACAGGCTGTGCATCAGTCAGCAGGTGGTAAGCAATTGTTTAGTGCATCACTTGTTTCTCTTGCATTTTATTACTCTCTGTCATCATTGCAGTTGTTATTTTTTATTATTGTTACTCATTATTATAATTAATATTATTCATATTATTATATTGTATTCTGTTTCAATTATTGAATTGTTCTTCTCTCAACCCACTAAGTGCTGGAGTTTTATTCTCAGCATCACAAGGGAAGAGAGCTGGGATGTGAGCAAGTGGCTGTCTGGTACTTAAATGCCAGCTAGATTTAAACTATGAAAGTCCTGAAAGACTGTTTTCCATGATTCATATTATTTTGCTTTAAATATTTCATTATTTTCTCCACAGTCACCACAAACAAATAATTACCCATAGTGTTGCAGCCTAAAAAACTGATTCTGCCTTTAATTGAACTTACTTAATTATAATGTGCTCAGACTGCTCATGGACACAAAATGGGACAACATGGAACAAAATGAAGGTCTTAATTTCTAGTAATGTGTCAACAGTGTCAGTTGCAAAGGGGAGAGAGAAGTTAATTCTATAGGAATGCGAAATTCCAAAACACTTAGTCAGACAAACTTTCTTATTAGAAAATGTTAATATGTCTGCCTTAACTCTGAAAGGATACATGAGGTGAAAAAGCACTTTTATATAGGAATGCTGCTTTTCCTTCAAGACAGAGGTTTTATTCCTTAGAGAAATTACTTTTATAACTACAGTCAAACCCATTTCCCATAGAAAAATAAATACCCAGAAGACAGTAACACAGCTTTTAATTAGCTTGGATTTCAAATGCCCGATTTCCTTGAAAACACAGACACTCAGGCATCAATCTGTTCTTGTCATAACAATTAATTCAAGAGACAGCTGCAGCATACAGGTTTTTGGATTACAGCTAGGTATGAAAATATGAATCTACACTTTCACCTGCATTGTCATATATGGAATTCTATGAAGGAAGTACACAGGTACAGCTGTCTTTAGAGGTCAACAACCCCTCTGTGAGCCTCTCCTATCTATGATACAGCTATCCTGCTAGCTTCCATCACAGACACCAGCCTGGCCTAGCCCAGAGCAGACAGTCTCCAGTTAAAGCTCTCTTGATAAGGGACATCTGCACCTAGGAGAACTGTGCATGTCCATATCAACAGAGAAGCCTGAAACCTAACAGACCTGCTTTAAGCACAACAAAGAGCCAGAGTTCTCTTGCCTTTTCCCACAAAACCCCTTCTTCCCTCAGTGCTTGGTCTCTTTATACCTCTTTATCATGAAACACTCTTGGCTGTCAGTAGAGAAAGGCCAGTTGAGCTGTAGTCCATTGCTGATGTTATCCACTCCCAAACAGCTCCTTAGCTGGGCCTTCTTTAGTGTTTTTTTCCATGCTAGCTCAGCAGACATTATCAAAAGTGTCCATCAGTCAGCAGCTCTCATTTCTCAACTGAGTAGCCAACATGCCCTGACTGAACACCTTGAATTTAAGTTCCTCTCTTGGAAAAAGCTGGTTTGTAAGTCATCAAAGATTAACAGAAAGGAAGACACAATTCTAAGCAAGGGTATAGGAAAGTGAACACCTACAGAGAGGATAAACACTGACAGGCACTCTCCTGCCTCTTCTATTGCAAAGTGCAAGCACAGACCCTTTGAGAGACAGGCAGGAAAAAAAACTGCTCAACTGTAAATGGTTTAGAAAGCAGCTGTGTTTAGGAAATGCATCCATTCAAATCTTCTGGGTCTGCAGAAGCTCCCATACATGCCAAATTGTCCAATGCCTCTCCCTGCAACTGACTCCAGCAGACAAATCCATTTAAGCAGGAGGTGAGAACAATCCTGCAACAATATCCAATTAATCAGGGCTAGAGTTTGCAATAAGCTGACGTCTGGCTCTGACATGAAGAGAACATTGTGGGAAGTAAGTAAATGGTAAGGGCAGCAGCTGGTACTGGAAATGCAGAAAAATGTAATGCAAAAAATTTTCTTCTTTCTTAAGTTACTTCTTCATTTCAGGTTTTTTTTTTACTGAGCAAAAGTCATTCAAAGCGTCTGTAAGAAACACCTGACATAGGTGGACAGGCAAAATTGAAAAAAAAAAAAAACAACCCCAAAACAACAACAAAAAGAATAGAGACTAACACAAATTCTAACAACTGAGCCTTGGCCATGGCTTGTAGAGTCTAAGTGCCTACTTTTATGGGGTCAGCCTCTTCCCTATACACTTGGCATTCACTCTTTTCCTCCTGAGATCCCTCAGCCCTGTCAACTTGTCTGGTCTACGCCTTTTACAGTCTATCATCTGCACTTCCCAGTTATGCTTTCCAGAGTTTTTGCTTCCTGATGGCATGTTGTGTAATGTATGCCAGTTCAGCTGTCAGGCCACTGAACAAGGTTTCTGCTGAAGGAGAATTTGCCACACACTGTGTTTCCAGACAAGAAAACATGAGACTGGTAGAGAGCAGGAGCTGACTTGCAGGGCCTGTGAGGAGCACTAACATGAGGCATTGTGTCTGGGATCCTCAAAAAGCAATAAAATGGGTTCTGTTACACTGTTGCAGACTCTGTCCATGAGGATATCCGAAAAATGTTTCCCATATTTGTGCCCTCAGGTTTTGCCTACAAGCAGGTTCATCCAGAATTCACATTCTCTGCTGCCTTGAAAATAAGAGGTTTTTTAATCATACAGCACTTTGGGAAATAATTGGGAAATGTCAGGATAATTGTGTAGCATGAAAAATGTGGTGAACAAGATATCAGAGGATGTTGTGCAACCAGTCTCCTACAAACAGGGTGGTAGATAGTTGACTGTGACTATCTGCTTCTGCTTTTATCCTTTTTCATTCTCTGAACACAAGCATACCTTGCCTATTTTAAAATCTTTTAAATTGATAAAACATAATTTTCTTTTAACTTGAAAATCTAAAGGAAACATTCCTTTTGAAAGCCAGCTGGCACTGGTGCCAGACCTCTCTGGGCTGACAAAGTCTGCTGCTGCAGAGAAAAGAGGGTTCACATGCTAATGCACCGGGAATAGATCAGATGGCAGCAGACAAACTGCCCAGTAGAGACTAGTGTTTGTTTAACACATTCTGTCAGTACTGCTGTCTGCAGGATAAGAAATTAAAGGTCTGCACTTGCAAAATGGGTGGTGAATGAGATAACTTTGTAGTGACTCAACCACTCCATCATAATGTTGAAAACAAAGGCCAAATAGGAGGAACTATTTTAATGGAGGAGAAACTGGTTTTAGTGGAAAAGCACATTTAGTATGCTTGCTCTTTCCCTTCAATTGCAAACAAAAGCATCAACTATGCTGTTTGTAACTGACTCTTCAAATTAATGGAAAACTACTTCTGCCTCTCACCTATAACAAGATAATAAGTTTACTGCAGCTTTTAGACAATTTTCTTTTCTTTCAGTAGTAACCTCCTGAATGTTTCTCACCAAAGCTGCTTACCCATTTGGGCATCTTTCCTGCTTGGGGGTCATGATGGTGAAACTGCAGAACCAGCACTGTTACCACCACAGACAGACCAACGATGACCATGATGCTAGCGAAATACTGAGCTGCAAGCAAAAGGAGGACTTGGTTACAGAGGGGGGGAAATACAAGGAGCACATAATATTCCTTGGCTATGCCTCAAGATCTACACATGAGAGGCACTGCATCACAGCAAACCAGAGAAGAGCGTGCTCACATGCATGAACACCCTCTTCTCTGGTTTGCTGCACTGGAGCATTTGAGCTGTGTATCTGCTCAGCTCCCTTCTCTCCTGTGAGGGAAGGCCCAGAACATACAGAAGGTGAAAACTGTTTGGGTTTTGTCCCTGAAGAGGAGTGTAGGGCCTCACAGTAAGAACACTTTTGTGCCTGCTGCCAGGACAGTGAGAAGTTGAGCTGACAACACCCACTGACCACCAGCATTCCTAGTCCTAAGCCTTCCAGTGTACCAGCAGAGGTGCTGGAGGGAGATGCTGTCCTCTTGGTGCCTCTGCATCTCTCCAAAAAGTGTCACCAGATCCCCACCTTTGCACCACTATCGCTCCCAGGTGGTTAGGCATATTTCTCATTACTCTTCTTAGCACTCAAGACCACTTCTTCCAGTTCCTATGAAAGTACATTAAAGCCTCCTTGAATGCTAAATTTTAATCTGCTGTGCAGGAAAGAAACCAAGGTCTTGAAAGCCAGAACTGAGGCTTGAAGCCATATCTCCTAAGTGTCAGTACAGCTTCCTCATGCCAGATGTGAGGCTGATGCGCTGGAGTGTAAAGCAGAATTGCCCACAGGGGTAATGACATTTGAAGGCTTCAGTGGCAAAATACCAGGGAGCATTACTGTTGACTCACATAATGGTGCAATGTGGGAGAGCACATCACACTGCCCCAGACTGCAGCCTCTTGCCATCCCCAGCCCTCCCTCCTGCAGCTTGAAGGAAAAGTAAAGAAATCAATCAAAGCTCCAAAGCAAGTTTTGCTCTGCCTGTGTTTCTTAATTCCAAATCCTACTGCTTTGGGTGCAAAAAGCTTGTCTACAATAATGAGGTTCTAAGGCCTTCCTGAAAACAAGGCTGCAATTGCTTCAAGAGGTATGGCTTTGCATGACAAAATGAATTACATATCTAGATTAGAAGAATAGTCCCAAGGGTGACATGAATTTAAAGGTCTCTATTGCACTTATTCTTAGAGGGGAGAGTCAACAAGCAGGCAGAAGCAGAGCAAACCAGGTTTCATGGAAGTTGTTACATGTCCCATGTTACAGAAACACAGCAGTGTTGATATTGTTGGTTTAATTACTGCCATGAGTGAGTAAATAACTTCCTTAAACTTTACATATTTTGATGCCACCATATTTCAAAGGCCTGAAATAGTCCATTTAAAATGGCTTTAGCTAGGATTTTTCATATATCCTTGGAAAATTAGTCACCTGGTTAAACTTGGAAACAACCTGATAATATCTGACTCAAGATCCTAGTCAATGATTAGCAAAGGCATTGATGCTCCCAGTTTTTTTTGTGCTGTAAAGCCAGGAACAGATGTCAGGAAACTGCTGTATAGAACAGCTGTTAAATAGAAAACAGTTCTCTCCAGAACAGACTGGGAACCAGAAGGGAGTCAGGGACCCATAAAGAAGGATATTTTATAGTTTTGCCTGGTGGTAGGCAAGGAAGAAGCTGGAGATGTGCCATCTGCATTTTGAGGGGAGGAATGGGGTGCTCCCATTCAAGGTACACTGAAGTCTTCAGTTGGAAAATAAGGATGGAGGACATAGTGCACGGTACTTGAGCCCTATGTGTTAGTGTGAGGCAGTCAAATGCGTACAAGATGTCTCTGAAATCTGGCAGGTAGATCTATGCCCATCAGGTAGGTGCAGGTGCTGTATTCAGAGAGAAAGTTGCAAAGTCCTGGAAATACCCAGCACTGCTCTAAGGCTGGATTTTGCCAATCCTAAAGAGACAACCATGAAAGTGGAGGAAAAATATAGCAATGATTAGCACAGCTACTGGTCTTTCACATCTCTAGCTGGAGATATGATGAAGGCTGTTGCCTCCTTTTTTGTGATAGGAGAAGGTAGAACTAATAGCCATTGATCACAAAGGAATTGCTAGATCACATGCCCATGCATCACCTTGATTGAAAACCTGACTGTCCTTACAATCTAGAACCAGGCAGGGATGGCCAAGACCCTGGGTCTAGACTCAGTGACCACTCTCGCCTGTAAGGGAAGGGAAGGAAAGCCCTCAGAAAAAAAGGTATGGCTCTGAAATGATATCCTTACTTACTCAGCATTTTCTGATTTTTCTTCCAGGGTTTAATCCTACATCATCTCTTTCCTGGCAGCAGAAAAACATAGTCTTACTGCAGCAGGAGAACTGATGAGGAAGACTCCTGTGCTGTCCTCCATGCACCTCTTTAAAAGCATGGCCTAATCTTCCAGTCTGATCATTTCTGTTCCTGAGAGTCTTTTGCCCTTGCACCAGCAAGGTAAAACCCATCACTTGGTGACAGCTACAAGGGCTGCTGTCCCTGTTCACCTGTGAGGAGCCAATTCAGTTTTGTTATGCCTCAACAATGGTTGTCAGAGGCACGCAGGGCAGGGGTTGCACATGTGCCACATCCAGGAGGCAGCTAAGAGAAGATGGAGGAAAGCCTTGTCTCTGGGCAGACTTTGCCTGGCCACCAGTTCATGTCCCACATGGGACAGGCAGTTCCATGAGCAGGGGAACACTGAAGACACTGTACCCCAGAGACACTCTCCAGTCAGATGGCAAAAGGTCTCTGCCAATGGACTGCTCTGGGACATCAGACTGGGCCAATGGTCTCCTGTCAGCAGGCAGACTTTGGGAGGAGCTGGGGGCATAAAAAGTAACAGCATTATAAGCCTTGGGGGCTCTGTAGGGCCTGTTCTGTCCTATGCTTTTGCCCTGGCCCCAGCTGACCTTTGGGCTCTCCTGCCCTCACTGGCTCTTGCTCACCCGGGCGTCTGCCCTGCCTTCCTGTGTCCCTGAGCAGTGCCCTGCCTGCTTCGTCTCTGCATCCCTGCCTGAGCCACCTGCATCCAACCCTGCCCGCCTCCGAGCCTGCCCACCACCATGATCCTCGCCACGACTCTGTCCGGGGTCCTGGCCCTCCAGCCCAATCCCTCTGCCCTCGTGTCTGGCCACTGCAAGATCTGTCCACAGGCAGGCAGTGTGCACAGCCTTGGGACAGCAAGGGCACTCCCCAACCCCTGGAGGTAGCGCCCTCTTCTTCCCTCTATCTCCTCTCTCTCTCCCTCTCTCCCATATTTCTTCCTCTTGCTCCATCTTCTCTAGCTCTCTTTAGTAGAGTAAGTCCTTTTTATTTTGTCTTTTCATTACCCATAAATGGTCCTCAGATATAATATTTGCCTTGTTTGGCTTAATTTCGTTCCAGACCATCCATTATTAAAAGAACTCCTTGCAGTTCCCCACAGTGGAACATGACATCACCTCTGGCACCCTCTCTGATTATGAGATTATGACTATGACTCAGCCTTCTCCAGCAACCCTGTGAGCAGAGAAGCCTTTCCACTTAAAGGACCAAGCTACAATGTTCATGGATAACACCTCCTTTGGAGCCACAGGGCTTCAGTCTTCTCTCATTCTACCCTAGCCCCACACTGCCCTAAATTAGCAAACTCTCTTTCTGGGTCTCCACTGATGTGGCTGAGCGCAGAAATAGGATGTTGTCCTGTGAGGTGGGGCATGGTGGGGTACAAGTAATGAGATTTGGTCTCCCAAGCAACAGCCTTGGCCTAGCCACCAGACCTTTCTGGAAGTATTTTAGGGACCATCCTAAATCCTTTTTATTCATTTAGGCCTTTGAAGCTGTTGCCCCCACAAAGTCCTATGCCCATGTGTCTGTTGGCAGAGGCAAAGGCAAATCTGATTTTATAAAGAAACTCAGCCCCTTTTACTTAAACTGCAAGAGGAAAATGCTTAACAACTCCCACTAAACATCCCTCTGTGTTCTACTTGTAACTCCTAGTTACTAGATTAACTTGGAATCTTTAACAATTCCCTTCATTGTGGGAAGTGTCAGGGACAGCAACCCCAGATCAGGGTGCATGTGAAAGACCAAGGATCTGGTTGCTGATAATTCACCTGCTCTGAGGCAGAGCTTGGAAGTGACTGCTCTGGGTAGCTGCCACAAGCCAGAAAAATGCACCAGACAACCTGTTACACAACACATTCTTCAAAGCCATGCTCTTCCTATGGTCAGGCTCCATCATTCACAGCCTAAATGGTGAACAAGACATCCGAAAAATAGGAGGACTCCAAAAGATACTACCCACAACCACTGCATGCCTCACCATCGGCAACCTCGCCCTAATAGGAACACCATTCCTAGCAGGGTTCTACTCAAAAGACCAAATCATTGAAAGCCTAACTACATCCTACTTAAACACCTGAGCCCTACTTCTAACCCTTCTATCCACATCGTTCACCACAGTGTACATGATCCGCATGACCGTATTAGTACAGACCGGCTTCGTTCAAATTCCGCCCTGTGTTTGGAGCCCTTCAACATTCCTCAGGGATACTGAGGTCTGTACCAGTCACTTCTAAATGCTCTTTATAGGTTTTAAAACCAGTAGGATGCTTTCTTCAGCAGAGGTGAGTGAACAGAACAGGTGGTTTGGATGCTTGATAGGTCTTCAAGAAGTATGAAATATTTCCTCTTGTACAATTGATATTCCTCCTTTTCTTTGCCAGAGGCATTATATAACAATTTGGATAGCAGTTTTAACATCTAGCAGTTGTCATCATCTGTCCCAGGACAATCAGAAGATGATCAGGTGCTGTTATAATTACAAATATGGATCTAATAAAACCACAGATAGTCAGAAGATCTTCTAAAAAGTCAGTGAGAACAGCTATTTGTTCTTTGCAGGCATACTCCGATGTCACCTACATCAAAAATATAGCAATGATTTGCAATTCATAATTTGAAGAGCATTCGGAACCATTTTTTGATGTTTTGTGTCATTATCTGATGTTAGAGAAGCACCTTAGCATTATTTTATAGATGTTTTGGAAGACATACTGCTAAAGGGGAACTTGATTAACTTCAAGGACTCATTAGGGTAAACAAAACAGAATCCCTAAGATGAATGTTTTGTCTTGATTTTGTCATGGAACAGTGGTATCATATCATATCAATCATATCATACCATGCCAGCAGTTATCATCTGACCCAGATTTGTTAACATAGTCAATCAAAAGAAAGAGAGTGTATCTGCACTGTGACCAGTCACAGTCTTCTTGTTCCTGTGAAATACTAGGGGAAGGAGGAAAGTGTTGTGCTCAAATATTCACATTGATCAAGTTGTATGTTGGATGCCTCCCACCGGTGTTCCTGTTTCTATTCTATTTTTTCAGAAAACATCAGGTTTTGCACGTGAAATCAATAACTGGGTTAGAGCCACTCTAAGTCTGGTAATTTCAGTAATTCAGGCTGAATGCTTAGTGTTTCTTGTGAGCTCAGAATGAGATATTCACTGCTCCTACTTCTGGAAATGGCCCAGGTGAGAGAACTAAAGCCTGTACAGGTTAATGAAAACCTCAGATACTGGCAGAGGAGCTTCCAACCATCCTTCTTCTTTTCTCCTATGGCAGGGATGAGGCCTGGTGCTCGGCAGATACTGTGACAGTCTAAAAATGGTAATGGCAGAGTTACTGAGAGACCAAGAAATCAAAGATAGAGGAGAAAGCCTCTTTATGACTTACTGTTGTACACAGACAGCAAAGAAATACATAAGTGGACATACAATTAGGGTACTTGTGTTTTGAAACACTTCTCCTTCCACATGCTTTTGAAGAATAGACATGGGAGTTTGAAAAGTAAAACTGTTCTCTAATTGCATTTGACTGTATTTTTCTGTGAAGAAAAAACATCCAAGACTCTTGGCTTTGGAAAAGCATCACTGATCATGGAGATGAAACTGTAAGAGCTGCCATGAATGAGAATTTCTGTTTCATGAAAGAGATTGAGTAGGGGCCTGATTCTGACAACGAACCAGGCAGGACCATGAAAAGATAGGGGGGAAAAGCACTCCAAAAACTCAAATAGGGACAGAATAAAGTGAGATGGCATCAGCTGAGAACATACTGTAAGATGACAAAAAATATAATACGGATTAATCTAATTTTCCCTCTAGTGAGAACAGTTAATGCCTTATGTTCCTAACTTGAAACAATCTGTAACTCTTGAAGGTCACAAAGCACCACATTGCTTCCCTGTCCTAGTAATTTCCAGTCTCATTTGCTCTATGACTAAATGCAAGAAATCACCCCAAGCATCTGCTGCAAACGTACTTTACTACAGTGCAAAGTGTTCATGCTTACTGAAATGGCGTAGGCATGGTAAGGAACAGCAAGGATGGGACACAGCTGGAAAATATCATTATAATGGAGCCCTAAGCAGCAAGTAAATTGTGTTTTTTTAAAAAGCAGAGGAGCTTAGCAAAATAAGACAGAGAAATTCGATTTTGCTAACTGAAGATGGAGATAACTTTATTTTTATTGTGCTTTATTTGATACATCTAGCCAAAATGTCAAGCATCACATGAATATTAATCATAGAAAGTGCCAGTTCCTCATATTTATGAACCTTTCAAACACTGTCTACAGACCAGCTTCCTGGTGTTCCCCACTTTCTGCTATAAACTCATTTTAAAGAAAAATACATTGGTGTTAGTTTGGAGAGAGCTGGTCAAAAATAAGGATTTGCAGCACTTTGAAATTTTTTTAGCATGGAAGACAACCAGATATTATTAACTACTTCTCCTGTGCAAGGGGAAGCCTCAAATTGCAAGGTCTAAAAAGTGTTTACCAAAGAAACAAATCATCTGACCAGCCTGATACATCTGAATATCTCATTTCAAGATTTGGATTTTGGGCAGCAGCATGCTTTATCTGCTTTGACAAAGTACTTTGAAAATAATACTTCCTCAGAGCATGGGCTAGGATGGACAGAGAGCTGCTAAGTCAGAGCTTATTGCAGCTTTAGTCAAAAAGCTGAAAGAGTCCAGCCATGGGTGCTGCTGGCTGCTTTTCTGTGTGACTGTACCTTCTGTGCTACCTGGGGCCTGAACTCAAAGCCTGCAGAGCTTCAGCTCAATACAAGTGCAAAGAGCTGTGTGAAGTTTTCAAAGCAGGCATTTTAGGGTTTGTCTCTATACGGTGTCACCCTGCCCTCATAGTGGTGGGACTGCAGCACAGGAAAACAGAGATGAATTGCAGGAAGGGGGGGAAGTGCACACAGTGCCATGCGGCCCCAAAAGTTTTGTCCCTCTGGAGGTGATATTGCAGGCAGGAGAAAAGAATACTCAGGCAGGTGTACTGGTTAGGCTCCTCACTGGCTTGGCCTAAATTTTCCAGAGCAATGGCTTTTGGCCATGTCTGACTTAACGTGGGCTGTGGCTTGATCAGTCTTTCTGAAAAACTGGCTGATTTTGGTAGAAATTAAGTATTACACTAGGAGATGAATTCTTTTAAGTCCATGAGCCCAAACTAGCAACTTATCCTGAAGCATTATTGAAGAGTTTCCTACAACAGTGCCTGATAAATTTGATTCTAGTCACTGCTTTATTTGGTACCACTGGATGTGGGACCACATTACCACCAACTGTGTAATCTTAAGGAGGCTCCAGCCAAAGGACAGCAATGAAATGTAAGAGTTATAGTTGAATCTGTATTGACTTCGAGGAATTTGTTCCTTAGTGACTTCTTAATGCATGATTTCCTAATCTTAATTATAAGGTTGCTTTTGGATAGAAAACACTGTTTTATGAAACAGATCAGGGATATGAAGACTTTAAAGGAATTCAGGCGTGTATCTATTGCCTAAGGAAAGAACTCATCCTTTCCTGAGAAATGGCCACATAACCATTACCAAAACCAGATCCTTGTCCACTATTATTTACCTAGAATAATAGAATCATTTAGGTTTGAAAATACCTCTAATATAATCAGTTTCAACCATTCACTTAACATGGATCACAAAATCTTTATTTAAAAAAATGGTCCTTACAGTGTAGAGCTAAATACCTTCAATGTACTTTTCAGATTAATTACCTAGTCCTTTGATTTCAAGACGCAGAGCCTGATCTTGTACAAAGGCTCTAATTAAAATAACAATACTCGTTGATAGCAGTATTTGTTCAATTTTGATTTAGCTGCTGAACCAGGAAATCAACACAGTCAGACATGGTTACGTCTTCCTATGTAATGCACTGGATAAGTGCAATAATAGGCACTGGAAGGTACACAAAATCCACACAAAATTACTGGCATTTATAGTTCAGAACAAATCTGCATAATTACATAGGTTTTTAAAAAGAGAAAAAAAACAATTGTCTTATACCTGAGCTGTATCACACAGGCTTTATGATTTTACCCAGTGATTAGCACAGTCAGACCAGTAATTTAGTCATGTAGCACATCTGGAGTTCTCTGCATTTCTGTACATACTTTCCTCAAGTAATGAACTCCAGTTTCCTACTTATATGGACTCTTGGTAAAAGTAACTTTAAAGAGAAAATTAAAAGTAAGTAAAATCATGGCTGCAGGAAGACACACTTCCCACAAGGCATGATTAAGATACGGTAGAAAGGGTAAGTTTAGGACACAGTTGCTGCTGTATAGCCATGGTCTGAAAGGCTTTCAGGAGCTACCCTAGAGGTTTTAAGTGCCAGGAGGGACTTCCAGTACCCTGTAGAGAAAGAATCTTTGTTCATAAAGTTGACATGTGCTGGATTCTAGCCAAACTGTTGTGTTTGTAGATGTCATGGGTCTTCGACTCTTTTTATTTAAATGGTTGAGCTAATTGCTGAGCCATGGGTGACTAATGTTTTAAACAGAATCAGAGACATCATTCCCTGGTTCGGCCTTCTCCTTTCATTGGCATCTTTGTGGAAGGGCAGGATTCAAAATATTGTGGATTTTGAAATATTGTCTTGCCTTTCTTTGCATAGATGTGTGCTGTTGAAAACTGGGCTTTGAAAATAAATATTTTCCCCAAAAGGGAGGGTGTGCTAGAGAAGGATAGGAGCCAGCATGCTGCTGGGCAAGGAGGTGCTTATGGGAATGCAAACCCCAAGAAAGCTGAGTGAGAGCAGGGGGCAGCCTGTCCAACTGCAACATATGAAAGCTCTACCCTGCAGCAGGAGCAGTAGGGGCCTGGTGCTCTAAGGTGCTGAGCAGCCAGCTACTGATTCCTAGGTCAAGTCTTGTCACTTGCTCTTTACAGAAAAAGAAGTTGACCTGTTTTAACATATATTAACATGATAGTTGGTAGGCTGCTGAGAAATGGGAATCTCTCGTCTAGGGAAATTGGATATGTGGAGTAAGAGAGTCTCTGCTTTGGGTAGCTTTATAAACAGACAGAGAATGCAGAACACATACCAAGGAAGGGGTGACCCATTTTGCAAAGGTACAAAAACGCAACTGTCTTGTCCCACTTGCATCCTTCTGATTATTTAACCTGATAGGTGCTTTGTTTGTTTAATTTGAAGTTCCCCTCAACTAAGAGGAACTAACTTATGATTTCCACATTACTCTGTAAATATGTTCCAGATCACAAAAGCTAGTAGTTTTCTTGGTGGCATATTAGACAGTTCTCCTTTACTACCTCCATAAAGACACTCCAATAGCAGCTGTGATATTTTTCCATATTATTAGAGTTCAGTAGTAAAAGCCAAGGTCAGAAGGAGAAGAAAGCACAGCATGTTAGGCATTAGTGGCTTTGAAATAGCAAAGGCTGTGAGGGTGCAGGCAGATCCAGAGAGGTACGGATGCATGTTTGTTTCTAAAAACTCAGGTCCTAAAAATATAATGCAGATTTTTAAAGCATGTGGAGTCACGTTTTCAAAGTATCTCTGCACCCCAGTGCATGAAGACCAATAACAGTGACTCTTCAGCAGATCAGCATGGGATCTTTCTACTTCAAGATCAAATTATGTGCATCCTTCACAAACCATATGCTTTAGAAGACTTGTTTATTCACACTGATCAGATCACACTGAGAAATTGAAAAACTATGAGCATGACCTGGCATATTCTATTCAGCAGCTAAAATATTCTCTGTGAGATCACCTGTAAGACCACTGTGAGGAAAGGATGCTACGTCACTTTCTTAGAGTAAGGATAAGGTTTTCAGGACTCAAGGTAATGTAAAAGTGCACAATCCAGCTTTGAGCACTTACTGAAAAAGAGCTGTTTGGGTGCAGAAGCCAAATGGATAAGCAGTCTCCCTGCAAATTTGGAGTGGAGCAAGAAGATAAAGGCAGGATTTTAAACTAGAAATACTGTGGAAGGGAGGTAACAACCCACATGTAAATGCAGAAGTAGCAGACAAGGGTGGAAAAAAATAGTATTGGGTAGTCAGAGCAAGAAAGACCTCAAGAATTGTGAAACAAGGTGGAAGATCTCACCTCCAGAGTGAGAAAATGCATTAAGTCTGGGGAATATGCAGGATCAACTGAAACTCTGCACATAGTTGTGAAAAAATAATGTTACTGGAAAACTGAGATGTTGAGGGACATTTCTCACTACCAGAAGCTCATCAGGAAAAGAAGTTATATGAAGGAGCCACTTGGGTGTGAGGGGCTTCTGTCTGGATGGATGAGAGCTGCTGGAGAACTTGTGGATCAGCTTCAGTGAAGAGGCTAAAAGGAGCGATTCTGTTGTGGGAGTGCATAATAGACCATCCCAAGACAGTGGACATGGGGACTTCTTAAAACAACTCATGGAAACCTCTGTCTCACAAACCCTCATTGCCACCAGGCGCTTGATCTACCCTGATGACTGCTGAAAAGGCAGCACATATATAATGTAGAACCAGGGGTGGTACACATTGTGCTTCACTAGCAATGAAGAATTGTTGGGGAACACAACAATCAGTGGCAAACTAGGCTGGAGTTATTGTGAAATAGTGAAGCTCAGGACCATTAATCGAGTGAGGACTAAGAACAGAAAAGCATAGACCTTGGACTTCAGGTGAACAGACTTGTCATTTTGGGGAACTAGTAGCTGGGATCCCAACAGGGAATGCTCTGAAAGATAAAGTAACACAGAAAAACCACAAGAGTTTAAAGCATAGTGCCTCCAAAAGCAAGAAATAGGTAAGCACACCAGTAGAGGAGTGTGGCCAAACTGTGAACTCATGATAGGGCTTCAGTGCAGAAGAGATAAGGGAAGCAGAGACGGGCTACAAAATGAAAATTTGGAAGCATTTTCTGTTCATTATGGTTGGTGTCAGAAATGTTAAATCTCATTAATTGAAGATGGTGTGGGAATCAAAGACAACAGGAAGAGTTTCCATCACTACACAAAGACTACACAAACAGCTAAACAAGGCAAACATGGACTTGCTGCTGAAAGGAGGGGATGATTCAGTGACAGTGAACAGTGATAAGGTCAAGGCACAAAAGTGTGTACTTTGCCTTAGTTTGCACCATCAAGGTCTCTGATGTCTCTGTGTTTAGAGATGGTTCAAGGATGAGGAACACAACCAGCAATAGGTAAGGAAGGACTCATGGATTGATTGTGAGATCTGAACATGCCCAAATCCATGGGATCATTAGGAATCCTAATGGGATCATTGCAAGACCAAGGAGATGGAGAAAGATAGATGTTGCATCCACCTCTCAAAAGGACAATCCAGAGAACAAGAGCTTTGTCATTCTGACTCCCTGGATAAATCAGGCAGCAAGTCCTCAGGGAACATTTCTGGACAGTTGAGGAAGGGGGTGGGGATGGGAACAGCCATACAAAAATTAATAAAAATAAATCATGTCTGACCAACATGATTGTCTTCAATAGCAAATTAAAATATTTGCAGAGAATGAGAGAGTAGTAGATATCATGTACAACAACTTTAGGAATTCTCTGATAAGCAGAAATTGTCTGTCATTGCAACGTCAAAGTTCGTAAAAATACATAATTATTCATAGTTTTTCTCGGTACAAATCCTACCTTCTGTGATAGAAGACTGTATTAGTAGAAGCTGTTCACGTTAAAGCTAGTGGACTGGCCATAGGCAAGTGTACCCCTTTACAAATTCTAAATGGGATTTGTTTTGTATTATATGCAGCAAAATTATGTCAACAGTGGTTCAAGATGGCTTGTGTCTGCTCCCTGCACACAAGTTTCTCTTAGAGCTGTGTCTGTCTCCATTGTGCCCTGGGTACGTGTGGGAACTCAGCACATCGTTCCCAATGTCCAGAGATGCCAGGAGAACCCTTGGGGGTCTCGAAAATCCTGGAATGTTGCCAGAAGTGTCTGGTGGCTTGATTTTGATCCATCCACAGAAATAACAAGAGTTTGAGGACAAGAGAATCACTTTAGAGTAAAAGGTGTAAAAGAGACACATTTAGAGGGTGAAATATAGACTTTAAGGTTTTTGGGTACAGGGGGGTTATGGAGACAAGATGGAGGGATCAGGGCGTGTCTTGTCCTTCTTCTTCCTTCTTCTTGTCCTCCATCTCCTGTGGTGATGTTGGCATTTGGGGATTGGTTTATGGTGAAGGTGCACTTGCTAACATGGGTGAAAAGCATTGGGAAATAAAGGTAAATATTGTGTACGTAGATATTAGTATAAAAAGACATGACCGCCCCGTGGGTGGTCAGAGAGTGCCTGTGACTGCTTGCAGATCAGACCTCTGTTGGGCAGACAGAAAATTTTGTAGATAAGAAATAATAAACAACCTGAAGACCGAAAAGCTGAAGAGTCCAGACTCGTCCTTTAAAACGCGTGCCACCCAAGAACCACACTACCCGTGTCGGGGCAGAGACAGACAGCCGAACCCGACAGGTACGTACTCAGAAAGAGGTTTTATTAGTTTTTTGGAAGCTCCTGTATGACACAAAGCCAACCAAGCCTGCTGACTTTCACTGAGATGAGTAAGTTTTTTGGAGGCTTTCAGAAACTCTTGCATATGGGTGCCATTGTCCCTACTGTTGTGTGCTTATCTCCTTCCTCTGAGTCAGGCCTAGTCTTAAAGCCTTGAAGAGAGACCATGAAGCTGTCTGAGTAAATGCTTTTTTTTGTCCTAGTCATTGTATAACTTTTTGAGGCTTTCATTATACAAAAGTGAGGTGCATCTTACATCAGCATCTAGATATATTGTTGACTATTTTGTTCATTTCTGCTGACTAGAACATGTACTTTAGTCATGGTTTGTACTCACAGGTCTTTTAGGTAGTGTTCATTTGTTACTTTGTAAAATAGGACAGGTTTATTTTATCTACCCTGCAATAAGGCCCCATGAGACCAAGGTAAAGAAGCAGTCCTATAAAAAGAGAGGCTGTAACAATGTCTGTCTGGCCCACAATCCCAAATTGATGATCTGCCCCATAGTTGTCAGTACACATTAAAAATGCTTCAATGATATACTTGAATTATGACTGCTGTATCCTGAATTGCTCTTCAGATTGAGGGAAGAGGGAAGGCAGGAAGGATTTGTGTAATTGCAGGGAGGTGGTGTGATGCAGAAGAAGAAAAATTAATTTTCTGCAGTGTAGAGTCTATGTCCTCTCAATCCTTGCAGTTACCTGCTTATTTCTTATTTCCAGTGCCTTTCTGTAACCTCATGTAGGTCCTTTTCATACATGCACATGGTGAAATCCAGGTTGACCTTCCTGACATTGCTGAATGCAAAACTGTAGTAACAAAGAGTCAGTCCTCAAATTGGCTTTGAGTAGCTCTTGAGAGGTATCACACACAGTGTACAAAGCAGTGAAAATCAACTTACCTATTAGTGGGACAGAGTCAGAAGTTGCAGGCATGATCTCAGCCACGAGCAGCATGAATACAGTCAGGGAAAGAAGGACAGTGATACCTGGAGGGAGTGAACATATTTGGGAAGAATGAGGTAAATGAACTCTGCAGCTGCTCCTCTGATGTCTTTGCTGTTAAATATAGCATTGTCCTGATATACAGCTAAGGCAAACCCATGACTTCATGTCTGTCAATGAAGACTAGAACATCTACAAAGTGCGAGTGTTTTTAGATGCAACTCTATCTGCTCTCTTTTCACTTTTCTCTAATACACACAAACCCTTGCTTCTGTCAAAGTAATGGAGAAATCTTTTTTGCTGAGTGAAACGAAGCTTGCAAAACTGGTGCACTACAGTTTTCCATAACATTGCACAAAGCCCAAATGCTTGTTAAGGGCTTTGCACAGACAGCAGCCTAGGTTTTGCTATCACATATTATATAACATCCCTCAAAGACATGCAGTCTGTTTTAAAAGAAGCTCTTTATTCTGTGTGGAAAGGCTGTTGCTAAACTTAACCATCCTGATACTGAGAAATCAAAAGGTCAATGCATGAACATTAGCTCCTATTTTTATGTCAACATTGTACTTCAGCTCAAATAACTCTTTTCCTTATCCCCATTTTTATTTCATAGACAGCAATTGTACCCCTGATAGCCTGTGTTTTATTTCTTGTAAGGCAGGCTGCTCAGATACCTTTTTTTTAACCAAAAAAAGCCCCACTGAGGACACTTCATATGATTTAGAAGTCTCTGTCCTGAGACAGAATCATGCACAATTAACTCTTAAGATGTCAGCTGGCCCAGTCTGGTGTATTTACAGCTCTTGCCTATCTCCTCTTGGAAGGAGACCCTTCCCGGTTTTATCAACACACACAACAGTAAATTTCATTTAGCCCTTCCCATGGCTTTGTTCACAGGGGACACGACTAGGTGTTTTGGGAGCTAATTTTTAAGGTGAAAATCCAGTGCCCAGCTGCTGCTGTTCACAGCTCTTCCACTCTTTGCTTCCTAGTATGTTTCATCTGAAAAAGAGAGTCAAGAGTCAATGAGCTGTGAAATGCATTGAGATGTACTAAAGTACATAAAAACAGGCATGACAGAATATTATCACTGCCGCCTGTGCCAGCAACAAGTTCAGCTTCCTCCCAGGCCACAAGATATTATATGTAGCACAGGATGTGTGAATGCCATACAGAAAGCTGTTATCCTTGCTCCTGTAACCAAAAAAGTACTTCTATTGCTCTTCTAGTGAAATCTCTCTTTGTCGAGCAACATACTGCATGAGGTATTTATTTTCCTATTTTATAGGACACTTATAAAACAAATGAATATTTTAGCACTTACCTAAAGAAATCTTTTCCCCAGAATCAGCTGGCAAAAGGAATACAAGCAGTGCTAAGCCAGATATGAGAACACAGGGAATGAGTAAATTCAAGCCATAGTATAGGGTGCGTCGACGCATTGTGATCGTGTACGTCACATCTGGGTATGGTTCTTTGCAGCATTCATAGTACATCTCATTCCTCTTCCCTGGGACACCTACAGACAGGATGATCAGAGCAGTGGGGAGAGATGCAGGACTCCCAGTTACCTCCCTGGACTGGACTAAGAAGTGATGGTTTATGAGCCAATGTGTGTCACTCTGCTATTCTTGGTCCACCTTCTGTGTTTTCTAGGGTTTGCTTTCATGCCTTCTGAGTTATTCAAACCTAGCGTAGCTAATGAAGCTCATCTGAGCCAGAACAAAAAATCCTGAGCATCACAACCTCAACAATGTGCATTCTGCCTTCCTACATTCTGTGAATGGTAACATACTGTTGATGTGATATTCACTAGCACATGCAGCAGATTTTCTGGGTGACAAGTGCCACTGTTTCTTACTATTCTGTGATCCTCTATACATTTTTGCTCTTTTTTTGTCAGGAAAAACAGACAGGCTTACTTTTCAAAAAGGATGCCAAGTAAAGCTCAAAGTCTGTTATATCTCTGAAGGTTAAGAGACCTAGCTGTCCAATACAGCTGTACTGCAGGGTTGCCCATGGTGATCCCGCTGCAGCAGATTGCCTGACATGCTCCATGATGGGGACTACAAGAGCACTGGAAATGTCAGGAGAGATGGAAGAAGTCAGCACCTTGTATCTTTCATGCCAAAATTACTCACTTCTCTTTTGTTTCTGTGGACATGACAGATGATGTGACAATGTGTGCATTTTGGCAGAGGCTTAGGAAAGTTTTTTTAAAGGATATAGCCATGGCTTGCCTGAGGTGCTATTTAATGCTTTTGCTGTATGAGCTAAATAAGTCCCTGTTTTGTTCTCCCCAGTCAGGGTTGAAGGCAGATAAACCACAAACTCTTAATCAGATATGCAAAGTTATTGGACAAAAATACCCACTGTAAAGGAGGACTGGAAGGGAGGATTGCCCTAAAATAGCTGGACTTTAGGAGGACTTCACTATGGAATCTTCTGGCTTCTCATAAAACTGAATGTAATTTCTCAGATGCCCTGCATGGTAAAAATACTGCATGCAGTGGGGTAGGGCACTTATTTCCTTGTCTGTATATCCAGACCAGAAGATAAACATATTTTTCGTAACCTCTCCTTGCAGTTGTCTAAGTTCCATCAATTTCTGTAACATTGCTTGTGACTTACAGCTACATAAATGAGTTCAAAATAACTTACTAGACTAGTTTTGGATATAAATTCTTTTGAAAATACAGGTACCTTCCAAAGCATAGAAGAGAGACATACTAATCTGGGCATTTTATGAACTGGGAGACATTTTGATGCTTTTCTGGGTGAGAAAGATCCTTTTATGTAAAAGTGTTGCTGAGATACTTTTTACACCAATCATTTTTGCTGATGTATTCGAGTAAATGTGACAGTAGTGTTCCATGCACCTACAAGAGACACATCCAAGTTTAGTACTGACAAACTGCTCAGATGTGTCAGGACTAGTAGCTTTCATTTATGTACTCAGTGGCAGGCAATTGCTTCAGAACACAGTGTTTTCAGACACAGTTCAATGAACATTGCTGAAAGGCTGTCTCTGATATGTGATTTTTTTCCTATTTCTTTGCTTCTTCTTAGATCTATATTTTTAATATCTGCATTCCATGTCCAATTGATTGATAATTTCTATATATTTGAGGTTTGTCTTTGAAAATATTGAAAATTTGTAGATTTGCCAATTTACCCACTAAATCCCATTCTCCATTTGAGATGTAGTTGGAAATATCAGCCTCGAGCATCTGCAGGTCAATCAACCAGCCACTGTGAGTCCAGGAGCCAAACTTCAAATCACACTTCTGCACATCAAAGGGGAACCAGCGGACATCAATGTAACATGTGCTCTTCAAAATGCCTGTAGATAGAAATCAGTCATAATCAAGCATGTGCAGGGTGCATTTCATCTTACCTTTATCTGTCTCTGATTGTGAACCAGTTTCCTCTTCAAATATTCTGTGTGATACAGTCTTGGGGTAACCAAACAAGTACTGCAGGTGGAAGATGCTGCCATGAGTGGAATAACCTCCCTTCCTCCACCAGTGAAGATCTCTCTCACTGCATCCTTGAGGTAGGTTGCCTGGGACACTGTGGCCATCCAGGAGCAGCCCAGCCTGTTTCCCAGTGGCAGCTGGCCCTAGCAGATTGCAGGCAGTGTTGCTTGGTCTGACAGGAGCAAAGAGTACACCCCAGGGACTTACTGCGCTGTGGCCAGCTCTTTGAAAGGAGTTCCTGGACAGGCCATGCCTCAGACCCACAGCCCTTAGAAAATACATTGTTCTCCTAAACCTTGCTTGGTGATGGCCTTTATCATCTGTGTGGTAACCAAGCCTTGATTTTAACTCTGGATGTGTCTAGTTCATGTTCTGGGATGCTTTAAGAGGTCTAATGGATAGGGAACAACCGGGGAGCAGCCATCAGGGAATGATTGCTAATCCCTACTGGGCCTTGTTGACCTGCTTGGAGACAGTGCTATGCTATGACACAAAGTTTAGGAATTTTTTTGTCCACCACAGTGAACAACTGTAGAATAGCCTCTCTGTTCACAGGTGAGTCCTGGATGCTGGAACACACAGGCAGGGAATCAGCAACACAAATTAAAAGAGACTGAGACTTGGGCCTCACTAGCTGAGACCAATCCCAGTTTGTCTTGTAACCTGGATTTTAGCCTCAGCCTGGCAAGAAGGGTTTCAATGCTGAGCAAGTGCTGCTCTTGGGGTCACCTCTGCTCACACACCTCTCCACACAATAGAGACCTAGCTGGAGTGCACATGAAACATGATGACATAGTGCACACCACCTTACTTTGGATGACACCTTAGGGGCACCTCTGGATGTTTTGAGCAAACTGCTCGAGGAATATTTTACTGCTTCATAAAGTGTAAATGTCACTGATAATGAACTTAAATTTTCATAGTGGGTCTGTCCCATTATTAGACTGTCTAATATGGGTGAGAAAGATCCCAAGGTTGCAAACATTAGGTTGCAAATTTCCACAGAGGGTGTTTAAACACCCTTGGTTTCATTCATGAAGGAAACCTGCTTGAAATGACTTGATTAAAAGTAAACAAATACTCTTTGTGCCCTACCTGGAGGAATATATTGGCAGGATCCAGAGTAGTTCACCAGCACATTTGTGTGAAATGTTGCATCAAATCTTTCATCTGCACTGTAACACAGTATAAACAAAACAGAACAAAATAAAGAAAAAGCAAGCTGATGTGCAAGTAAAGATGTAACTGTCAACATAAAAATAATCTTTTGTCTGAATTAAGTTCCTACATCTGGGTGAAGTGTCCCTTGATAAATATCTCAGTTCCTCGTAGTTACTGTCAGCCTGCACCTCGGCAGGCTGCTTGCATGCTGCAATGTCCTCAAAGAAGTGAGAGGCAGAGTGTTGTATGTCTCAGAAAAAAGGCAGAAGGAAAAGAAGCAAAAGTGCCACATTAGCTGTATCCAAAAACTGGACAGTTGGGACAATGAGTCTTTTCCAGGGCACTTGTCAAAATGAGCCAGCTCACCACATAAATCACCTTATCTGTTATCTTACCCAGATATCTGTAGTAAGAGATACATAGTAACAGCAATGTTGGCCTGACATAACAACTCTGCAGTCTCCTCAGATGCAGAGAGGACAAGAGTTTGCTTCTAGCATTGGAAGAAACCACTGGAGAGAAGTTATTTTAGGAGCTTGAAGGAGGAGATTCATTGAAACTCCAACAGCAGGAGGGACCAAGAATAAAGAATTTCTTTACTATTCGAAAATTCTGAGATAATTAAAGGGGTAATGAGCCAGACAAGGACACGATTCTTCAAAGAAGCAGGTCTGGGGGCTTGTTCCAGAGGGTCTTTTAGAAAGAGATTAGCCAAAGAGGGATCCCCTAGCTTGTAGAGCCTTGCCTGTACTGGCTATGTGCAGATCTGTGTTGCATGACTACACTATCCTGCATACCTGTCTTTCAACTGGATTTTAAAAATTCAGAGCCTCCATTACTCTTCTGATCTGCTTTTTATTCATGTCTTGAGTCTTCAGTCCCCAATACAAAACAAAGGGGATGACACTGAAAAGCCTAAGTCCAGAACAAGTGATATTTATCAAAGACATAAAAGACAACAAAAAGGGGTTTTATAAGTACAAAGAGACAAGGAAAAGAGGAAAGGAAGGGAAAAAACAACAGGGTGCAGCGAGCTGCAGTTTCCTGCACCCTGTGTGCCTCACTCTTCGCAACCCATTCTCACACAGAGGCAGGAGTCCATGGCAGAACAGGGGATGAACAGGTTAAGGAAATGTGGATAAGAGAGATTGTACTCAGCAGAGCTGATGAAATTTACTCTTGAGAACTGAAAGGACTGGCCGAAATACCCTCTGAAGCATTAAAAATTATCTGTGAGAGCTTGTGGAGAAGAGGGAAGGGCATGGTGAATTAAGGGAGATCAAAGAGAATTCTGACTTCTTTTAAAGGTGAAATTACAGACATCAGCCTAACTTCAAAGAAAATGGGGTGAAACATATGGCACAGATTTGTGAAGGGCCAACTGCATCAAATCAATCTATTTTTCTTACTAAGAGCAGGCTGGTATCTATCTGAATTTCAGCATGTTCTTATAAACTACAGTAATATGGACCAAGATGTACGCCTCCTTTTTAGAGACTGAAAAGGAATAAAGAGACAGTAAGAAGCAAAGCTGAGGTAAAGAAAAGCACTTAAACAATCTAGGTGTCTCCAGGCCTCCTTTGGATATCTTGTAGTGAGGATTTGGAATGGATATAGATCATGGTGAACTCTGGAAACTAACAAAATGAAATTTAATCTGGGTAATTAGAAAGTATTACCCTGAAAACTGTCAGAGAAAGACATAAGAGTGAAAATCTAGTAAGACAGCAGAGCTGAACAACAACATCTGGGGTTTGCAATAGATAAAAAAAAATAAGTCCAGAATTAAGATATTATTAGAGAAACCCCAAATCCCCTTCTCCTGGAAAGCATTAAGGAAACAGCTGTCTAGAGAGTTTCCACTTCATTCAACACTGTAGCAATGCTGTCTAGAGAGCTAGATTCATCTCTGTAGAAGGAAAAAGAGATTAGCAAATGTTCAGAGTAGAAGAAGAATGATGGAGAGGTTTATAAAATATGTGATAATGGAAATGAGATGAAAATCCATTTGTTTACTTCAATCAGAAACACCATGACACATATAGGACAGTAGCTCTCCTGCAGATACGGTAATTTTGAAGAGACTGTAATAGTTTCCTCTCTGTGTTCACAGAGAAAAAGTTAAAGAAGACATCTGCGGAAGTACAGCAAGGAAGATCAGATGGGCTACTAGAAAAATCTGTTAGCTGATGCTTGCTTGTTTCTGTTACTATTTAAGGATAAGGCCAAATCCATAGAGGGCAAAAGGCCCATAGTATCAGTGAAGCATAGCTGATTTTCTGCACTTACTTCTAGTCTCCTACCAGCCATTTCACATCTGGCTTACCTGTTATACAGAAGAATGTCTGGTACCCAAATCTGGTCAGCAGGAAATCGCAAGTTCTGCACTCCTGGGTATTCGTATTGATCCCAAGACAAGTAAACATCAACCCAGGACTGTTGACAAACACATACATCAGATTATATGAGCTTTTAAAAGTCTTCTATGTTCTTTGTAATATTATGGGAATAGAATAGATTTTGCCAATAGCAATAGTCTCAGTATGATAATAGTTAATTCTCGGTTTTAATTATTAAGAAAGGCTGTCATATATAGAGGAAATAGTGTGACTACTGAAGACAGTGCTTAGCTCTTCATCTTGTGGCCAGGCATGCCAAACCTTTGCTGGATGGCTGGCAAATCCACTGGCAGTAGTCACCTTCATGAGGTCTGCTGGTTCTGAAGTAAAGTGGTTTTTGAGGTGGTTAGTGGTAGGTGGACCATGGTCTGAGTCTCCTCATTGGGTGGAAATAATTTAATCTGTTACAAAGGTTGGGTGGCTCTTTTACTAACCACCTTGCTATGAGAGGTAGGCAAGTGAACTTTACATGCCAAGGGACTGTTTCTGATCCCATATCCTCCACCTCAACACAGTTAATTCGAGAAAGGTGCAGGAACAGCTTTTGGGAGGAACCTTCTGACTTACAATGAAGCTCAGTGGGAGGCTTGCAAGGGAAACCTTAATCAGTGAAACATCTCTGTGGAACATCTGAACCTGTGGAACATTACTGCAAAGGACAGGACACCTACAGGCTCTGACCTAATAATCCTGTAGTCATATAGGTTTGTCTTGGTTAGTTTTTGCAATATGAAAACACTCATTTCTGCTGCAAATCCCAGCAGGCAGCTGAGGAAGAAACAGCCTGCTCAGCTGAACATATTAATATGAGATAGTGTTTGGCTGTGAAAATCAAAGTGGAATTAGTTTAATCATTCAAGTCTCCCATTGGTTTAAGAACTTTAAGAACTGCTTCCTTCCTGACCACAAGCCCTTAAGGAGATCTGTTTATGCAGCATAAGAAAACACTGTATCCCTCACCATAGGCAGCCAGGCAGACCTGATGGGAAATTCCGTCCTGTAAAGGAGGTCCCTTTCCTTAGTGAAGGTCAGTTTTGCTTATTCTGTGTGAGCATGCAGGTGAATCCTCAGCTGGAGCAGGTTGCAGAGGAGGGAGGAGGAATGTTTATGTAAGAGGTTTGTAAAGCATGAGGGAAAGCAATATTCCAGAGAGCTGCCTGTGTGCTGCCAGCAGCAAAGCAGCACTGGGCCCTCTGTGGTCCCTGGACTACCCACCACCCCCTATGAGTAGTCTGCATGTGACCACTTCTGTGTTCAAGGACAGATGCCCTGGCTCCCAGTCTCAGGCAGAGGTGGAAATTTCCAAGAAGTGGTAAGTGCAGGTGCCTATTTTACTGGGTGTTTGGCTTGCTCATAAGTCCCCATCACTGGTTATGGAGAGGGTCTTGAGCCCCTTGAAGATACTCTTCTCAGCTATGATGGGACTCTAACTCTGGACTCTTTGTTACTAGATCACTACATCCACTGGCAAAACAATGCAGTTGGTTTCCATGCTCAAAAGGTCAACAGGTCTGTCCAAAGGATTAGTGTAGTCTCCAGACTTTAATTTTCAATTCTAAAAGGAGTACTAGGGAAATTTTAAAGGACTCAAAATGCCTGTATTGCATTATACATAATCTATAAGATAGCAGTCTTGCTTTTCTGCTAAGAAATCACATTCAGTTGTTTTCAATTAGAGTTTCTTTACTAACAGAGTTTACTCACCATCTGCAGCCAAGCATTGGTGATCAACACCTGATTCTTCTCATCCTTTGAACAAAAGAGAGAAGGAAAGACAAGAAAAAAAAGGGATGAAACAGTTTGATTAGAGATGGATGAGTTTCTGTGTCTTTTAGAGAATCCACACTTTTGGAGTACATAAACCAAACTCCATGGAGTAGATTGTGAGCTCACTGGAACACCACTATTTGGCCCAGACAATAGTGGCTCTTTTTCTTATCCTTTAAACCTACAGACTCCCTGTGTTTAGCATAACTGATCAACAATAGGAAGGAAAGTAATAGATGATTTCTTTTCTTGGGGATGAACTCCCTACCAAGTTTTACCTTCTAGCTACCTGCTCAAAACAAGATGTTTTTCAGTACCACACTACATGGCATAGCTGGAGAGATTTTATGTTGTGTTTGCTGCCGCTGCAAAGTAATGGTGAAATAATGCCAGAAGTGTTCTTTTCAAGTGTCATTGCTATGTACGTTAGCTCTGGCTAAAGGAAAGAAAGGGCTGGCCTTAGGCAGAAGCTATCACTTGGCTAAAAGGACACAAATGCTGCATGAGAGGGAGCTCACACAACACCTTCACAGAGCAGGAGTCTGCAGGTTCACTCCTGCATGCAGAGGCCACGTGGAAGAATCTCTTATAACAGAAACAAAGATGTTCTCACCACCCACTTGGTGCCCAAGTTCTGTGGAGAGTCACAAGGTGCCCGGCTTTCTTCACTTACTTGGCAGGTCCAGGACCTGCACCGTGGGGATGGAGAAGCAGGGCTGCAGAGTCACTATGGTGCAGATACACAGGTTCCCAAACACCACAGCAGCCATGCCCTGCACTTCCCAGGAGCTGAGGCTGTGCTGCTCAGGGGGCCTGGCTCACTGTATGCCCAGCTGTCCCTGTGTGTGTCCATGCCCTAGGAAGCTTATGTGGTTGTCTGCAGTGTCTCAGGTGGGAGACATTGCAATTGCAAGCTGCTTGGCAGGCATTTAAACCATACAGAGAGCTCCCTGGACATGCATGCCCTCTCTGGTCATGTCCTTATTGCAGTACTTACTCTCTAACAAGGTAGAAAAACCTAAACTGCCTTATTCACTTTGAAAAAATACCAGTCTGCCCACCTCAAGCTACATTCATTCTGCCTTTCCTCCCTCCTCCCCTCCTGAGCCACCCTCACAGTACATATGCAAAGAAACTTTCCCAGAAGTGTTATGGAAGGGCTGCTCCAAATCAAACTGCAACATCTCACTGCAACCCTAGGTGTGTCTGGTCATCTGTGTGTCCTCTGGAGTTACCTCTTCTGTGTCCCATGCAGGAACTGCAGATTCCTAGACTAAGGCATGAAGGAGAACTGCCCAGAGAAGTCTCCTAATTACTGATTCCCCAGCACAGCAGGCACTGGACCAGTGGTACTGCTGAATTCTTAGCATGAACCTTGTCTGTAGCATCATCTCCTCTTTTTACATCTGGGTTGTTGGAGCTCCAGAAATACAACAACCTAGAAAGGGAGACATCATTGACTATTACAGAAGCACTCCAGCAAGGAGTCCAGCTGTAACATCAACTTCTGGAGGACTCCTGATTTGGCACTCTGGCCAGAGTTAGGCTCTACAGCCAGGCTTCTTTTTACCAGGAAAGGTAAATTTCAGACAGGAAACAGGTCTTTGCCATAATGACCCACATAAAACTGTCTTTCACAGTATCTCTTCTTGAGTCCCCTTGAGACCTGACTACACTTCTTCTGCTGCAGTGAGATGCCACACAAAAATCAGATGTGATTTTATATTGTTACGCTGATCACACATTTCCCTTTCTCCTCTTTGCTGTTCCAGCAAATATACTCCTCTCTATATGCAAACTACAACCCACCTCCAGAGGCCTGGTCCTTCTGCACCCCCTTTTGTTCCCTTGGTTGCTGTGGTTGAAGCAATTGTAAGAAAATCTGCAGAAAAATAAGAGAAGGACTGGGCTTGTTGAGACAAGTTTTTTAGATGCTGGAGGATTCAAACACCATCTTGAAAAATAAAATTCTAAAGTAAAGAATAACTTCAGAGCTGGTAATTGATAGAGTCATCAGAGCTATCTGTGTCCAATGACCTGGGAAATGAAAGCAACCCAGAAACACAAAGGTTGTGTCTCAGGGATCCTCAGAGGCTAACCACCAGCCCATCTGATTGATGCATTCCTGGCCACCAGTGACTCCTGAGGTGTCCTGTAGGGCTGGCAAGCATGATGGTCATATGAATTGCACATCAAGTACTAACAATATTTTGTGCTCTTAGCCAAAGACTGCTTTATACTCGTACGCTGCACATGTCCTCCTAACAAAGACTTTCTGTGTACTGTTAAAAGAGCTTGAACAACATGATTAAGAATCTGGTCAGCAAAAATCAGCCAATGCCATTGCTGTACAAAACTAAGTATTTTCCCCATCTACACTGAAACCTACAGGGAAGGGGAAGAAGGGACATTCCCCATTTTGTCATCTACCTGTGTAAACCTCACAGGAATGCATTAAAGTCCAATGTACATCTGTGAGGCTGGGGGTTTCCATCATGTGCAGATGCCTTCCATCAGGAGCCTTTCATAAGTGGCTCTGATTTACAAGGAAACTAATTTTTTTCTGGCACAGTAAGTTTATACTCGAAAGCTTGCAAAGGAAGATATCTCGGGCTGACTTCTGTATTTCAGAAAAACAGTTTGTTGTCCTTACCTGTTTATCTGTGTGTCAAATACTAATGACCTGGCTAATCAGCTTTGACTCCAAACAGTTCTTGTAAGGTATTCCACGTAGCGTTAAATTTACTGCCTTGGGTCTGCTTTGCCTGCTTTTTCACAGGGCTACTGTGCTTAGATATGTTTTGTAGTCAACAGAAAACTTACAGTTTTGAGTTCTCAAATGCTTATCTAGAGAGCAATGATGGTCTTCCTTGTCTGGTGTTTAGATAGCAGTAAAACCACAAGGTCTAACAAGGGCTTTGGGCTGCTTATGTTTCTCTTAGCTTGGGTGAAACAAAAAAGTCACTTCAGGATGTTTTCTTGGCCATTCAGAGACTATTCCCATTCTTGCCTTCAGGCTGCTGAGCTTTTAAATGGCATCTGACATTTTGGCAAAACAGAGAAAATGCTTACATATGCTGGTCAACATGACATGACCAGCATGATATGCTGGTCAACAGATGCAGCCTGATGGGTCCTTCTCGTTGCATGACAGAATAGAACATTTTTCAAACAAGGATCTGAGTTTTCCAGAAGTCCCTGGTTTACAGAAGCAGCAAAGCTGACTTCACACTGGGCAGGCATTTGTCTGGGTGTAGCTCTCCTGCTAAGTCCTTTCTGGAGGAGTACCCTGAGGAACCAAGGAAAAAGTGCCTTCTGGGGCTGCCAAGGACAGGAGGGCCATGGGAACCTTGAGTTTGAGTTCACCCCCTGTTACAGGAGGCATTTTAGAGCTGAGGTGTCTATGGAGCTTTCCATCTTTGTGGTAGCTTTGCATTCTGTAAGGAAATACTTTGGCCTTTGCAGTAGGCTGATTGTCTTGCTTTTCCAGAGCTGCAGAAGAATTACAGCTCCTGCCATCTTCATCATGATCTGTGTGCTGTATGCAACCCTAAAATAGCTTAGCACAGAAGGGACTGTATCTTTCTGTTACACAGACACGCACAAACAAATAAGTGGACAAAGTCTGTCTCAGGAGATCAAGATCACTGGTCACTTAGCTTTGCAGAAATTAAAAGGTAATTATTGAGCTTGGGAAGTGCTGGAGGAAGTTCCCTCATTCTGTGTCACTGGTTTATGCAGAGGGGTTTAAAGGTTAGTTGAGAGGATGCCTTTCCTCCCAGGAGAAAACTTGAATAATCTCTCAGACTGCTTTTTCTGCTCAAGATTCCCGTCTTGACACTGTCAGCCTTGGGAATGACCTTCCCTCTGCATTGGGCCAGCTCTCAGCTCCCATCTTTTTTTGCAGCAAAGCATTGAAAGCAGTCCTGCAAAGATTCTGGGTGAAGCTGGAAAGATCAGCTCTCAGAGGTGCTGTTCCATCATTCCTCTGGCAGTTCTCCTGGTCCGCAAATGTTCAGCTCAGACAAATAATTTTGCTTCTAGTATTTAAAAATGCCAGAAAAGCTGTGGTCACAAGTGAGTGCAACACTTGTTCTCTAAATCCTTCCTGTATTTATCTGGGTCATTTTCTCCCCTTTCTATCTCTAGCCTTACTCCAGTTAATCCTCTGCCTTGGATATCTGCTTATTCCTACAGCCACCTTTGACCCATGTAAAGTGACAGTTTGGTTTGTTCTGGTGCACATGCTGTGACATGTGAATGTTTTAGTTTGGTTTTCTTTTCCCTGTCTTAAATTCAAAGCTTACAATGTATGTACATCTGCCTACATTGTGCACCACTGCCTGTCAACAGATACTCCTTTGCCAGGTCAACACCTAAATAAAATATAACTGCCCTTAGCCACATAACTACTTGGGTCACATCACCTGGACAAAAAAACTCAAAGCCCTTCCTGGTTCAGTAGTCACATCATATGATTACATGTCATCTATGCAGCAAGGCATTTGTTACCACGTGATCAGCAGGAGTCATTAATTCTTGCCCTCTCACAGAGCCACAGAACTGGGAGTTGAATCAGCCACTGAATTATTTCAAGACAATGATCAGAAAAGTCCCTAATTGAACAGGTAACTCTCAATGGTCATGTGTGACTACTTAGGTACTACTTCAGGTAATTAAAAATTTTTTCCCACTGTTTTTATACCTGAATATCTGAAGATGAGAAGTGAAACAGTCAAGTGACATGAAAACATTGACATGGAGACTTGTAAAGTTTTGTTAGCAGAGACACTGATCTTTGAGTGGGATCCTATTAAAAATATCCAAAGGAATTGATCAAGCTTTCAAATGCTTGTATGCTCAATCTACAACTGTACAGGCACTCCTTTCCATTGCTGAACCACCAATCTACCCACAATTTTCAGCTGATTATCTAAAACTCAAATGCATTGAATGGTTGAAGGCTCACAGAGCCAGTAATTTTGAGGAGTGCCTAGGTTGCCCTGGCAACATTCAAGTAAGTATTGCTGGACAGCCTTTTTATTTCAGGCCTCTCATTAAGAAGCTGAAATAAACCTTGTCATGGCAACATCCACTAGGTAGGGATAACTTAAGTTTAAGTACTTCATCTCAATCTCTTTAAAAAAAAAAAGCACCCTCAGGAGGAAGATGGAAATCAGACGGGAGGGTCCAGAGTTAAGGTGAAAGACTAGGGAGAAATACAAAAATACAAAGAAATAGCAAAAGAACAAACAGCTGCTGAGTATTTTGTTGCCCATCAAGATGAAGATACATCTGGGCAACTGCTCATAGGTGGATATCTTTGTTGCTCAGGATTTCCTCCTATGAATGGCTGGAAGTGATGTCAAATAAGTGTTTTTTCATCTTGAATCACACTCCCATCTGATGCCATTGGCTTCTCCTTGAAGTCATGCCTTTATTGGTTCCCTCCTGTCTTGTAGAGGAATGTGTTCTTTCACTGTAAACAAGAAGTGCAATCTGCCTTTGGTCTGTCCACTGTGTAGCAGCTACTACAAAGGCAGTGTAGTACGCTGTGTAGGCTGTGTGGTCCCACTATCTTTAACCACCCGCATTCTTCTTCTCCCCCCAGTTTGGGGGACTACCACATTGCATCTCTATCTGCTGCTTTCAGCAGAATCTATTCACTTGCTTTTGAGACAGGAACTTTACATATTGGAGGTTTTGGCCCCTGTCAGATTATACTCCTCCCCTTACAAGCCCCTGAGCCAGGAGCAATCGCTTGTGGTGACAGTGGAGAGTTTAAGAGAACCCCGTACTTGGAGAAGCACAGCATTGAAAGAGGGACTGTGCCAGAGAAGCCTGCAAACACATGGATGCCAGCCATATTCCTTAGGCTGTGTAATGGATGGTTATCAAAAGTCCTCAAGAGGTTTTCCTTGTGAAAGCCTTGACTCCCTGTATGTCAGAGACCAACCAGACATGGATGTGAAATGCAAAGGCCTGGATACAAAAGCCACTGCAGCAAGTACTAAACCCACACATTCCCCAAAGCTGAGAGTAGAAGTAAGAAATAAGGGAAGAAATGCCAGTTTCTGTTGCCAGTTAGGGCATCAGAGTAGGCTGCCCTCTCATTCACTGGCACAACTGGTGAGAGTCTCCCAAGCCTACTTGATTTGTGTCCTACTTTCCTTACCCCTCAGCATCTTCCCACATTCCAATTTCCATTGTGGTGAAAAAAGGCAGTCTTGTTCTTGCTCTGCACATGCGAAATGACTTCAAGTTCCTCCACAAAGACCTGCAAATTGCAGGACTCCCTGCTCCAGAGCTCTCTGACATCCTGAGAAAAGTGAAGCCACCAGCTTTGTCCCTCTATTTCAAAGATAATTCTCATGGAAGCCCTGGAAGCTGGGTCAGAGGGCCTCACACGGCCTTCCAGCACAGTGCTGCTCTCAAACTGCTTGGATAAACTGACATACCTGCTTAGTTCCTGGGGGAAAGGGTGTTATGTCACCATACAAAAGCTGTCAGTCCACCATTAAAATCCCAAAATACCCACACATAGCATGTAGGTGGTTTTTATATTCTCCAGGGTGAATACCTCCTCCTGAAATAGCCTCCATGTATTTTGTGCACAGTTGGCAGGTGCTTCAAACAAACAGGATTAGACACAAATCTTTATTCTAGGATATTAATTATTAATTGCCCTTTTCAGCATTTGAAATCACAAGGAAAACAGCAGAAGAATTGGTGAGAAAGCCAACCCTGAGTACTTATCCGAGACTCACATTCAATCTATCTGCAAGGTTCCCTGTGTTTTTTCTTTCTATATTTCCATGCTGGTGTGACAGCACAGCAAAAACTAAGGGAATATAGGTATGTTCCAAAACTCAAATGAGCTCTTAAAGCCTGTGATTAGGGATAGAAAATGGGAGGAAAGATTTTTACTCATGAGCTGAATTCATTGTCTCTCAGGAGTTACCCTCAGAGAACTCAGAGAAACTAAGAAATACTAGGTTCAAGGCCACCCCAACAGCTTTGGCTTAACTGTTTTACTGCAAATCTTTCATGCCTCAGATTAGTTACCCAAAATTAAGGAATAAACATGAGCTCAAGATCTAAATTCCTACATCTACAAACAACAGAGTACAGTCTTTTCACCAGTCAGACAGAAAATTGCTTAATTATCATTAAATGCCCAAGCTGGATGACCACAACCAAAAATCTCAGAAGCAAATCAGCCTTTTTTTTTGTTAGAGCCACTGCCACTATGTACAGCTTGGGGAACCATGCTGAGAGAATACAAACCATGGCATTTCTTCCCACTAGGTGAGCTACCTCCACTCTGAGCTGAGCAAGGCAGAAGTCATACAAAATAAAAAGATGCCAGTAAAGTTCAGGTAATTAAAATTCCATCATAATGTTTCATGCAGGCATGTGCAGGTAGTAATAGTCAGGAAGCCATACTACCCATGGTGCTTAATTTCATTGTGCTAGCAAATTCAGATGTTGTATGTGTAACTGGTTTAGTGAGACTGGCATTTTGATAATGTCTGGCACATAGGGGACAGCCAAAATAATAATTCATTGCTCAATTAGCCTTGAATTTCCCAATTTTCATCCTCCCATGCTAATGGAGAGGAATTTTATTTTTTTCTTCCTGGAGTTGAAAATTGGTCACACTAAGTGAGTTCTATGACCAAGAGAGAGATTTTGGGATTTAACTCCAATGAATCTGTTGGTCTAGAATCCTTTCTGTAATTTTTCTGTCTGGAATTTTAATGCTCTTGGTCACAAATTGATTTTCAGCTTTTATGATGGTGTCCAGTCTGTTTTTCTTCTCAGTTGCACCATTTTGCATCAGCCTTGCTGTTCTGGTCTCATTGAATTGTCTCCTGCAAGATAAGAGTGACAAAAACTTTCCAGAAATATATGTGGTTTGGTAGAGTAGGTCTTTCAAGGAGATACAGAGTAAACATTGCTCACAAAAGCTATGCAGGAAGCCCAAAATAAATACAAAGGCATTATTAGGAAAGAAAAAAAAGATACTTTAATCTAGAAGGGCTGAAAGAGTCAGTTGAACGGTCAAGCTTACATAGTTGAAGATATCTATCTGTAAAAGATTTGTACGGGATGTACTACAGGGATTATAGTTTAATCTAGTAAATACTGATACTATATTGGGAATAACAAATGAATAGGTGCTTATGTGAACTGCATATTTTTATTTGTTTCCTTGAATTGCTTGTATGTTGATCTGGGTTTACTACATAACACCCAGCATAGATTTTTGTATGTGTGAGAATGCTAGAATGAAAGGTGGGAGGGAATGACCTAGATGCTGTAAGGTCAGTTTAACAAGGAAGAGGTGAATTAGAGCTAGAAAATAAACCTTGAACTTTCTGGCCTTTCAATACACCTGCAGAACCAGCCCTAGAAAGTTTATGAAACAAAATAATTTAAAAACAAGGATATCAGCTGCTAAACGCATTCAGATCTGACAGAAATTTTGTAAAAAACCCAACAGTAGGAGAGCTGAGACAGACAGGATGCACCCCAGGGCCAGGCATAGCATCCCCTCCTGCCTTCTCACCTCTAACTTCTGGCACAGTATACTTACAGGCAGCCTCTAGTTCTGGCAACTCTCACTCACATAGAGATCTCCTCAGCAAAAAGATCTGAGCTCCTGGGGACTGAGTTCAACAGTCCTATTATTTGATGAGCAGATCACCTGAGAAATGAGCAGGCTGGTGAAGGCAGCTTCAATGTCAACAGATGCCTGCATTTAAAAGTTGGTCTCTTACCAAACTCTTTCTAAAAACACCACACAAACCAACCCCAAAAAAAAAACAACCTCCAACTCCTTCAGGGTTATATTCTTTGATTTAGAGGAAACCAGTGGAAGCTTAAGTTTGAATCCAACATTTTGATAAGGTCTGGGTACAAAAGGCAAAAATATCTACGCTGCTAAGCTAGTATGATGCTTATAGTGATAGTGACTGCATCTGAGCACTTGGTGAAGTATGTGAGGATCTTTACTCTTGTCTTCTCTGAACAGCAAGGCTCAGACTCTGTTTTCAGGAAAAAAATCCAAAGTGAATCTTTGTTTTTATCGTTCTGCTAAACACCTACATTACCTTGTCTTGCTGCTTTCCAAAAATGTGGAGAGCTTTGATACACCATGGCAACAACTCTGTAGTTTATAAGTGAGATTGTTTGCAACCTTGTGATATCCCAACCATGAGGTTTGAGATAACCCTGCAGTTCCTAGGATGCACAATCATTTTACACACTGTGCAACTGAATCAAAACAGTCCATAATAAATTTTTCCAGACACAGTATTTGTTTTGAGCTTACAGCCCAAAATACATGACGATTATGTATGTTTTGGCTTCTGGAAGTGCATAATGACCCATGGATTGCTCAGGAATTTTTTCAGCACTTTTGTGGCTTACTGGTTACTTGCAATTCCTTTTTTTGTCATTATGACCTCTGACAGTGGCAGCTGGAAGGCTGAACATGGAGGAGAAAAGTACTACAGAACTCCTATATATGCAGGGACATCAACAGATGTTTGGTTTTTTTAATAATTTAACAGCGCAACCACATATACACCCCTTCAGATAAGGTCTCCTGCAGACGCCAACGTGAGAAATGAAAACAATCATTCATGATGACAAATAGTTTTCACCTAGCAGCTTCCTTTCACATTGTGCCAAAAGGAAGCACTTGCATTTCCTCTGCTGCAGAAAATGCCATGCCTCATTTCTTTATTACTCTACCCTCACCAACTGACTGGGCTCTCAAACAAAGTAAGACGAGAAATTTTGGTCCAAGTACTCTTGGATGTCTAACCTTGCTTGGGTTTGCAGAGCTTGGCAGTGTCTGACAGTGCTCTGTGAGAGTGATCACCAGCCAATGCCCTCCTGATGCACAGGGAGTGCCTGGACGTCAAGCTCCAAACAAAAGTGACCCTCAGAAATGGTATACATGAGACAGCTCAGCATGAAGCTGTCCTTTCCCACAGAGGACAAGGCAAACTGAACTGAACCTTGCTGTTAAACAGGGGCTGTAACTGTCCCTCTTTCTGGTCACTTGTTTCCTGAATGTAATGGGCCTGTCATGGCTGTAGTTATGAATTAATGTAATTTTGGGAAAAAGTCCAAACCCCAAAGTCTTCATTTGCATTTGTCTATCCCAACTGTGACAAGTAGATAACATGTTCTTCTCAGCTTTGAGTACGATGGCTAGCTTTGAATCCTAAAAACCATACATATCCTGTGTAGGCAAATACATGCACAAATAAGCAGAAAACATAATCCAAAGCAGTCATGCTTTGACATTTTCTTTGACGGGTTTTAAGAAGAGGAGGTGAGATTTTAAGTAGTTACTTGTACTACTGCTTGGAAAACCACAGAGATCTCAGAGCAGTCTTTTCTCTCTGTGTAGCAGTGTGCAACTAGATTGTCACCAATGCTGTTCTCAGCAGTCTGTCAGCAGAAGTTGAATTTAGGATTCATTAGATTTTAATACAGTATGTGTAGGAAACAGACTTATGGAGGCATGTGATGGACCCTGTCCCAGATAGAAGTGCTTTAGATGTGATGCCAGGTCTTGGCATGGGTAAGGCTTTTTTGAGTATCAGTGGCAGACCCCTTCTCATTTCCATGCAACAATGAAACAGATTTGTTTTCATCTTCTTCACATTGTTTTCTCCTGCAGGGAAACCAGAACAGGGTTTCTCAATGGGTCCGCTGTCTCATGCCCATTGCACTGACTCCTTGCAAAGTATCTGAGTGAGTCCAGCAATGCTGTAGTATGTCTTGGCACATGACACTTTCCTGAGCATGGAGTGCTTTTTTCCCAGGGAGTATGATGTAAAAAGTGCCCTCATGGTGGGGCTCTGCCTAGCACCCTGCTCTTTTACAGCAGTGGACCACACCAGACACACAAGTCCTCAAAAAAAGCAGCTTTTCCCTTTGTTAAAGCATACATCATTGCCAAAACTGTGATGCTGTCTTTCCTCTTCCCCAAGTGAAGACCTATGCACCATCTGCTTTGTCTTCCACCAGGCAGAACAGCTGAGAAGGCAGAGTCTATTCACCCCAGACTCCCATCTGATTGAACAGAGATGGCCACTTGGTTTGCCTCATGGTGTCTTAGCTGACAGAGGTTACCTCTTCCTTGTAGCTTGACTGCTTCTCTTTACATCATTGTGGTTATAACGAGCCTCCTTTTAAACAGACATTTACTTCAGCAGCTGGAGCAGACAGAGGGGCTCATCCTCCACTGCCATCTGTCCAGCCAGCAGTGGAGGATGAGGGGCTTACAAGTACAGAGCTTGTTGCTGGCATATTTCTGCATTGATTCCTGATTTAAGGACTCAGGGGATCAGTGTTTTGTGCACTTTCAGGATGGTTGGTTTAGCCACTTGTTGATGCCACAATGACATTTTCAGTATAGGGATTCAACTGCCAAGTGATTTTTTGTCCTGCACTGAGGAGACAGGCACCTTTTCACATCATCCAAGCTAAAAATTTCAGGTAAGTCTGGGTGTTTTTTAAAACACTTTGGGTGCAGTTTGCAAGACCACAAGCCTGGAACAGGTTCTGATTAAAACAGATTAACATCTAGCATCTGTACTTGGTACAAAGGTGTAGCAAAAAAAAGCTTCATTTCTGAAAGGTATGAACATCTAGCATACCTATTTCCTATTGTGGACAACCAAAAGGGAACACTGGAACTACATTTCTTATAATAGACATTGACCTAATGTAGATAAAGTACTTTTAAAAAATACTAATTTCCTGAAAGGTTGGGTTTCAACTGTAAAACACAGTTGAAAATTGTTTTATGTAACTTCTCTTGACTTTGAAAATGTACAGTTACAGCCCTATGGCCCTTTAGTACCCACAACCTTCAAATAAGGTTGAAAGAAAATGCCAAAATGAAATAAAGGACTGAAGGAAGATCTTTGGAGCTGAGACACCTCTGCTAAACCTAGAATTGCTTGCTGAAATTTACTTGAAATTAGCTGCAGGAAATCTTTGCTCTTTCATTCATGTAGAGGCCTTTGGTTGACAGTACAGATTTCCTCTCTCTTCCAGTTCAATGCAATTGGTAACATTTCAAAATAGAAAGATGCATACCCTATCTGAGTGGCTCCTGCCTGCCTCCAGGAATACCACAGCTGACTGGACTTGCCACTTGCATGTTGTGATGCTGGGGGGCTACACCTTCAGGGTCCTGCTTGCCTCTCCAAGGAGAGCACCTGGCATACTACACATTTTCAGAAAGATTGTGCGAGCTTTAAAAAGCTT